>NW_025336308.1:2912610-2964762 GCF_004798865.1 Varanus komodoensis
GTCTGTGCGCGCCCGCCCGCCCGGGAGCAGCGCTGATTCATAAACACGGGCAGCGTCCCTCGCCCGGCGCTACTCGCGGTGGGGAAGGCCAGCCCGCCGCGCTCCCCCGCACACGCGCGCGCCCCCCGCACACACAATGCCGTGGGTCCGTGTGTAAAGTTGAGCCACATGTGCCGCCCGGGCAGGCGGGCGAGGAAACGCGTCCGTGTGCGGGGGGAAGAGGAGGCAGCGCTGAAGTGCAGCCCCCCCCCGGGCAGTCCACTTCTGGGTGGGGGGAGGCCGAGGAGGCGCTCGGCCGCTGCTCCGACTTGGGCGGTCGCAGCTGCAAGCCTTCAGACCTTCGGCTGCGGGGCCCCCGCGCCCCCCGCCCCCCGGGATGGGGACCCCGCTTCGAGTCGGCCTGCAGAGGTGCGTGTGCGAAGCTGGCCCGGGAGCACGAAAGTGCGTTTCTCCGGCGGGCGGGGCGGGCGGAAAGGTACAGTGCACGAATGCCCAGGCCACGGAGGGTGTGTGTGTTTGCGTAGGTTTGTGTGGGAAGGGGACGGACGTCGGGCGACGCGGGGGGGGGGGAGGAGGCTGCTTGTCCCCTCGCGAAGTTAACTCGGGTGCATTTTTGCGGCTTGCAAGGGGGACTGAGGAAACCCGTGTGTGCATGCACGCACACACACTTGCACGAATGCTCTGTGTGGGGTGGGGTGACAGGTTCATAAGCTCGACTAGGAAGTAGACCTCTGCGGTGGCCGGTTTTGGAGGACTTCACGGAGCTCCTCTTCTCAGGCGGAATCCGAGGAAGTGCAAATTTTGAGTGTGCTCTGAAAGTCACCCTTAACTCAAGAGATGGATGTTGATATGATGTCTCAATTATGCCTCATTGACCTATCCGTCTACTTCAGGAGTAGTAAACCGCCAGGTGGTTTGGACCACAACTCCTAAGAGCCCCTTCTGGCATAGCCACTGTTGAGGATCATGGGAGCTGTAGTCCCAAACATCAGGTCGATCACCGCTGGTCTCCATCCTTCTGCAGTTCTGCATTTAAATACACAACGGTGTGAGTCTGTTTGTACTTCACAATCCTCACTGGATTATCCAGGGAGTACAGTAGTTGGACCACTTCAAAGTTAGCGCTCCGAAAGCATCTTCAGGCTAATTCCACTGAAGGGGGGAAGCAGGTGGTCTTGGAGGGGGCAGTCTGGGTGGAAGGAAGATGACTTGGGTAGATACCTGTTGGCACTGTCTGGTAGCAGTTGCAAAAAAATGGAATCAACTTGGTAGAAGTTCAGGCAATTCCCGTTTTGCCTTTGCGACTGACACTTTTCTCTAGCAAGTGGCTCTTCTGCATTTGAGGTGGCGGCGTCACCTTGGAGAACTAAACAGCCGCAGGCTGGCTCCCTCCTCTGCGTGCAGGGACACCCCCTCTCTGCTCGGCAACCTTCTCCGTGGGATGGGGGCCGGAGCATTATGCACCTGTGCCTGTGAGTGAGGCCCCCCCGTGCACAGCAAGGCCTCCTTCTGCATAGACGTGTGGGTGGCTTACTCCCGAGTAGATGTGCATGGCATTTCATCCCGGGCGGCGAGGCCACCTGTACTGACCTGCAGGCAAGTTGCACTGCATGCAGCGAGGGTGGCCATCAAGTCCCGAGTCCTCACGGCGCATGGAGCGCAAGGCACAGGCCTCTGAGTGCTCCGGGGAACGGTCGGGGTGGTCTAGAGATCACACCTTGTCCTAGGACCAAATATTCGCTTGACAACGTAAGGACAAACCGCAGCCTCCTGCTTTTATAACTTTCTGCAGGCAGCCTAGTTGGAAGCGTTCCTTCTGAATGCAAAACATGCACTTGGTCTCTGTGCTGCAGATAAGGAGGATGAAGCACGTAGCCAGAAAGGAGGCTGCGCCTTAATCACACAGATAGTTTGAGAAAATGACCCTAGAAAGCAGCAACGCAAAAAGCCAGGCCTTAGGTGCATGCCCATGTGGATGATGAAAGCAGAGAAGGGGAACAGAGCCGAACGAGACACCTGAAATAACACGTGAAGACCCCCCCCACGCCAAAGTGAGCAAACAGGAAGTGCAGCCTCTCTCTCTTTCTCTCTGCTCGCTCACTCGCTCTCTTGCGTGTTTGTTTTGTCTTCACAATAAGTAAATAGGAATACAATGTTCCCACTATTAGACCTTGTGACAGACAGAAAAAGCTGACTAGTCACTGGACTCCCCAGAAAGCCATCTGAGCTTTGACTTAAAGATGGTTGAAACTGCTCGATGAATCGTGGACAGTCAGTTTTCAGTGCTGCTTGGGGAGCTACTTAATCCTTCAGATGCTCTGCTATCCCACACCCTACAAATGGAGAGGAGAACATTCCCCGCCCACACACACACACACACACTGGAGTCCACACATCTTACCACTAGGCTGTGTTGCTTTTGCCCCCTTCGCTCTGTCCTAGATATTTGCAACCGTGTGGGCCTGAAGTGAAAATGAAACTCCCCACTCCTTTTAAATACTCCTTTTAAATACAGTGCCATTAAATTTCATCATCTGCCTAAGTAAGATGCTGCTTAATTGTCTTCATCAAGCAAAAAGGTGTCTGTCGAGGATCCCTTCTTTGCAAAGGCCCATCAGTGGAATGAAAGTTTCGGGCCGTTGTGCAGGGACCCAGATTGCTGGAGCCGGAGCAGTTGTATGGACGGCCCTGTGCTCCTCCTCCCGCGGCAGGGCTTGCTTTTCCGTACTTTTGAATTCTTTCTATTTGAAGGCAAGCTAGTTGCACTTATTAAGAGTTATTAATACTTAATCATCTGGCAGATTTAATTGTGCCAATATTAAAAATGCATCAATGTCAAATTTCATTCATTAAATATTTACATTTTTAAAGGGAAACTGTTTTGCTGCTGTTTTAATATCATTTTAGGAAGCTTTATATAGGATCTAATTAAAAAAGGAGGTGGGGGAGACATAATAATAATAAAAAACCTGCTAATTGTGTGGATCGTGTGCCATGAACCTAGCAAATTTGTCAGTGCTCTTGTTTTACTGAAAGGTTAGCAAAATATCCGTGCTCACTTTCATTTTTGTAAATGAAAGGGGACGGCCGAGTTCCAGCCTGGGCCGCTGCATTTTCACAGCAGTGTTGCAAAGCCGTGACATGAATGGCGCGGTGAGCGGGAGGAAGAGGGCACACCGTATTCGTGACCATGCCGACGTAACAGAACCCTAACCGAGCTCCGCCGGGGAGGGGGAGCATGCGAAGGGGAGCCAGAGTGGTGCTGCCCCCCCGCCGGGGCGCTTGATTCCCAGCCCAGCGGGTGTGCGCAGGCGCTCCAGGCGTGTCCCTCACACGGCTCGGCCGCCCCGGGGAAGTTCGGCAGAACTGCGTCTGGTGCAAAGCGCTAGTGAGCCGAGCGCCCCGGACCCTGGCAGATAAGGCTCCGGCGAAGGACGGCCCTGGGGCCTCGCCTGAGGGGCAAGCGCTGGGGCGCGATGTGGCCGTGGGCCCTCCGCCTTCCCACGCTCCCCCTCCTCTCGCTTTGCCCCTGGGCCCAAGCCACGCGGGGAGGGGGCCGGGGAACCTGCGGGCGTTGTGCCCCTTCCTTGTTCCGTGGCTCGGCCCCTCGAGGCCAGAAGGAATGAGCAGGCTGGAAGCAGCCGCAGCGGGGCCTGGCCAGGTGTGACCCTGTCCCCTGCTCTTTGTCATTTTGTAGGACCGGGTGCACACGGGTGCACCTCCATGGCCATCTTTATGGCTCAAAGTGCATGGCCGGGTGCGCTTTACTCTTTGCCTTTTAACCGCTGCTTCTTCATGCTTGCCAGTGTGGCCTACGACACTTCCTCGGTTCTGTTCTCTCGCCCCATAATGGCCCACGGGGTGGCCCCCTGAGGCTTTTCGTCGCCCCCACTGAGCCCAGAGGGTGGCCAGCTGGAGCCGGCCATTTTGGGAGGTCTGGACCTCAAAGTCATCAAGCCCAGCCACACAAGCAAGGGTCAGGAATGTCGGGGTTTCTGTGGAACCGGCACTCCCGCGCTGCTCCCCCGGAGACCCCAGCTGGGCCACCCTACGACTGTGACGGGGGGCTCGCAGGTCCACCTCCCCAGGAGGCTGGCGTTCCCCATCTGGTCGACTCCCCCCCTCTGAATCGACTCCCTCGAGATGTGGCCCCTTCCCTGCTCCATGGACGGGTCGACCGGCCCCCCGCCGGCCCTCGGACGCATCTCCCCATAGCGGACGCTGGCGGAGACATGGCCTCGACCTGCAGCCAGGACTGGGGCGCCTCCGGCAGCCCTCTCCTCGCTAGAGCCAGGGTGGCCCGTCCCACCGGGATCAGCAGCCTCCCTTGCACGTGCCGCGTCCTCGGGCTCTGAGCGGCCAGTCCTGCCTGTGGGGTGACACAGTGCGTGTGCCCAGCTCCGCGAAGCAGCAGTGCGGCCATTTTTGATTCTGCATTAGACTGATCTCCCACTTCTTTCCCTTCATGGAGCGCGAGGCGGTCCCCCTGCACGCGCAGGCCAGCCCCAGGCCTGCGTGTAGCTTCAGTGGGGCGGACGCCTTCTGTGCCGTCGCACCGACGCCGCCGGGCCACAGAGGCGGCCGACTTCAGGCGCTGGCTTCGCAGTCGCATTGCCCCTGGCCATGCTGCTGAGCGAGGCCTTGGATGTGGCGCCCCAGGCCGGCCTCAGCTGCTGGGAAAGCTGCTTGCTCAGCGTGACTCGGCCGGCTGGCGCTCTGAGTCACCGGATAGGAGGCACCAGCCCCACTGGACCTTTGAGGAAGGTGCACGGAGCGTGTGCGTGATTGCAAGGACGGGCACACTCGCCGTGCTCGCTCAGGGCTGGACTTCTGCATTCCTCTGCCTCGCACAGGAGCGCCCGAGTTCTGTGCTGGAGTGCTGGGGAGCCACATGGCTTTGGGCCTCCGCGTTCTGTTTTCCTGACTCCGTTGGTTGTCCTGCTGCTCGGTGGCCACTTTCTGGAGCAGGTGGCTCGCCGAGGCCTTTGGCCCGACGGCTTCGCCTCCAGGCGGCCGCAGGGCAGTCTCCCCCTTGGGCCTCTGGGGAGCATGCGAGTGGTGAGATGTGCACGATGGCTGAGGTGTGGATGGAGGGATGGATGTGTCAGAGCATGGCCTGGCGCACACGGGCTTGGTAGCCACGGTGACCCCGGAGGGGCAGAACGTTCCCTTCGTCGCCGCATGTCCAGCTGAGCTTGGCTGGGGGTTCATCCGCAGACTTAGAAGCACCCGAGCATCAGCCCTGTGGCGCTCGGGAGGACTTGCTTCTGAGCAGCCGAGGCTCGGGCTCGGTTCCCTCCCGGACCCAAGTGCCTCTGTTGACTTGCGCTGCCACACGGAAGGCAGTGCTGGAGGCGTGGGGTGTCTCCGCAGTGTTGTGCGTTGCCTCTGCGGGAGCCGTTGCGCCCTCCCACACAGGTTCTCCGGCAACGCACACTCCGGAGCGCCGTGCCACGGACTGTGGGGGCAGCCGAAAAGCGCCTCGTGGCCCAGGTGCCGGCTGCCCGTTTGCAGCCATCCATGAGAGCAGCTTGGGAGAGACGCCGTGTGCCACAGAGTGCTTCCGGGCTCGTGCCAGCATCCTGCCTTCCGCCTCAGCCCCAGGCGGCGTCTCCTCCTTCTCGCCCTCGTTCCCTCACTCCCTGTCTTGCACACGCGCGTGCGCAGCGGTGTTCCTCCTTTCGCACGAGAGGGGCGCACTGCTGCCCCCAAGCCCGGCTGGCGGCCCAGCCCAAGCGTTCCAGAGGGGGCTCTGTGTCCAGATACTGCTTCCCATCGGTGCGCTTCTGCAAAGCGAGGGGTCGGCTGGGCACCCGACCCACCAGGAGCAGGTTCTGAGCAGGAGCTGCAGCCCCAAGGCACCTCGTTCCGCTCACTGTTGATCAGGCAGCAGATGCAGGAGAGTCTCTCTCTGCACCAGCTACGTGGATCTGGGCTTGCTGTGCGTGTGTGTGCGTGTGTGTTGGAGAGACGCTGGGACGTTTCTGTCTGGACCGTCGCAGGAGGTGGGCCTGGGAGCCCGTCGCTCTTCCCTGTGGGGATTGTCCTGCGGCATTCCAAAGGGCCCCCCCGTCCTCACGACGCGGAGAGAAGCAGCGCTGGGCCGCAGTGTGCGCGTCCCCTCGGCCTGGTGGCAAGTGGCGGCCAGGCCAGGCCGGGCACATGGAGCTGCAACAATGGTGCTTGGGCAGCTGAAGTGCACAGTCCCGCGAAGGCTCCTCCTCCTCCCTGGTAGTGACAGAATACGGCGGTGGGATCCGCTCATAAGCAGGCGCTTGGTGCCTCCTAGGGCCAGCAAGGAAACGGTTCCCAGGGCCGCGGCCACCTTCTGACTGAAGGCAGAGTCCGCCTGCAAAGGAAGGGCTGAGGGAAATCCGTTCTATTGCATGCTACCGATCCCCAGTTCTGTCTCTGCCTTCCGTTGGGGCCGGGTGTGGCGGTCGGGGCTCTGCATGACTACCTGAACATGGCCCCCAGCCAGCTTTTTCTCTGGAGCTGCCCAAGAATTCCGCTTGTGGTCGGTCTGTTGGCAAGTTAAATTCAAAGCGATGGTATGGCTCTTTGTAGCCCTGCTCGTGATGCCCTTTGGAGCGTCTCTCTGCCTGGGTCCCCCATCCCCAGCTACCGTCATTTAAGCCAGGAAGGCAGTTCTCCTGGTGCCGCCAGTGCCAAATCAGGACCGCAGGAGCAGTGCTGGCAACTCAAGTCGGGATGGAGGACTCTGCCAGTTTCACCTGCTCTCAGCTTCTCTTTTGTCCAGCCTTAAGTTCTGTTCATCCCAAATACTGAGAATTGAAAAAGGAAGAAAGAAAGTCCGTGCCCCTCGCATGCACTTCTCCTTGTGTGTGAGACTTCACCTGGTGCACCCATTTTTGCAAGTGCTTTTCCTAAGGCAACATATTATAAGCATTACTTTCCCGCGTTGTACGCAGTCTTGGAGAGCAACTCTGCAAAATCTGGAGTGTGCATTTCAACGCCCAAAGTATGAAAGTAGGTGGATTCTCATTAAAATCCAAACCAAACCCATTTCTGCCCCATTCCTGATGTCACCTGTAGGATTCCCCCCAGAAGGGTGCGCACCAGATGCATTTCGACCCTCCCTTTCAGAAGGGTGCTACCAACGCTCTGATTTTGTGCAGCCTTCAGAACATCAGCGCATTGGGTAGCTTTGTGTCTTGCTTCCTGACGATCACGGGTTCAAAAGCTTTCCATGCTCTGCACTGATTCCCGGTTCGTCGTGTCCGGTTTGCACGTCCGTCCAGCCCAGGGTTGTTGGCTTGTACCGCAGCGGCTCCTTCCCAGAACTTGCTCTCCAAGGTCCTTTTCTTCGGGCGCACTAGCTGCAGGCTCCTGCAAGCACAGGCCCTCAGAGCGTGGCTCCGCCGTGGCTGCTTGAACCCCAGGCCGTGCAGAGAGTGGGCGTGCTGATTGGAGTGGGGCGGGGGGGGGGCCTCCTGCTTCCTTTGTCCGCCTGATAATTCCAATTAACCAGGCTCTGCTAATCTGGAGCAAGTGCCTGAAATCGAATTCCCGCTGGGCTGCATGCTGACCCGGGGCCAGGAGGGACGTCCCTGGCTGCCTGGAGAAACAAGCGCCCCCCCCCCACCCCGCCTCCCAGTCTGTTTCCCTCGCAGTTCCAGTGGCAGCGAGTACGCTGGCCCCTTGCTTGGTGCCGCACGGGCGAGATGGGCCGGCGCAGCCCCCCCCACCGGGTCGGACGCTAAGCGTGTGACCCTCTGTCCCTCCTTTCTCTGCAGGCTGTGCCTTTCTCACGTACTGTGCCCGGGACTCGGCCCTCAAAGCCCAGAGCGCGCTGCACGAGCAGAAGACATTGCCCGGGGTAAGTGATCCTTCTTCTCGTCTCCGCGGGGACCG
The DNA here is from genome assembly GCF_004798865.1 of Varanus komodoensis. Lineage (NCBI taxonomy): Eukaryota > Metazoa > Chordata > Lepidosauria > Squamata > Varanidae > Varanus > Varanus komodoensis. The sequence continues at coordinate 2,920,486 of NW_025336308.1, forward strand.
GCGGGCAGGGGCAGGGGCAGGCCCGGCCCAGACCCTCCCCAGGCCCCTGGATCGAATCCGCAATGTGCAGGAGAACCAGCATCCACCCGTGCCAGCACACCCCCCCCCCCCCCACTTAATTGCCATGCTGGGACAGCGATCTTTCAAGGGGAGGTTGCAGCAGAGGAGGGAAGCATTAACTCCCCCTTCCCACATACTGCAGAGACCTCCCCCCCCACACACCCCTCCCTGCATAGCAATTAAGCTTAGAAAAAAGTTTGGGGGTGCTTGGAGTCATGGTACAGACGAAGGGGCGGAAGTATTTATTGGAACTGATTCGGAGAAGTCAAGTGGCTGCTTCGCCTCCTGTGGAATTGGAACAAATCCCAGCCCTTGTTTCCAGAAGTGCGTATCCAGCGACACACCGGCACGTGCGGACGCGGTGTCCTGCGCATCTGCTCCTCCGGCTGAACAGGTGCCTGGGGATGCCCCCGCCTGTGGGCCCTCCCCTTGGGAAGAACGGGGCCGACTCGGGAGGAGACGGCGAGTGCCGGGTGTCTGGTTGGTCAGTTGCCGCTGTGCATGCTGTTGCCGTGGGCTGGCTGCGGGCGGTTGCCCCCCGCGCCCCCCCCCCGAGGCTCCACACCCGGGAGGCATCGGGCACGGCGAGGCATGGCAGGCCCGCCCCACGGCCCGGCACTCCTCCGCCCTCCATGTGCCTGGGCGATGTGGGCGCGGCGAAGGCAGGCAGGGCGTGCGCCCAGGCCGGGCCGGGGCCTGTCCCGCGTGCGGAGCCACGGCAGCGCGATCGCCGTTGGCCAGCCCTGTGTACCTGTTCTGATTTGGAAGGACGTTGGAAAGGATTTGCATACAGCAGGGGAAGGTTGGCAGAAGTCACTGATTCAGACATGCGTCTGGAACATCCTGTTCCCACCCGTCGCGGCTCTGACAGTTCGAGCATCCGCTGGCCGGTTTGGGGAGATCATTGGACACATGACGTTCGGGCACCGTTGGCGTGACCTCTGCTCAGTGCATCTTGGGGTTTCCTCTCCCCCCCCGCACCGCCCCAGCCCCAGAGTTCCCTCTGGCTTCTGATAATGGTGAAGAACTGCTGGTCCGGGGGGGGCGGGGAGGGCACCTTACTGGAACTGCACCTGAAGACTTGCATTTTGCAAGCCTGAGGCCGGGATGTGGCTGCAGTGCTGTATATTCCTCAGTTGTGTGCAAAGACAGAGCGGAACTTGCCGTCGGTGCTGCAAAGCTGATCTTTCGCCTGTCCATGTGTTTGCGACATGAAAGACCTTCCGTAATAGAAGTACATGTATATTTAGAAGCGCACCTGGTGAACTTTCAGAAGCTGGACGGGTGGCTGACGGTTGCCAAGGCTTCCAGAGAGGGAATCACTAAGCACTAGCAAAACCAGAACCAACTTCTTCTCTTGGATTTTTTCTTTTATGGCATTGATGCAGAAGCCTTTTTGTTTGCTGCTGTTGTCTTCTTTTTTCCCCCTTTGTTATTTTCATCAAGTATACTAGCTGTGCCCACCTTCTCTCTGTGCTGCTGTTTGCTTCTCTGTGACGCCCTCAGAGTTTGAGAACCTGCCAGGGATGGCCAGCTCCATGCTCCACCTGGAAGGGCAAGGCTGGTTTCCCTGGTGGAAGCAGCTGCCTCTGCAAGCCGCCGTGTTCCGTTTCCCACAATGCTCCAGAGTGACAGTACATCAGATGCGTGCAGGGAAGTTTTAAAGGGTAGGTCGGACACTTTCCAGCAAGGGGTGGGAGAGGCAGCAGGGCGAACGACAGTGCCGGTGAGCGCTGCTGGGGCCCTTGCTCCTGAGAGGCTCCCTGTGACGCCCCGTGCAGACACGCGGTGGCCAGAAACGCCCTGGGAGGGGCTGCCAAGGATCGCGAGCTCTTTTCCCCAAGTGTACCCTTAGCGCGCTTCCTCTTAACCCACACTGCATCCTTTCCTGGCTGCAGAGGCCACAAGCTACCTCTGTCTGGGCCACTGAAGCCTTTCACACTGGCAGACTCGATAATCGGGGGCGGGTTTCTGGAACCAGGCAGGGCCCCCGTGAGCAGCACAGGCAGTCTGAGAGCGACTGTCGCAGCTGGAGGGGCTGCCCCGAACGAAGGGTCGTAGGAACGCCCCCTCTATTTCCGCCGACCGCCCTTTCTGCGGTGAGTATTCTGCATGCGCCGCACCCAGAGAACCGCCGTGATGAAGCGCTCAGTGTGGCAGGCTGGATCCGGGGGGCCCAAGCTGAAATTGCCGCTTGGTTACCGAGTGCACTGGGAGAGGACTAGTCCCGGTCTTGGAGCCTGGCCTGCCCCATAGCTTTGTTGTCGGCGAAGGAGGCCAGGGGACCATGCGCAGGGCTCCTTGGAGGAGAGGTGGGACCTGAGGCTGCTGGAGGCAGGCAAGCATTTTGGGCCGCCTCCGCTCAGCTTGCTGAGGGTGGAGGAGGAACCCTGCCTGCAGACGAGGGCAGGTGACTCAGCTGCGGTCGCCCTGCTGCGATTCTGCATCCGGTTTCTTGGAAGGGAGCCTCGGCGGAGCCGGTGGGACCTCCTGCAGAGGAGAGTCGTGTGCGCTGGTGCTCTCAGGGAGTGTTTTGAGTGACTGGGGACTCCAGCACTAACCGAGCCTTTCTCGGCAGTGTTAGCCATGTTGCCTGGGGTTGATAGGAGCAGTAGTCCAAAACACCTGGAGGGCACCATGCTGGGAAAAGCCGTCGTTGCTCTTGCTCTTGAAGCGGAGGCCGTGCATCTGGGAATACATCTGTGCACTGAAACCTGGAGAAAAATCAAACTGCAGCAGAAGCACTCCAAAGGCAGGTTGGGGACGGGGTGATTCTTACTTGCCTTAAAAACCCGCACGGCTTTATTCTGGAACAAGGATTAAAAACAAAGGTGGCAGAAGAGGAAGAGCCCCACGAACGAGGAGAGAAAGCGGAATGCATCGGCAGGCAGAGATCGCAGAGGGTTCCTAAAACGGGAGAACTTCAGATGTGTGAACTGGGTCCCCGTCAAGCAAAAGCTGTGTAATCCCATTCGGTCTGAATCCGGTCCATCGCGGTGGACGCTTTGTGCTTTTTCAAGTGAGACCTCTTTGTTTGCGACACAAAGCGCCACAGCCCCCCTTTTGCTGCCTCTGTCACTGGCTGCTGTTGGCCTGGTTGCTCGGGAGATTCCCAATTTGCTGTTGGATTCAGCGGCTTAAGATGGCCTCCGTGCAGGTTCATTAGGTCTGGAACGATGGAGACGCAGTGCTGTAGGAAGGACCTACGGTGGGGAGAACGGGGGCCATCGAGCCTGTCCGAGAGCTCGGCATGGCACTGATGCGCCCAAAGATGGCGAGGGACCGTGGCCGCTGTAGGCCAACCCCCCCTGGTGGCCACCAGCTGCGCAGCCCTGCTCCGGGCGCTGAGCTGCCGCGCGCCTCTGTCCGAGGTCCTGAACTCGCTTCTGGCCCGGATGCTGCTGGGGCCGTTGAGATGGGCCAGGACAGCTCTTGGGTCTCCCCCCTCGGCTTGCTGCTGTGACCATGGGCCCAATCCACGCAGCTGCCCGCATGGGAAGGCAAGGCCATTGGAGGATGCGGGGCGCCCGCTCGCCCTTGTCCGTGCGTGTCGGACTGGCAAGGCAGTTGAACAGGCTGTTGCAAGCAAGGAAGGCCGAGCAAGCCAGACTTCCCGAGGATCAGCTCCGTTTCCGGTGTCCGTGCGGCCCATCCTGGCGTTGGCAATGCCGGCCCAGGCAGGCGCTTCCTGTCTGCTGGCTTAAGGGGGTTTGTGTGATTAGTGAGCTGAGTATTAATTGATCAACGATGTAGCATTTAAATTATGGCGTCTGATTTTTAAAAAGATGGTAAAGGTGGGTTCATGCAGAAAAACGGCAAACTAGCAGTTTGATGGACAAAAGCTGCCACTTATACCAATGTTCTTGCGTTTCCCGTTTGGACTGACACCGGTGTGGGACTCTGGATGCGAGAGCGTCCACATCACTGAAATGGGCCAAGCTGCCCTTAAACAAGCATGTTCCGCTCACATCAGCACTGCAGGAGACTGAGCTCGACGGGCCACGTTGATTCCAGCCTGGCGTTTGGAACCGTCCTTTGTCTCGCTCCGAGGAACAGTCATTCTCTGAGAGGCGAGAGATCGCTTTGCTCTGAATGCAGCCTGGAAGAGAAATCCACCTTCACATTTTGTTTGCAACGAGGCTGGCCCAGGGCCAACCCAAGACGTGCTGTTGCCTGAGGCAGATCCGTTGATGGCACCCACCCCGCCGGGAGGACCGCCCACCCCACATCAATGCGTGGGGCCGGCTGGAGTGGGGCCGGCTTGAGAGGTACGTTTCGCCTAGAGCAGCGGGGGGGCCGATGTGAGCAGCGCTGCAGTAGTGGCTTTCCCCCAAGGCCGAAGATGCGGGTCCCCAAATGCCAAAGGCGTGCAGAGCGGCAAGGACGGGACCTGCCCCAAAGCCCAGCGTATCCTATGGGTCTGCGCGTGCCCCCGCCCCATTCCTGGCATTTACCGCGAGGAATCGCTTGTGCAGCCTGATCCCGGGGCCTCCCTTGGAGTCCCGGGGCCTCCCTTGACGCCTCCCTCCCCCCAGCCTCTCCAGCCGCGGACCATGGACAGCTCGCCTAGTGGGGCAGCCAGCCTTGCCCGGCGGGCGGGGGGGGGGGGGGGGGGGGGGCGTGCAGCTGTAGGATCCACCGGGAGGCACACCAGGGCTCGTCTACAGCAAACACCTGAGCTGGGACCCTTTGCCTGGGGAGGCGGGGGCTCTCCCGCACTGGAGGCATCAAGGGGGTGGCTGGGCGGCCCCCTTAGAGGGAAGGTGTGGCTTGGTGTCCTGCTGCAGCAGCGGGTGGACCCCTTGCCCTTCACGGCCCTGTCCGACTCTGCTCTTCTGGGACCCTGTGAGGGAGCAGCAGACAGACACGGAAACCCTGCACAGAGGCAAGAGCCACTGAGGTCAGTGGGAGTAGGGACGTACTCTGTGCCCGCTGCTTTGGACTACAACTCCCATCGACCCCAGCCAGCACTGCCAGTGGCTGCAGGCTATGGGAACTGTAGTCAGAAACACCTGGATGGCACTGTGCTGTCCTCAGTGTATGTGTTGCAGTGGAAACCAGCTGGCGCCATCAAAGCCCTGAGGTCGATGAATCTGCGTGAGGCATTAAGGCCTGGCGCTGTGCAAATTTAAACAGAAGAAAGGACTGCGAGGCGGTTGGGGCATGCTGGGAGTTGTAGGCCGCTTGCTCTCCTAATTTGCATAGGATTGTGCCCTAGGAGCGTATTTTTTCTGCAAAAGCATGCCTGTAAACACATGTTTACATATTCGTAGCAGCTGAGACCTGCTTCTGGTTACCTATTTGGCACAAGTAGATATTTGTCTACCCTAATAAATATCATAGACTACCAGATGGAATATAAAATAGATCTATTGGATTCTGACATATACAAAGTATAGCAGCAAATCAATCGGTAGCGCACATAACCCAGTGACATTTCACGATAAAGCAGTTTAACTTTGATCACTCTGAAGTCCTGCGTGGCACGTGGAGCCACGAAGATCGCTGGGACTGAGAGGTGGGATGAGGAGAGATGAATACGGCTCGAGTGCTTCTGAACGAGCCGGAGGGCTCTGGCTATGCGATAGTGCGAGAATGAAATAAATAGTAATAAATTAAATTATCTTGCTCAGTGACAGCGAGCCCCTTTTGTGCTCAGGAGGGTGCCTGCTCAGTCCACACAGGGCTGGGAAAGTCCACGCCTGAAGCCCTGCGGTGATGCAGGGCAACAGGAGGCCCACCGGATTCCGCGGGGCCAAGCACTCCCTCGTGCCCACCCATTGGTCCTACTTGAACGGAGCCCCTGGCCCCAGGTTGCTCGCGCACACACCCCACGGCGGTCGCGGAAGGTGGTGGCGGCGCTCCTCCGCCGTGCCAGAAGCGCACCACTTATTTCGGGCTAGGACTCCCTGTAATTCTCACTTCTAAGAGAAGGTGGGAACCTGCAGCCATTGATCTTTCATTTGCAGTGCGAACACCTGCGCCGGCTTGTAGGAAGCCCTGCTGACCCCTCTACCCACCTTGGTTGCTCGTGTGTGACACAGTAGTGTAAGCAAGAGAGGAATTTCTGGGCAAGGCATGAAAGGTCCGCACGTCGCCTTTCCAAGCCCCACGCTTCCTCTCCCCACCTCCCTCTCCCCTTCCTGTCCGGCCGTTTCTCTCTGCTCCCAGCTCTGGTCTGGCTCCTCCTCTCCGCCTTGCCTTTCTCTCCCCGCTGGCCATTGAGAGCCGGTCCCCGGACGGAAAGGAGAGCCTTCTGCTCCCACGTTCTTCATTTGTTATGAACCGGGCTTTTGAAAGGGGTTGAGAGGAAAGGGCGGTGTGGGCACCACTAAGCCAAAGCCCTCCTCAGGACAAGCGCCATCGCCACTTCCCCGGGGAGACACCCCAAAAGCAAGCCGCCGGTTGCGGTGTCCTCGTGTGCTTTCATGTTCATTTTCTAAGGCCCTCCAGTCTTTCAGCATCTGTTGTTTTGAAATGTGTTGCTGAATTTGAAATCTTCGCATGGCTGCAAGGTTTATTTCGGTTTACTGCAGCTTTAAACTTTTATATTATATTTTTAACATGTTGCATTTTAGGGTTCCAGTTGTTGAGGATCACTAAAAGAGTGGTGGGCAGTAGAGCAGTGGAAGAGAGAAATGCGTACATGCAGCTGCACGTACCACCAGTGTATCACCCATGTGCAGCGCATGTGGATAACCCCAGACTAGTGAGCGGAGGGACCTTCTCTGCCCAGGCCAGATCAGGCCTTCCTCGTATACATTGCCATGCGGGTTTGCCGGGAAAATCGATTTCCTCCCCGAGCTGGAGTGAAGGCTGCTGCCACGCTCAGAGGGAATGGGGACGTCCGAGGCTGGCGGCCGGGGCGAGAGAGAGCATCGTCAGAAAGCCCGGAGCTCTTGCCCCGTGTGGTCTGATTCCGCTCTGACGCCAACCTGGCCAGCGTGGGCAGCTTCTTGTAAAGGTTGTTCCACTGCCTTCAAAGCTCTGCTCAGATATTTCATTCTCTGGAGGATAATCTAGGTGGACACTAATCAAATAAATCTAAGTTGGTTAATTGTATGAGTTTTAGTAAATTAAGTAAGAATGGACATGAACAAGAATGGTCGGTCTGAGACAAGGAGAATACTGTCCTCATAATTCCCAGTTGTTTTATACTGGTGGATTGATTGTATTAAAATTGTGGCATAAACCAAGGGTTGCTTTGGTGGAGAATAGTTTGTTGGTATGGAGTGCTCATCTTCAACAGTTTTGATTTTTAAAGTGGACTTTTAATGCTTTATAGTTTTAACTCATTGTTTCAATTAAGTTTTGTTTTAACCTTGGTCCTATTGTCATTAGCTACCTTGACTGCCATTTTGTTGATGGAAAGGTGCAATACAAACCAAATCAGTGAAGATATAATAGTCCGTCTGTCCCCCCTTGTAAGCTCCTCTGTTTGTCTGGGCAGGGTAAAATTTAAAGGGAACAGAGGTTGCCACTTTCGTTAAGCCAAACTCGGAAGGAAGTCCAGTGCCTCTGTAAATTGGGATTGGACAATGGAACAACTGCTCCTGCAGGCCATAATAATATGTGGGTTATTCTGAAGTGAGCCCTCCTGCAGGTTGGACAAGTTCCTGGTGCCACCTCACCCCCCCCCCCATATTTTCTTACTCAGCTATAAGTTTGACTCAGTTTATTAGGACTTGCTCTCTAGTACATCAGAACGGAATTGCCACTCGCATTCGGAATCCTCGGCCTTTATTTTGAATTACAAAAGAGAGTTCAAAACACCACTCTGGACCTTCCCCTTCTCATTGTAGTGATGCGCACAGAAGTCTCTTGCAGATTGCAAAAGCCGGTTCTCGGCATTGCGACTTTTGGATATTCAGTTATGCTTCTGAGTTGTTTGCACTTTGAAATCATCACCATTAGTTGCTTATTTATAATCTCATGGATCATGTAGGTTGACTTGTGAAATAGCAGATTCAAATAACGTGGGGAGAAATTTCCTTTTCAAAACGCGGGGGAGTTCCATTCGGCAGTCCCTGCCAATTTAATGCGATCGCTGACCACGGAGCAAGCCAGTGAAGGCATTAACAGTGAAGGCATTAAGGTACGAATGCTTCCATATAGCCTGAGGTGCCCGATCCTGTTTAATCTTGGAAGCTAAACAGGGTCAGGCCTGGCTGGATTCTCTCTGGGAGATTTGAGTCCTGCACTGAACAAGGGGGTGAGCCGGATGGCCTTCTAGGCCCCTTCCAACTGTACACTTCTACAATTAGCTGTCTTTCCTGGCTTGGTAGGGTCTGAACCAACATGAGACAGCTGTTACTTAAACCAACAGGTTTGCTTTTTTAAAAAAATCATTGTATAATGAATCAGATCAGATTCAGTTTCCAAGCTTAATGTCAAATGACTAGCGTTTTTAAATTTTACAGGGCTGCAGACTGCTATTTTTAAAAGAACCCCACAAAGCCAAATCTCCAAGCAAAGTTTTGAAAATTACGGATTAGCTTCCTATTGAAAAAGCCAAAATACCGAAATCTGACGTTTTACCCCAGTGTTGCTAAGTGGGTAGAAAACGTCCAGGCTTTGCCTAGGGGGAAACTGGACAATCGGCTGTCAGGGATGTTTGATGGATACCAGGGACGGAATACGACAGTCCTCTGCCTCGCTTCAGCTTGGAGATGCTGCAATCCCGGGCACCTCTCTGTGGGTGCCATGGAAGCGCTTGGCACCGCACGCCCATCCCCAGGTCCAGGAAGGGAGTCACATTCCCACCCCTTTGCCAAAACCTCCCTGCTTATGCACAGGCCTGATCCGCAAGGCTTTGCTACCCAGGGGCGAAGGGCAAGGTGCTGCTCACAACCCGGCATTCCATGTGCAAAAGCTGCCCAGCCCGCCGGGGGGCTCCTATTTGAACCCACGTGGTAAGACAGTGCCGTCCACGGCGCCCGAGGGCAGAGGGTCCCTCAGAGGTGCGGAGGTGCGTCCCTGCACACAGAGCATCCCTCAGCCTCTGCCGCCTGCGTGGCGGAAGGGCCAGCCCTGCTCGCTGGGAAGCAGGGAGCCAGAAAGCGGGTGTCTGACTTGGCTTTCTCCTTGACATGCGACTCGCGGGGTTCTATTCCTTATATGATTCTCAAGTGGTATAGTCCTAGGGAGGACAGAACTACCCCGTATCTATCTATTTATTAAAAGCTTTTCCATCCCGTCCCCTGCAAACATCTTGGGACGGCTTACAATAAATAAGTAGAAGAAAACAAGCCGCACAGCATCTGACCATTAATATACTGAAACCCCAGTTAAAATAAATTGAACATTAAAATAAGGAGAAAATCGAAAGGGGTCTGCCTGATGCTGAAAAGAAGATCACGTCGGCGCCAGGCGAACCTCTCCGGGGAGCGTATTCCACCATCAGGGCATTCGGGCAAAGCACGTCCACCACCCCCTGGGTGTGTGCGGGGCGGAAGGGGCAGCGCCCAGCCTGCCAGCCCCTGGACGCTCGGAGTGCTTCCTGCGCGCAGCCTGGCTTTCGGAGATGCCTTCCAAGTTTTCAGAGCGGGGGCCAGGGACGCAGAGATGCTGGGAGACCCCACACGAGCGGGGGCCAGGAGGAAGGAGGTGTGTGCCCGGCTCTCGGGCTCTGCATGGCCGCCACGCGGTGCCCCTCCCTCGCCCCCAGGCTTGCAGCTCGTCTGTTCGGCCAGCGCTCTGAGTGAGTGGCAGGCCGTGTTTGTTTGCTGGCTTTGGTGTGGGCAAGATTACGGTGTCCTGGCGGCCGCTTGCTTCGGAGGTGAATGAGAGGCCTCTAATTTGGCCTGCGACGGGCAGGGCCGGCGATGGCCTCGGTGGCCCCTCTGCTCCTGCGGGCAGGTGTCCCCCACCGGGCACCCGAGGGTGCCCCGGCCCTCGGGCAGAGCCTGCTGGGGGGAAGCCGACACCCCGCCTTGAAAGAGGTTACATGGAAAGCTATTGACCTGCTGTTCTAATTGCCTGACATTCTGTTTAGTAAACCCTAATTACTGGAGCCAGGAGTTAAATGGAAGGCTGTTAAATGAGGATTGACAGCTGTGTCCGCGGACGTAATTGCAGGCATTCCTTGCGCAAGGAGTGAGGCTGCGCTGTCTCTGTTGCCATGGAAACACGCGGGCCTGCACGCGCGACGGGAGCCAGTGGCACCCGGCCGGCACGCGTGGCAGGGGAGGCCCGAGGCGGAGGGCCACGGCAATCCGGGCTCCTCACCCGGAGAGCGCTGCCCGAGGCTCCCCAGGCAGAAGGGCGCCCAGGTGCTCCAGGGTCGTCCTGGGTCCTCCCCCCGTTCCAGCGCAGGCCTCGGTTTCACGGGCCGTGTGGTCCAAATCTCGAATCCGGAGAAGGGAGGAGCAGTGGGGGCTCCGAGCTGTGCCTCCACGTGAGCCCCCCGACAGCGGGGTGTGGGGCGCATGGGCCGTCGGGGCGTGATCCTCGCCACAGCCAGACCGATCGTTGCTGTCCCAGTTACGTACTTTTGCCGGCAGTATAGTAATGATTTGTAATTCGCACGTGCCGCTACGCATCAGTATCGACAACTCTCACTCCCGTGCACGCGTCCCCTTCGTTCCTCCGTCTGGCGATGCGCTTCTCTTTTGCGACCGCGAAGAGGTGGCCGCCCTGCGTTGGAGGGCCTGGCTCGCACTCTGTTGCGAGACGTGTCCCTCCGTAGCATTTTGTGTGAGCGTGACGAAGCATCTTGGCTTGGCTTCGTTTTCGTGGGGAGGACCATCCCGGGGACCAGTCAGCCAGAGCAGACCCGGGCGGTGGGATCGCGGAGGGACGGAGGGGGCGACCGACAAGCCGTCCCGCCTTTCCAGCCAAGTGCAGCCTGGTTTGTGCGACAACCTGTGGATTAGCAGAGGTGGAACGAAGGCGGGGAGAGAGCAAAGCAGATGGGAGAAATATTTCAGCAACTCGGAGAGGAGATGCAGATGGGGGGGGAAAGCAACCAAGAAGTGAGTCAGCACAAGAGGAGACGGAGGGAGGGAGGGAGGGAGGGAGAGGCGGTTAGTCATAAAGAGTTAATGCTGCAAGCGCTTTGCGAGAGCCAGTGTGGTGCAGTGGTGAAGAGCACGGGACTGGGACTCAGGCGATCCGGGTTCGAGTCCCCGCTCGGCCATGGAGCCAGCTGGGTGACTCTGGGCCAGTCACAGACTCTCAGCCCAACCCACCTCACAGGGTTGTTGTTGTGCGGATAAGATGGAGGAGCAGAATGATGTAAGCTGCCTTGAGCCCTTGTAGGAAAAAGGCAGGCTATAAATCGGGGGGGGGGGGAGTACAGGGTTAGACAGTAGCATTGGCCTCCACAGGAGGTGGGGTGGCCCCCAAACACACCGTGGGCTGATGGGACTTGGGGTCCCGCAAGAGCAGGGCTTGGGACCCGATGGCCTTCTTGGCCCCTTCCCCCTGTGCCATGCATTCTGCACCCCCTGAGTAGCTGCTCGTGGCTGCTGGCCCAGGTGCCTCCATGCCGGCCCCGGGGTCAAAGCGCCTTCCATTGCCGGAGACCGACTGTGCCTGGCGTTCGAATCCCACTTGTGGGCCTCCAAGGGGCCAGTGAGGGAAACAGTAATCCTGGACTAGGGCGCCCTCTGGTCCGATGCCGCAGGGATCTGTATACACCTCTAGGTACCTGCCACAAGGCAGATGAAACAGGTTTCCCAGAATGGGGGACTCCTTAAAGGACTGTAAATAAAATAAAATAAAATAAAATAAAATAAAATAAAATAAAATAAAATAGCTCCCAGTAGAAGGCCCTTCGTTCCTAGTAAGAGAAATGCACTAATCTCTACACAGAAGCTGGTGTTCTGCATTTACTCGTAAAACCCCTCTCTGTATCGCCTCCCACGGGTTTCCACGGAGCAGACTCATTTACTGCACTTTCCATCGTTGTCACTTCTCAAGGCTTCTGATTTCCCAAAAGTTTGACTTCATGAAGGCTGGACATTTTTCTCATTAAAGCGGTCTGTTCGATCCCCTTGCTCCCATTTTACAGGTTGGAAAACTGAGCACGCACAGTGCTCCAGGCCAGGGTATGGTTGCTGGATGCTAATTCTCTTCCGCGCGACCCCAGCGGCTGTGGAAAAGCATCCCAAAGCTGCCCGTGGGTGTGGTCTGTCTCAGACAACTGCGCTGGCACGAATATACACAACTGCTACACAACTGTGCAAGTGTGTGAAGACACAGCTAGCAGCTTGAGGATAACATGGAGAGGAGGGGCTCTAAGCCGCTCTGGGGTCCTTGCAGGGAGAACTATGGGAAATGAATGCAATAGACCACATGCAGACACACAGACGTGCATGGGAGGTTTCTAGGTGGAGGGGGGGATATGACTTAACCCCAGCAGGAAGAAAAGTGCTAGCTGGCCATCCAAGCGTGGCACTTCCCGAAATCCGAGCTGTTTTGCAGAACTCTTAAGGACACTTCTGCCAGTTCGGAAAGCACTGCGCCGCCATCCGCCTTCCTCGCCAGCCTCCTGGCATTTAGAGGCAGCCGCAAACAGCAAGGGAAGGGCATCGCTACATTCCTCTCCCTGCGTGTGTACTAGAAAGCACCTTTCCTCTGCTGTTCAGCTGAAACAGGCTTCCAGAGCAGCTTGCACAGTCAAAAGAATAAAACGGTCTCCATGCACAGCGGTATGCTTTAAAAGCCAATACGTTTATCCTGGTCACAGAGAACAGATGCTTTAAAAGACATGGCATGAAAGGAAAAGGAGTCAGGAGGGAAGAGGAAAGCTCGGGCACTCGGTTTTGGTTCCCAAATGCAGCAGGTAGTGTTCAACAGATCACGGGGCAGGGTTCAGGCAGAAGGGGAAGGGCCGCTGGCTGTGCTTCCCCCTGTCAGTTTTGCAACGGCAAGCGGTCACTCGAGGGAGATTCCCGGTGTGTCTGAGTGAGAATTTGAACCCTGGCCTTCGCCTGGGCTCCCTTTGATTGCCCCACATGCTCCTCTGCAAAAGGCTGGGGCCGGCCGCATTGGCGACGCATCCGTCCGCTTACGAGAGCATTCCTGTTGTGCGCAGCTGAGCGTCTGCGCGGTGGACGCCTGCGCAGTTCCCCGGGGCCTGGCAAGCCGGATGCGCTGGCGGCATGCGTGGACCGCCCACGTTCCCCGAGGGGGCGAGCGTGAGAAGAGCGTGTGCGAAGCCAGGTGCTGCCCGGCCCTGCCATGTGCCCCGCTGGGGCCGCCAAGGATGCCAGAGGTGCGCTTGCGAGTACCGGAGTGGAGGAAGAGGAGGAGGAGGAGGAGGAGGCGTGGGTGGGGCAGCTCAGAGGGAGGCAGAGAGAGAGAGGAAAGGGGTCGGCCTGGAGGGGCTGGAGCGCCGGCTTCATCTCATCTCACCCGCCCCCCCCCACACGTGGCGTTCCCGTTCCCCGAGGGGCTGCAGCACTTGGCACTTGGGAGGGGTCCCCCTTTGTGGTCCCAGTAAGAGGCCGGAGGGAACTCCTTGCGCGTGTAACCAAGGCGGCCTTCTGCAGCCTGAGGCCCTGCAGCAGGGCTGGCCTACGACTCCCATCATGTCTGACCGTGAGCCACGCTGGCTGGGGCGGATGGGAGCCGGACTCGCAAATGCCCGCGGGCTCTCGGACTGGAGAAGGCTGCTCAAGGAAAGGCTGGGCTTGCGGGGCAGTGGGGCCGCCCCCCCCCCCCGGTGCCGTGCCCTGCCTCCTGCGTCCTCGCCGGAGGGCAAGGGATCGTCCAAGGTGCCTCTGGACTCGTCGCTCCGCAATTGGGCTGCTTGTCATTCCGTTTATTCGCTTGCGTCTCCCATTCTCATCTCCCGAGGACAGTTTGATGCGAGCCCAGAACCAGGGACGGACGGAAAGGCTCTTCTCGGCCCGAGCCAAGACCACTTTGGTAAAATCATCATAGTCAGGATGAAGGAGATGCTAATTTTCAATTTGCCTGCAAAAACCTGGCTTTACGGTCTCCCGTTTCAGCTGGGAGTGCAGGACGCTGCCACTAATGGGCGATTCAGAGATGCTGGGTGAAACTAAATCTAGATGCAAACTATTGCGTTTAGCAAATGGATGTTTATGAGCATCATTCCTGCAGCGTCTCCTGCGTTTGGCGGTGCAAAGTCCAGGGAGAAAGCCGGGCGGGGGGGGGGGGCGTGATGAGCGATGTCTCCTCTGACGGACGGGCTCAACGGCAGGAGCTGAGCTCGTGTCTGCTGGGCGCTATTTGGCCGGCTCCCTTTCACTCAGGAGGGGTGAGAGAAGACGGGCCTGTCCTTCCAGTCAAAGGCTCCACAGTTGCATGGAAGAAGGCATCTCGGCAGGGGTGCTTTCGCATTTGGGTTTAGGGTCTGCGGCCCGCTCCTTCAGAGGGGTGAGGTTGGTGGCCACTCGCACTGTTGCTGAAGTTTTCGTCGCTGTCTTTTTGTCATGGATCTCACTGGGTGTTTCCATCAGGTTTTTTTCTTGTAGACCGCTTGTGAAGTTCTTCATCTGGATGGGCAATATATGAACAGGCCATGTAAAAAAAATCTAACACCAGTTTATTAAGATGCTCCTGCCCTACTTTTGTAGCTTTCCCCGTATTGGAATATCTCCTTCCTCTTCCCATCCTGTATCCAAAGAGCCACCTTCCACTGGCCTCCCTCAGCCACTGAGGAGGAGCCGAAGGTACAAAGATTTCTCTGGACTTTCTTCATAAGTCTTTCTCTTGAGTGATTATACTGGGGTAAAGCAAGAATAGAAAGTGGAGGGGGCAGGGGAAGAGAAGGAATAAGACACAGCAGATAAAGAAAAGGGTTGGGTGATAATTTCATTCATTATACAGAAGCAAACGATCGTGCACGCCTGGTGCTCGTGCAGGCATTGGCAATCTTCTGTGTGTGTGGCACACTTGCAAATGTCTCCATAAGCAGGACAAGAAGAACTCACATTTTTTTTGCAAGAATAATAATGTAGGAAAATCAGGAGTGACGGAGGTGTCCATCCAGGCTCAAGGCTATTGAGCATTTTGCTTCAGACGGCTGGGTGTCAGGCCCGCCCCCACTGCGGATGGGACAAGATGCTCCGCAGCTTCTTCCCTCTCTCGGCAAGCGTTTCACTTCGTTGCTGGGCAAGTTCCGTACTATTTATTGGCTGGCTGACACTTTTTCGTATGCCGTTTGCGATCGCCGTTGCAATTTTAATGATGTGGATCCCTGTTGTTTTAACTCTGACTGTGGCTAAAGCCCATCAGCTGCTCTGAGCAACACGAGGGAAAGTGGGATAACAGGATAATGTAAACACGCAAGTAATCCCGATAGCAGAGCTGGACAAGTTCCAATGATTGTGGGGGAGGCAATCAGGTGCTGTCATGTGGCTGAAAAAAAAGGGGGAAACTTTAAAAGTCACAGTTTGGCATCACAACAATCTAAATTTGTCCATTCAGAGCTTCTGTAGTGGCGATTGGCGCACCAACATTTAGCTTACAAACAAGGTACATTTTTCTGCATCAGCTTCCATAGCAATTTGGCCCTGAATTTTCGCAGTCAGGTGCAAGTTTAAAAAACTCTTTTGTGTAAAATGAAAGGGATGCTTTGAGGACAGCAAGGGACGGGGGGAGTGCCCCCCCCCCCCCCGCCGAGGGATAAGAGCACGAACTGGGAGAGAACTGGCTCTCTTTTTCTGACATGTCGTGAATAGGAGCATGTGGGAACCACTGGGGTGCCTGGTCAGAGCCCTGGGCTGGGGCTTGCGGGGCGCTGGGATCTGGGATCTGGTCCCACGAAGCTCTCTTGGGGACTTCGGGCCAGTCACGGCCTCTCGGCCTCACCTACCTCACAAGGTCGTTGTCATGAGGATCAAAGGGCGAGGAGGGGAAGTTTGCCCGTGGACTGAAAGAGGTCTAAGAAGTGGGGTCTGGGTTCAGACACCAGGAACCCATGCGCCCGGGGGTGGGGGGAGTGTGGGTTGTTGCTGAGCGTTCCTCGTGGGACATCATGTCCACCTGCGGCTGCACCGGCCGCACGTGGCTTGTTAACGCCAAATAACCCATGAATCCAGTCCATGGTTGTCGTTTGGTTGTGAACCGCGGGCTCTTTAGCGTGGTTTGTGATATCAGCAGGGGAACCCATGTTTTAACAACACGCACGGTTCGTCAACAACCCACATGCAGCCTTTCAGTGTGACCTGTCGTGTGGCCCGTGATGACACACGAACTCGCCTCCGCCGCCACCCAGAAGCTGCTTCTTAATCCAAACCAAGCATGTTGTCTGTCTCTCAAACATCTTTATTTTAAGCTCTTTGTCTATGTTAAACAATTGGCAATTTAAAGCCAGCCTACACCTAAGTGAATTATAACATATGCTAATGATCCATGCTCTTTGTTTCCTCCTCTGGGAGACAATGGGCATCCCTCATTTCTGCCTCCATTTAAAATTAGGCTCTGCTTTCAGGGCTTGGCGGAACGCAGGCGAAACAACAATTGCACACACAACCCTCAAAGCAGGCCTTCCTTTCATTCGATGTCTTCTCACATTTTCCAGGACGAGGCAGAGCGGAGCTGGGATCTTTGTGCCGCGTTCCGTCTCTCAAGGGCTCGTACATACATGCGCATTCCCACAACCCGCTTCCCACACGTGCTACGCTTTTGGAGCCAGCTAGGTGCACCCGGGCCCCTTTCACAGTCGAGACCTGCTTTGTGCCGCGATCGTGGGGAGGCACGCGCCCCCTCTTCTCGTTCCTCCCCCGCTGGCTAAAGAGACTTTCAAGACGTCTGCACTGAGCCATGATACTGACTGGCCCCCAACCCAGTCTTCCACAGGGGGCGCTTTGTGCTGAGTCAGGCCCTTGGGCCCTCTAGCTCGGTCTCCGGGGCTTCAGAGCGGGGCCTTCTCGAGCGGCAAGCGGAGCCCCCGGCATGCCAAGCTCGTGCTCCCCCCGCCGTGAGCACAGGCACCTCCTGTTTCCTTTGGAAGGCGCTGTGGTCACTGGTTCCGTCTGCCAGAGATCCCGAAACGTCGCCCCTGCCCTGAAGCCTGCGGGGGCCGCACCCAGAGCGTGGCCTCCCCTCCCAGCCGCTCTTCCGCCTCCGCTGGCTTGGAGCTTCGGGAGGAAACCAGATCACCCAGCCGTGGGATGCTGGCCTGATCCCCCCGTGGGGGGGGGGGATTGGGGGGTAGCAGCTCTGGACACCGGAGCGAGTGCTGGGCACATGCCGACGCCGATTGCGGGTTCTGGCTGGCCCGTGGGCTGGACGCCCGGAGCACCCGCTCCTCCTTGCCGCCGTTCCAGAGGGAAGCTTTTATTCTGCGTATCGGTTCGAGGTTTTGCTTGCTGGAAGGGCCATTGCGTGCTTGTAGGACACCCCCTTTGCATCCAGAAGCCCCCCGATTCAGTGCCCGGCAACTCCAGGAGGGCTGGAGAAGAACCCTGGCCGGACACCCCGGAGGCGGCTGTGGCCAACGGTGTTGGCAGTGCTGGGCTGGACGGGCCACGCGTCTGTTGCAGGACAACGCGCTTCGGGTGTCGCTGGGGCCTGCAGGGCGCCACTTCGGAGGGCAGGATGCCCTGCTTCCAGGGGCGTGGAATTCCCCTCCGGCCCCGGCCGGTCACTCCCCTTCCCACGGAAGAGCTGCCGGAGGAGAGCCGCCAAGGAGGCTCCGCATCCCCACCCTCCCCGGGAGGCCCAGACGTGGCAGAACGTCCCGAAAGCCGCAAACCATCGATCTTTCCTGGCTGGTGTGCCGTCCCCCTTTATGTGGGCTTCGACCTCCCAAGCTTAACAAAGTGAAAATAAATATTTAATTATTCTCCTAAATCAAAATCAATAGTGCTGCTGGTTGGCTGAGTAAATTGTGGGGGCCATAAATTTCCCACCCCCACGCCAACATGCGGCTCCTCCATTAGCGGCGGCTCGGAGGGATGCTGCATCCGAGCAGTAATTAAAAGGTGGCACATGGAGCCTGGTGGCCTCGCGAGGGAACACGAGGCTGCGCGGGAGGTTCAGGATCGGGGCTCCCTGCAAACTGGCCGTGGGAGAAAGCTGCAGTCGTGCCTCGAGCTACTGCACTGCCAGCTGGAAGGAGAGGGTGGCCTGGTGTCCTCTGATGCAGGCCTCCAAAGAGAGGACACTCACTCAGCATATCCAGCTACAGTGGCCGTTCCCCGCAGACCCGGTCCTCTGCATGAAGGGCTTCCGGAGGGTGGGGGGCATGGGGCTGAGGTATGTCATTTAGATTTTATTCTTACTGTGGTTGTGCTTTTTAAAAACATTGGGACAGAAACACCTCTGCTGTTCCACCACCACCTCATACACAAGCGCTCTTCATTCATGTTCACAGAGGCAACATTCTCATTATAGCATTTCATTTTTAAAAGCCATTTTCCTTTTGTTTCTCTCCAGTTTTGATTGTCAGGACAAAGGCTGACTTTTACAGGGGTGGAGTTTTGCTTGAATTTTGCCAAAACCACTGAAACAAGCAAAAAAAAGGGGGGGGGATGCACGACAAATATATAGTTCCAAAAATATAACAGAATTTTAATTTAAATACCAATATCTGCATTAAAATTAAAGCTTTCGATTGGCAGTCACACATGCCCATCAATATGCTTTGGCTGTGCATATTTCACAAGATTAATTCCCCAAATTCACAGACTATAAATATGCAGAACATCAATATCCCAAGTGTGTTTCAAACCAATTTGGTTGCCTTCTGATACACAATCATTACAGCTCTCACTGAAACAGAATTAGCATCGCATATACCTGAGATAATATGCCATACAGAAGCAGTCAGATAGATATATGCTGATAAAGGAATCCATTTGCCAGGAGTTGTTATATATACAGGAGCTGAGCTTCGTATAATTCAACCGGTAACTTCACACAAGAAAAAGAACCTGCATAAAGGCAGGCAGGGGAAGGTGGGCTGCGGATTCTGGCTCTCGCAAGGAGAACATGATGTGGTCTTCGCTGGAGCTCATCTGCCTCTCTGAGTTTAGCTGCTGGCGGTTTTAAAACTGTGCAACCTGGGATGATACCTGAGCTTTTTGTTTAATTGTGTAATGTTCTGTCTCTCTTGCTTTTTGAAATGCATGGCAACCCTTAGTGAGATAGGTCTGCATGAAAATATGAACGGGATGTTGGGTCAGGTGTGAATACACAAGAGAGTTTGCACGGGGAACGGGGTCTGCCCGTGTTTGTAACGCCACTTGAAGTCGCATTAAGTCCTCAAGTGGAAATGAGCTGCCCTGGGCCATAATCGCCAAAACCAGCGGCCTGAGGGAGCACGGCAATTCTCCGCTTCTTCCCCTTCTGGAAGCTCGTGACGCGCTCTCCAGCCTCTCTCCAACTGCAGTGCCCTTCCAGAAAACCTCTTCTTCCTTTTTCGCATTCCCATCTTTTCTTGCCTGCCCTCTCTGCCTGCTGGCCTTCCTCTCGCTGCCCAAGTCTCTGCCTCACACACCTCCCTCTTTCGGTTTCCTTTCTCTCTGCCTCTCCCTGCCCTTCGCTCCCTTCCTTCCTCATCTCCTTCCTCTTCCATACTTCTTCCTTCCTTCCTTGCCCTCTTTTCTCCCTCCCTCCTGCTCATCCTGCCACCAGAACCTCAGGGAAGCCTCGCCTCTGACTGCTCTGCGATATTCATGGCATCCTGCAGTTGATTTACAGCAGCCCTGAGCATCTGCACCTGAAACAGGCTCTCCTCCTCTCCTCTCTCCTCCTCTCCTCTCTCCTCATCGCCTCCTTGCCTCTCGCATGATGTTTACTGGCCATCTCCTAGCTGAGCTGGGCCCGCAACCGTCCAGCTTCCCAGTGCGGAACCACTCCTTATACCAGCCCGCAGGAAAGACCCCCCACTGCTGGGTCTTCACTGGTGGGGTCCATCTTTCTAGGGGGATCAAGCACAAGAAATGACATTAGAGAGATTCCTGCCCTCTCCCATCATCTGTTCCAAAGAGAGAGGTTGGGAAAATCCAGGGACTCCTATATAACCTTCAGCTGCCCGCCTTCGCTCATGGAGAACCGAAATCCACAAGTGAGTGAGGAATTTCTCCCCTGTGTAACCTCCCAAAGGGACAAAGGCTCCACCCTGCCAGGACTCACACGGTGTCGCCGCATCTTCTAAAGAGAGACGTTTTATGCATGTGGCAGTTGTGGCTCCACTGGCATTCATGGGAACTTTTCTCCCAGTGTGCATTTCTCGCTGGCAGCATTTTCGCCCATGCTGCAGCCCAAAAGGCCTTCAAGGCCACGCCAGTGTGACCAGATCCATCTCACCTGTCGGTTTGCGATATGAAAGGCATGATGCGCACGAGAAAGAACCAGAGCCGGGGCCCCAGTCCTGAGATGTTTGGGCCAAGACAAGCTGAGAGGGGGAGCTCCTTCCCGGGACTCCCGCCTTGCCTTTGGCCCTCATCGTGGGCGTCTGGCGTCCCCCTCACTCACACTCTGTACTGTGATCCACACAGACGCGGTGCTAGTGCTGTGTCCCTCTAGGACATTGTCACAAAGTGCCTGGTCTTCAAGGTCCCCAGGAAGCCTCAGGAAAGCGTGAACCTGAAATTATCTGCACTGGCTGAGAGCTGGACGCCATTATCATGTTGACTGAAACCCGCTGGGGTTGGGGAGGGGGATTCAGCCGGAGCAGAGTTCTTTCACAAGCAGCATTCTCTCCTCCTGAAGTACTTTGAACTGGGGTCAGAAATGACCCCAAATGCGATGAATGCTAGCTTTTTTTGACGTGGGAAGATGCCATGCGGTTGGGATGGAGCCACTGTTGAGGCAACTTGCTTTTGTGTTTCAGCTGTAGACGGGCCCTGGACCAGGCCTTCTGTCCTTGTCCAAGGTGCGGAACTTGCCTCTACTGTCGGCTGTGCATCCAGTGCCTGCCTCTCCCCATCTCCTTATTTCTAGGCTGTCGTTATGCGTGAAACCTGCTCAAGGCAGCATGCAAGATAAAAACCACATGAAATGGATACTAGAGCAACATTTTTCAATAAGAACCATAGAAAGAGATTCCAATTAAAACCTATAACGAAAATCACCCGCAAAGAACAACAACCCACGCTTCGGAGGAAAAGCTCAGTGAAGACCAGTGGGTCTTTAAGGCTTTCCCTAACACCTGCAAAAAAAAAAAAAAAAAAAAAGGCTTTGAGGAGCACCTGGTGAGAGTTGACTGCAGAGATTTGGGGCCACCACTGAAGAGGCCCAGTTGTTCATGCACACCAACCTAAATGCCCCTGAGAGTGGGCAGTGAGAAAGATCTCTGTGGATCACCTCAGAGTGCAGGCATCCTGTGAGGAAATAGGTGGTCCCCGGAGTGGCTTGGCCTGTTGCTTCCTGGGCCATCTGTGATTTTGAAATGGGAGGGCAGAATTGGGCCGGCCGGCCAGAGGTTGGAGTACTTCCACTTGGAGAAGGACCAGCTGCCACCTTCTGCTTTGGTCAGGAATGGGTCCGCTTCAAAAATGGAGCTGTCACTCTTTGAATGGGGATCCCACTAATTATCAAACATGCGTACATATATCTCCCCCTCACCCACCCAAAAAAAATATATCCTTGGCTGGAAAATCCTTGGCTAGAGCAAATGGGACCCCTGCATGGTTTGAAAGCTCATCCCTCATTCCGTTCCCTCCCCTTCAATTATATCTCTAAACAGTCAGACCAGGCAACTGATGCTGGTTATTACAAAAGCATTGCTGTAATTGCTCTTAGATGATTAAGGTTTTTTATTGTTCTTTGGTAGTGTTAGTATTTTCTTTTAAGTGCAAACACCATTAACTGCTGCTATATTTTCTTATATGAAGGTCAGAATCAAAGTGCCAGAGGGAGACATTTCTGCTCCCCTGCTCCACCCCTGTTCCCAAATTGCATCAAGATCAGTCAGAACGGGGCAGTGCCTGTCTTGGAATCAGGCTCTGGACAGTGGCAGGAAAAACTTCGTGTTTGCATTTGTGGATTCAAGACACAGTCCTGTGAAAGTTTAGACAAAAAAAAGAGTGGGTACAGTTCCCGGGGGGCCCCAGCCAGCGTGCTTTAGGTTGAGGGTGGTTCTGGCTCTGAGGTGTCACAATATTAAAATAAATCCCGTGACTTGCTCCCCCTTCAGGGACCTGGTTTCAGGCAGAGAAGCGGCTTGCCACAGTCACAATAATGATAATAATAGTAATTAAAATAGCCATTTATTATTACTAGTATAATCAGAGTGAGAGATCAGACAATGGACAGAGAATTAAAGGGAACGGTGCAACAGCACGGTTGATGTATTTTATAGTTTTAACTCCTGGTCTGCAAACCACTCAGAGAGCTTCCGATATTAGGCAGTACGGAAATGTAGCAAATTGGAAGCGTCCTCTGTTTAATGGGCTCTCCAGTCCAAGTCTGGGCAATATAGATAAAAATTGCTAAGAAAATTAATTAAGCCCGAAGTCCTGCTGGAATCCGTGGAACTTCCCTCAGAGGAGCATGTCCCTCGCCCAGCAGGGAGAGTTGTGCCTTCTTGTCCCGCTTTCCCACAGGCGGTGGGTTAGCTACTGTGCGCATCAAACGCCGGCCTCGCGGCTGCTCCTCCGCTCCCACGGCCCCTGCTCCGCGAGCCACTGCGTCCCGGGGCCGGCGTGGCCCCCAGCCCCACCCAGGCCAGGCTGCCCCGCAAGCCGCCCGCCCGCCCGGCCTCCCTCTCCCTCCCGTTCCGCCGTGCGGTGAGGATTCCAGCCACGTGCCCATCTGCCACGTAAGCCCAGGGGTTCTGGTAATTTGGTGCATTTTTACATCCCATTTGTGTCAGTCTATGTAAATTTGACATTTGTATCAAAGAGCCTCCCTTAAGCCTCTTGGATCCACTGAGCCAAATGGAAGCTCTCCCCTTGTCAAGCGCGGGAGTGTCTGGGGGGAGAGCAAAGCCCTTCTGCGCCCCCTCCCTCCCTCCCTCCCTCCCTCCCTCCCTCCCCATGCTCCTGGCTGCTCTCTCTCCGGCAGGCTCCTTCTCCCACTTCCCTGGGCCTGGGGTCCGAGGAGCCGTGCTCGGGAGAGCGTGGAGGGCTGCTGCCAGCCCCTGCCCTCCGGCCTGCCCCAGGGCGTGCCGGCACCCCTTCCCCGAGCAGCTGCACTTGAGGCCGCGGGACAAAGCGCCGTGCTGGGTCCAGGGGAAGCCGAAGGGGTGCTGCTTGCAGCCCAGGCCTCACGCTCACCCCTTGCTCCAGCTCGAGAAGCCACAGGGAAGGGAATAGGATAAATGTCGTATTTATGATCGGAGAGCGGACCTCTCAGATCTCTGCGTGTGCTCGCGCGTCTGTGTTTGCAATTCAGACGCGGCTCTGGTCTGCAGCTCGGGAGCCTGTCACCCGGTTTGGTTCCTGTCGCCCTCACTGGTAAGCCGTGGCGGGATCCGAGAGGAGGCCTAGGAAGCGGAAACGAGCCCTCCCGGAGAGGGACCCAGCCCGTGCGTGCAGAGCAGGAGGAGGCCGGCCGGCAAGGGGCGTGCTGGGGCGATGGAGTGAGGGAGGGAAGCAAGGGGCCATGGCCTGGGGGTAGAGCCCCCGTCTCCCAAGCAGAAGCCCCTCGGCTCGGCCCCCGGCTTCCCCACAGAGGGCTAGGAAAGACCTCTGCTCGAAAGTCCAGAGAGGCACTGCACTGGACCGGTGGGGCCGAGGGTTGACCGTCCCGGGGCCGTGAGCACTGCGGCCCAGGAAGCAGACCGAAGGGAGTCCTGGGCTTCTGCCTGTGGTTGCTTGAGGGTTATGCCCCCCCTTGCTCACTTTCTCTATTTCAGGGGAGATTTGGGGGGGGGGCAGGGGAGAACATATGGACATACGGAAATCCTGGCCCTGGAACTGGAGCTTTGGACTGGATGGCAGATGAGGGTCCGAGCAACCCAGCCTTTCCCTACCAAGCGCCCCCCCAGAGGTATTGGGCTACAACTCCCATCTGCCCCAGGCAGCTTGGCCAATGCTTCTGGAGGGCGCCTGGGTGGGCCAGGGATTTGGCCAGGCGGGCACAGGGCGGCCCCATCCCCTCCCACGGAGTGCAGCGTCGGCCCCTGCCTTCCCTGGGCGAGGGACTCAGTTCCGTATTGCCTGCTCAGTGCCCTGACACAGGATATTGCAGGAGGAGGAGAGAGGCACTGGCTCGCCCCCCCCCCCCCCCCCCCCCCCGGCTGAGAGGCAGCAGATAAAGACGCTCCAAAGCTTCAGTGGGTATTCACAGATCTAATAACTAAGCCTCCGCCACCGTGGCTTCCTGTCACTCATGTCAACATCGTGGGCAAACGTTATTAAAGGGAAGGTCAGGGCAATCCAGCACTTCGGCTGTGGGCTCTGGAGCCAGAGGGGGAGCGCCGGGGGGGGTGGCAGGAGCCGCTCTCGCCGCCTGCCTTCCTGAGGGTGCCGCGGGACACGGCGAGCCGCCCGGCCCGAGCCCGAGCCCGAGCCTGGCTGGGATGCTCAGCCCGAGGGCAGGATTCGCGGCTGAAGGAGCCCTTGGTGGGCCACGATCTGGGGGGTGGCCAAGGGCAAAGGGGGGGTGGCCAGAGGACCAAAGAGAGCAGCCGATTCTGCCCAAGACCCCGTGCTGTCGTGCGCCCGCGTTCGTGTGGCGCAGTGGGGAGAGGACCGGACGGGGCTCGTCCTCCCGAAGGCACGGAGCTCAGTGGGTGTCCGTGTGAGCCGGGCACAGACTTTCAGCGGAGCCCACCTCACTGGGTTGTTGGGAAGATAACATGGAGAGGGGAAGGGCCATAAATAGCGTTTGTCAGTCAGGTTGCCGCAAAAGGCTTTTTCGCCGTTGCTTATAGGCAGTGAAAGTTCGTCAGTGGGGCTTTTTTCTGCGGTTTGCAGTGAAAGCACGCTGGAAAAGTGGTTCAGCCAAGGCGTGTCCTTGAGTGGCGCCGTTTTGCTAACTTGGTCTGAGCAGCGGGGGGTGCTCAGAAGTCCCCCCGACACCTGCACTTGGGTGCGTCGTTTTGCAAAGGACATCCACTGCCTGGCGCACGGTGGAGTGGCGCCATCGGGGAGGGTCAGCCGAGGCTCTTAGGACAAACAGAAAGCGTGGCTTCGAGAGTGTCCTCGCCATGGCATTTAGAAGCACGCACCTCGCAGGCATGGCGTTCCAGTCCGGCTCTGCGCCATCTAGACAGGCGTCGGAGCTGAGACCGTGGGCCGGACGCGGCCCGCTGAGGTCCCAGGCCAGCCATCCTGCACCTCGAAATTGGCCGGGCCACATCCCGCCCCGCCTCTTCCCATCGCGCCTCCAGTCACTGGCTGGCCAAATGGCTTCTGCGTGGCTCCCCCCCCCCCCACCTCCCAAAAGGGCTGAGCTACCGGCAACTCGAGCTTGAAGCGGGAGTGGCGTCTTGTGTGGAGGTGGGTCGATTTGCCCTGGCAGTGTGCCCCACACCCTTTTCCCTTCGGGCCTGGCCTTCCGGGGGCCTTCCGCCCTGCCCACCCTTGGAGTATGACCCTCGAAAGCTGCTGCGAAAGCGAATTGGACTGTTAGGTGGGAAGTGGCTTGACAACCTTCTCCTGTGAGTGGAGAGGGACGGATCCTGAGCTCTTCGGGAACGGAGGCCATCCAGGTGTGCTGCGGGGGCCCCTCAAAGTTTTCCTCTGGGGGGGCACTGTCTTCAGAACCTACCCTGAAAAAGACTTCACGTGCAGGTACCAATGTACTCGGGAAGCCTTTGTTAGTCGTCCTCTTGGGCTGGTCTTGCTTTTGGGCCTCCTCTAGAGGAGCAGCGCGGCTGCCTCCAGAGGGGAACCTGCCTACGACCTCAACGAGGAGCGCGAGCGGGGGATCGTGCTCTCCTTGGCGGACGCCGGCCACCTCCTCTCCGCTGCCCCCGCTGCGGTCCCACAACAGCTGCTCCCGCCGTGCAGCTAGTGGAAGGTTTTACGGCCTCGCCCAATGTTATGAGACGAAGGCCGCCCTGCTGGCATCCACTTCTGTGGCTTGTTAGCGTGAGCCGGGCTAACGAAGGAAGCTGCGACAGAGGAAGCGGCTTCCTGGCAGCCTGCATGACTCACGAGGAAGCGGGACGGCGGATCAGCCGCTGCGCGGAGCCCCCTGCCCCCCATCCCTGCCTCTTTCCTGGCACCTTGGGCCACTTGCGCCCACCTTCAAGGGCCCGAGAGTGTCCTATGCGTTGGCTCGTTGATTTGCCTGTTTCAAGGGGCACCAGCTCCCCTGTCTCATGGCAACGTGTTGACGTCAAGCGGAGGGACCGCAGCGCAGGGCCAGGTTGCCCGTTCAAGCTGGAATATCTCTACTTAGAAGTCCACGTAATCGTTGAGGGAAAAGAGCCGTGCCTGAGACCGGGAGCGTGCCAGCCAGCCGTTCCCAACCTGATGGTCTCTGGATGCTTTGGACTTCAGCTCTCAGCAGCTCTCACAGCATGGCCCACGGTTGTGGACGATGGAATCTGTAATCCAAGACTTTTGGAAGGCCCTTTGTTGGGGAAGGCTGAGTAAGCAATACAGCCAGCAGAGCAAATACTCCGACATGGCGGAATGCAGAACCTCCCTAAAACAAACGGTAGGATCCTTTAGCTCAGGCAGTTCTGGAGATCCATCCTCGGAGGACGAGGGCAGAATTATTTCCTTTGGAGAAGAAACTATGGTCGTCCCTGGTCTTCTGAGCACCTCTGCTTCCCTTAAGGCAGGGGCGTCAAACCCCTTTTAGCCCAGGGGCTGCGGAAGAGGTCTCGGAGGGGAGGCTGCTTGTGGGCGGGCAAGGCAAAATGGGCACTCTGTGGGAAGAGTCAAGATAGCAACCGACGGATCAGTCAACCAGTATTTTATTTTAAAGATTTCTTGGCTACCTTTCAGGGCAGGCATTTGCCAATAAGACACATAACAAAAGCTATTCAGGAGTTAAGAAACTCAGTAAAAGCAGCAGCAGCAAATGTTTGCGCACGATTAATAAAATAAGACTTAAAACAGACTGCCGGAGCTACAACCCAGTATGACAGAGCAAAGCTGGGGGAAACCCAGATAAAATAGGAAGTTCCCAGGGCCTTCCTAGAACAATGGGACCTGGCAGACCCCGGATGGCATGGGGCCACTGCAGAAAAGGCCATGCCTTGCGTCGTCACCCCACCTAACCGCACCTCACAGGTAGGCAACTGACTTGGGCCTCTCCGGTTGGTTTTACGATGTGCCAGATGATCGCAACTGAACGCTCCTGCCTCCAGTAACTAAGCTTTACGACAGCCTTCCCCAAGCTGGTGGCCTTCAGAGGCATTTGGACCACAGCTCCCAGAATTCCCATCCAGCAGGGCCATTGACTGAGGACCCTGGGTGATGCAGTCCAAACATTTCTGGAAGTCACACGGCTGGGGAAGGCTGCCTTAGGAGATGCATTTTAGAATGGGGGTAAAATGGGCTGAAACACCCAGTGCTTGGGGTTTGGGAAGGGCTGTGGCCTTCTGGGGCACCCAAGCGAGCCAGATTCAGCTTCAGGCTCTTCAGTCCTGCTCTGTAGGGAAATCTAGGTAGTTACTTCGGAAGTTAATGCTGCACGTGAAAATACGGCAAACGCAATTGATGTGAAAATCCATGCCGCAACTTTCTAGCTGTCACGGCGGGGCGTATGATCTATTTTGGGATCATACAAGCCCGAGGCAATCATCTTCTCATCCATGGGACCGAGGCCCAGCCCAGCCCCGGCTTTCCTGTCTGGTCACCCGTTTTCCAGTTGCCCCTGGGAGCCAGAGAGAAGCCCTTTTCAAGCCTGCCGTGATCCTGGCTGGATTTTGTTTTGTCCCACCCGAGTCCCTCTTTGAGTCAGTGGCTGGTCAGAAGTTTCTGGGGCAAAGCAACCAGAGCAAGGCAGCATCCAGTGGGGACCAGCCCTTGTGGCTGCGTGTTGCGTGCACACAAGCCGAAGGATCCCCTGCCCTCGACTGAGCTGCTGCAACAGCAGGCAGGCCTTGCTGGGTGCAAGAAGTGGGGCTTCCTTGAGGTTCGTGAGGACGGAAAGTCCCCGCTTGCTCCTTCAGCCAACTCACTGGGGGACTAGAAGGACCCCATTTTTCTCCCTCCTAGCACTGGGCAGGGTCCAGTTCTGCCAGTGCACCTCCTCCCACTCTGTTGCACGCACAGGGCCAACAGCCGCCCCGTCCTGAATCAACTCTGGCAGGGAGTAAAGATGCTCCTTTCTGGAATGGAGCAGCTCAGCTGGGCCGCTTCGTCTGGAGTGAGTGGTTCAGCTCATCTCCATCTGCCCCCACATCCACCTGCAGTGGCTGGCGATTCTTCCTGCCCGGTGCCACTGACGGACTGTCGGTTCAGGAGAGATACCCCAGAAAGTACCGCTTTGCCCTGTTTTATATGGCTCTAAAAGGGAGTTAAAAGAATTTGTGGAGAATGGTCATTTGCTGCGAGAGCGATCCGGAGCCCCGTCTTCCGAGGCATTATATCTCTGAGAGCTTTCTGGGGAGTGATGGCGGAGAACCCTGCTGGCCCCACATCTTGCTTGTCGGTTTGCCAAATGGACCCAGTTCGCCACTGTGGGAAGCAGAATGCGGGATGTGAGAGACCTTTGCTCCTGGCCTGCACAGCCCCCCTTCCATTCTTGTGCAGTGAAGATCAATGCCTATGCTTCCTCATTTAAAAAGCTCTCGTGGTATTTAAAATTGCACCAGAATTTAAAGTGGGGAAGGATAATTTAAGAAACGTAGCTGGCAATATATAGTAATAAACCTTCTTCCCGTGTGTGTGGTGTGTGAGAGAGAGTTGGCTGTACTTGTGAGAAATGCATCATTCTGGTACTACAGTGTTCGCAATGAGCTCATCAAACTCCAAAAATATTGCCTTGTTTTCAGGACCACGGACAGCAGCTCCAATTAAATGCACTCCTTCAAAGCAAGGGTGGGGAGCGTCTGGCTCACTTTCCTTTGCTGGAATCCTCCACCTGCAGCTGGGGGCCGAACGATGGCCTGCCTTGACTTTGGGGCAGACGTACTCTGAGGATCAAGGAACAAGAATCCATTGTGAGCACATGTTCAATGGGATCTGTTTTCTGTACTGGCACTTGGTGCTAACACAGAAAATTCCACTCCAGATTTTTCTCCTCTGCACACGCCATCCGTTCTCTCACCTCAGCAGCTAATGGAGAACAGAGAAAAAGTGATTGTGCAGTTGATATTATATAACTGGGACTCGTATCAGCTGCAGCTCCCCAGTGGAGGCTGGTCTTTCCCATGTCAGCATATCCATGCCAGGCTTGGACTCCAACTTCGAAGGAACTGTTTGTGGTGCTGAACTCCATCCTCCAGAGTAGGCGCCTCGGTGCTCTTTGAAGTTCAGACTGAACTCCAGGGGGATACAGATCCACCTGGCAATACATCCATCAGCCGCCGCCGCCGCCAGAGTTTTCAGATTTAAATTTTAGAAGTTAAGAAAGTATTTAAAATGGTTACAACTTCAACCGTAAATCACCATGAAGACTTTGTCCGAGTCATAAGTCAGTGCATAAAATTTGTTGTCATTGTTGCTGCTGCTGCTGTTACTATTCTTGGCCAAGCTTATGAGTTTGTATTATGACTGTACCATGAAATGTCACGAAAAACCACCTTTGAAAGCAAGTTTCAGCCTGGTGGTGACACAGCGGCCTCCGTTTCCGAGTGCCATTAAAACTGAGTGGAGAAGCGATCTCATGTTTTACTTCATTCCAGGTGCAAAAGGGCCAGAGGGCAGCACTGGTTGGAAATGTTAATGGGGTGGCCCCTTGACTTTTGATGAAAGCTTTTGCTTGTTAATCAGAGATTAGGAAAGGATGAGGAGCACAAACCCTGCCCAGGGTAATTGGCCACAATGCAGATTACATAGTCCAGGCAAAGGTGATGGATGCTGGCTCATTAGAACCTGCAAAGGTGCTTGCTTCTGCTACACGGCGATAACGGCAAACTCAAAGATCTGGCCAGTTGGCAGGCCCACTCCTTTGTTTACAGGTGACACAGATCCAGGTGCATCTTCTCCTCTTTCTGATAGCAGAATTCCAGCCACACTGAATCTGTCTCTTCCAGTAATAGGCCAAGATACACCAGGACTCCGGCCTTCCTGACAGCCAACTCTAAAGAGCTGAGTTTTGCCCAGAGAGATGGGGGTGATGTCTAAATGGGATTCGCTCCCCAGAGAGAGTTGCCTAGCCCCTCGGCTACTGCTGCTTCTGGGGAGGAAGGGCCCTCTCACTGGCAGCCCCTTGTTTGTCCAACTGCATCCCAAGGAATATCCGGCTGGCCCTGGCAGGTTTCACCTTCCAAAGGGCTTTGAGAAAAATGGCTTTTGTCTTTCTAGCTTCCTGCTTTTGTACTGCTGATGGTTATTGTGCTGGTCTGGATTCTGTTTTTAAATGGCCTATTAACTGGAGATAGTCTTGTGGACTGTATTGAAATGTTGATATTCATGATTTGCTTTTTAAAACAGTGTTGCTTTATCAAGGTAGTGGCTTTATGGTTGTTATTTCCAGAGTGATTCATGCTTTGGCGGCACCCACATTGACTTCGCATCATGGGGCTGCCGTGCAGGTGGTTCAAAAGCTACAACTTGTGAAAAATTCAGCAGCCCCAGTCCTAACTAGTCTTCGGCAAGGGGCGGCATAGAAATGTTTTAATAAATAAAATAAATAAATTTCCATGCTGCTCTGCTCTTCACGAATTGCAGCAGCCCCCTCTTGGCAACGAAGCCCAATTTAGGTGGACTCAAAGCCTAAGTAAGGGCGAGATCTCCTCTTCCTCCTCCTCCATTGTCATGCCCTGTGCATTATGAACTTCAGGAAGTCCCCAACTCAGAGTGCCTTTGGTGGGACAAATATGCTGTGCATTTGGAAGGAGCTTTCTCAGACCTGCTCCATGCTGATAATCCCAAAGTAGGCATGATTGATACTGATTTTGTTCTCATTTTGGCAGCAAATGAAAATGTCCCCCTTCATCCAGCAATTTCGACACTGAAACATTCTAAAATGTGAAATATAATGTTGAAGTCTCATTATTGCCATTATGACTGTTACACGTTGTCGGGTCGTCGTTGTTTTTGTCATCTTGCTGTTTGAAGTTTGTTTGGCTTTTAACTGTGCCACGTCTATATGCCCCTTGATTCCCTCTTGGGAGGAACCCACATGATCGCCCCACTTAATCTGCACAACACCCAGCCTGTGAGCAGCTGAGGCTGAGAGCGGGCGATCGGCCGAAAGGCTTCCCGCAAGCCTCATTGCCCAGTGGGGACTGGAACGCCCATCTCCTGGGCCTGCGGTCCAGCATGAAAACCACCCACCACACAGCTCGCCACTTATCCGTGGTTTGTAAGCCTCTGATTTGTCAACAGAGGCTGGTGACTCCAGGGTCCGCAGGTCCTTGGGGTATCCTTTCCTGGGCCGAGTCTGCTCTTTCAAGGGCTCTCCGTGGTGCTGAGCCAAGACGCGGCCCTTCAGCACCACGGACAGCGTCCTTCGCCGGCGCGCCGAAGCCCCGCGCGGACCGCGTGCCTCGCTGGGTTTGGAGGCGGTGGCCGCCGGTTTTGTCCCTACGGGGCTGGTTCCTCCAGTTTGCTGCCCCTCTCCATGGGCGTCCTTGCTGGTGAAGGGCATCCGACGCATTTTAAAGATACGTGAATACCCTTGGGAGGACTTGCGTGTAGGAGCCAGCGGAAAGCAAGCAAAATGTCGACCCAAGGATGTTATTGGTCAGTTTCGGCATTTTGCGCGCTGCTTTTCATCGTTGCCCTGTGCTTTACTGTTTTCATGTTTTGAGCAACACCCAGCAAGGTAATGCAATCAAGTTCAATATAGGCAGGTTTTTAATAAAATTGCTCCGTTGGCTCCAAATTGGACGAAGAGGGCCTCGTTAAAGCTTCTTTGCCCCTGGCCTTAATAGATGCTTTGAATGCTTTCGTCAGGACTGGAAATACCAGGGTAGAGCTGGGATGCTCGGCTTTTGCATCAAAGCCCCTTGTGGCGAGTCTTTGTTGCTTCAGAAGGCAGAACTAGAGCTGATGGGTGGAAATGGCAGAGCAGCAGATTCCAGCTCAACTCCAGGGAACAGTAAGAGCTGCTTCTCAGCGAACAGGAAGCAGTGGGCTCTCCTCTACGGGAGGCACTTGAGCAGAGGCTGGGTGGCCGCCGGGGCTGCTGTGGTCGTGTCCTGCACCCTTGGTCCTGCACTAAGCGGGAGCCTGGACCGGCTAGCTCCCAAGGCCCATTCCGACTCGATCATTCTGTGTCCCACAGGGACGGTTCCTTGGCTATGGGGGACTCACCTGTCCTCTAAGGCTTCTCCGTGACTCATCCAAGGACAGGGATAGCAGCTCTGCTGCGTGGCTTCGGTGATGTCCCTCATCACTCAGACGGATGGAGAGAGCAGGGCAGGCGCTGGACACGAGGCATCCATCATTCCATCTGACCATCTTCTGGGCAAGGACAACACCTGGGCAGGTCAGCAGTGACGTGCCCAGGGTGGTCACTCACTGAAGGACACAGCAGGGAGCCTGCCTGGGCAAAGGGTGGGTCATAAAGGGCACGCACTGCAGCCCCTGGC
This sequence comes from Varanus komodoensis, assembly GCF_004798865.1. Taxonomy (NCBI): domain Eukaryota; kingdom Metazoa; phylum Chordata; class Lepidosauria; order Squamata; family Varanidae; genus Varanus; species Varanus komodoensis. The sequence continues at coordinate 2,953,025 of NW_025336308.1, forward strand.
TCGCATCACCCTCGGAGTGATGTATTGCATCCCGGGCACCTCGTGTCGCTCGCTCGGTCGCTTGACGCGCAACGATATCGGGGCAGGCCAGGCTCCTCGGCATTGCCAGGGACCGCGTCCCTCCTCTGCACTGCCTGGGCTCCATGCTCTGGCTTTCCGTTGTGGGTCCCACCTGCGCAACATGAAGCACAGGCACACACAGAAGCGCCTGCAAGTTTAGCGAAAGCCGTGGCTCAGGCAATTGATGTGCGGCCCCACGTACCTGCTGCCTTCCCGGTCGTGACCGTGGTACACACTAACGGAATTCAACCTGTGGCTGATGGTGTCCCCCTCGCGGCGATGCGCTCTCCTAAGCATTTCTGGGGTTCCTCTGAGCTTGCTGGCGCCTCCGACTTGTGGGGGAGGGTGTTGCTGGAACTGCACAAGCGGATTTCCCCTCCTCTGCACCCGCCCTTGGAGGGACGGCCACAGGGAGTGGCCCCAGCCCCATGCCCCCACGTTGCGGGGTGCACCCCCTTCTTGGCCCCAAGGGCCATGAGTGGTGCTGACGTGCGGTTCAAGCCCCATCGCCACCCTCTCCGGTGACGCTGACGCTGCGTGATGCAGGGGCGGCTGCCACCAGGAAGGCGAGGCCAGCACCAGGCCTTCCGGGCGAAGACATGGGGACCCTTCCCGGCCCCCGCCGGAGCCTCTTTCCTCACTGCCAGCTGGGGGCAACGGGAGGGCAGGAGTGGGGGCGAGGCCATTCAGGCAGGCCCCAGCCAGGACCCACGGACTGTGCATCCGGGACTGGACTGGGGGCAGCCTGCGGGATGAATGTTCCTGGAGAGACTGAAGGTGCAACAGTGCGCATGTCCTGATACGAAAAAAGCCTTGCATCTCCCAGGAGGACATTACTTGGGGAAATCATGCATGGAATTGCACCCGGAGTTATTTTAAAGCAAGAGAGTAGCTTGCACTCCTTCATAGGGGTGTCACGGACTCCAGGGGACAGGGGCAAGCCCCCTCCTGAATTATACATGCATAGAACCCCATGCTTCCCCCTGGCCACTTTATCCTTTCTGCAGCCCGCTGGGGCAAAGGATGGCGTCTGTCCCGCCACCATCCAGAGAGGCTGAGGCTTCAGCGGGATCTGAACTCAGGGGTGCAGGAAAAGACGATTCCTGTTTGCTTTTGCCTGGGATTTGCCCAGATTGAACCCAGACCAAGCCTGGATTTGGATGCAGTTGTGGTCCCAGCTGTACATTTTCGAGCTTGCCATGCAATATGCAAAAGGTGTTCTCAGCTCTGAAAAATGCACAGGGAAAAATGTGCATGGTTGAAAAATGCATATAAATATGCTTTAATCAATGGGAGAACAATGTGTGCCTTTCCAATAAGCGCAGAAGTGATGGATGCATTTGGAAAATGGGGGGGGGCACATGCGTGGATTTTCATGTGAAAGCCGGAATGAGCGCCGAGGCGGCATTCGGAGAATTCTGGTGAGCTCAGGCCTGCTGATTCAGACATCACTCTTTCTGTGAGGGTCTCCCCAGCCTGGGCAGGGAAACATTCTGGAGGATCTGGGAATGGACAACACTGTCCGTGTCAGTCTCTCATTGTGCCAGCCTTAAGTTTGGTTTGTCTCCAGCACTGAAAATTTCTCCAGTTGTAAGTCTGGTTTGTGCTGAACTTGGAGGTTTTTTAAGTTTCCATGAAAATACATAGGGCTTGTTGTGCGTATTTCTCCAAATACGTGCATTTTTCCTGCAGTTTGGCCTAACATACCCATTTTTGCAAGCAGTTTTCCTTCTACCATGTATATTTCTGCTTTTCTTCGTCTGTTGCACACTTTCTTAAGGGAATGCCATTTTAAAATTTCGATAACTGTAAATTTTGGAGGACAACTAAGTTGGTCGAGTTTCGAGGTTCAGGAGTGCAGAATCAGACACAATCTTCCCCCACCCCAACCAGAAGCTGCTGTCCTATCACACCCGCCTGCTGCAGCGCCACCAGCTGGCTGGAGACGCCATTGCAGCCACCGAACCAGTACGATCAGGTGGTGCGTCTGTCCGGGTTCCTTAGTGTGAGCTGCTCCCGGGCTGCTTGGTTGACTCGCCGCTGCAGGGCTAGTCAGCTCATAGCCCTCGCCCTGTGGCTCCCATGCTCTCTCTCCGCTGGCTGTGCTGGCCAGGGCCGGGGGGAGATTCGGCCTAAGGCATGGGGGAGGCCAGGGCGGCCCCCACCTCCTGGCGAGCTCGCTCGGGTTAACCCCGGTCCTCCACCAGCCATGCCTGCGAAAGGAGCACGTTTCGCAGCCAGGCTGTCGGCATCTCCATATTTCACTGGCGTCCCTTGCAGCCTTTCCGCGGAAGGACCCAGAGCTAGCAAGGTGTCGGATCTCACCCCCTGCCTTTCCAGGAGATATTCATGGGACACATGCCGTCCTGCCTTTCGGCAATGCACAGGCATCCGAGTTCAAGAAGCGCTTGCCATGGATCGAAAGCTACCTTAGGCAAGCAGCGATTTCTTGCTCTCCTGTTGGGAAAATGAGGCTCTCCGTTGGCTGGTACGAATGAATCGGCAACCAGAAGAGAGGCCTCCGTTTGCCGACTATAAATGCAAAATATTTAATAGGATGTAAAGGACATCCAGGGTGAGTTTTGCACTTTGTTTTATTGCCTTAGCATTTCAGCAAATGGTTCCTTATTTTCTGTGACTTCAGATGATGAGATTTTATCATTCTGTTCATGACTGGACTACCTGCTCTCTTGGAACTCGAACCAGTTAGACTTATATTTCAGGGCCAAAACCTTTTTTGGCTACCTTTGTGCTGATGCATTTTCTTATTTAAGCCTACAAAGGCCCATGGCTGAGGTATTCTCTGCCCCTGAAGGTATTGATTTTACTTTGCCTTGCCCCTCTTCTGAAGAGGTCAGCATGCATAATTAGCACCAGGGTTTGGAGTGGGTTTGGACAGAACGCCACAGTTTCCCCTGAGTTCAGACACAAGACTTTGTAGTGACTCCTTAAAAATGGAAGCCAAATATTCCAAACTCTTCCTTGTCGTTACATCAAATGAGGAGAGGAGAGCAGCGCAGCCCTGATGCATCCACATGGTAGGGGTGGGGAGACTTTCAGTCTACGGGCCAAATTCTAATCTGGAAGAAGTCTTGGGGGCTGCCTTCCCTCTGTGGGTGTGGCCAGCGAAAGAGCGGACAGGGCCCACAATGCAATTCTTGCCCATGTGAAGCCTGCCTGGAAGTAAGGAGGGGAAGCTTTTGGGTCACTGGATCCCTCAGCAGCTTCCTTAGCAGGCCGTGTCTCCTCTCAGAATTAAGAGCTTTTCACCACGGCGCACGCTGGAAACGAGGCTTTGGCCACGCACAGTGGGGAAATGCTCTTATCTCCAAACAGCTGCTGCTGTTCCAAGAAAGGGGGCACGGCCTGGGAATTAGTCAGAGGGCCTCATGGGGAGCCCTGCATGCCGTATCTGGCCTGTGGGACAAAGTTTCCCCACCCCTGCACGGATGCACAGCTCAGCGTTATGTCAGAATGCGGCACAGAATTGCACCTGCGTTTGAGCGCTGCATTTCCTCCGCCCGGTCGGGCCTTGCCGCTTCGGGATGGGGGAGTTTCCTCTGTCTAGATCCACATTCCCTCTGAGGGAATGGAGCCAAACTGAGCAGTGGACGGAGCCAAAGGAAAAGCCACCCCCCAACCCCCCTTGCTCACCAGAGGCCTGAAGGGACTGCCTGCAGAGGAAATGGACCTGGGGCGCGGTGCCCAGACCCACTGCCTGTGCTTCTGGAGCCGTGGGGCTGACCCTGTTCCCCTCCCTCCACGCTTGCACCACCCCCTGTTGCTCCTGACACTCCTGGCTGCAGCAAGATCTCTGTCCTCTCGGAGCGGATCGCTGTACCAAGGGATTACATAAGAGCGAGCAGGGCTGTCCCGGAAGATTATCCGCACACAATTGCACATGTGGTGGACAGTCGCCCCCAATGCACGGCCGGGCCTTCCGATGCCTCCTTTCCGAGCGCCCTCCCCTGCCGCGTTGCGCTCCCGGAGATGCGCTTTGCCCGCTCTTCTCCGCCTCGGGTCCGCGCGTTGGCCTCCCTCCCCACCCCCTGCACCCTGACGTCCATCCCTTAGACGAGCGAGCGCAGGAGAGAGCATAATGGGTGCCACTCTGCTCATCACCGTGTTATCTCTCGACTCACATAAGGCGAGGTGCTAACAGGACACAAGGCAGGAGGGCTCTCTTCGCGAACAAATGAAATTCACTCCCAGGCTAGATAAATGGCTCTTAAGCTGCCTTCCTCCCACACCCCTTGCAGGGAATGCAAACGAAGAAACAATTTGCCGGAGCCCATCGGAGAGATGGGAGCACCAGGGCTGCTTTTCCTGAAATGGCTCTTCTGGCGTCTGGGCGTCTCCTGGAGGCCTCAGCGCCTGTGCGGCGGGCGTGCCCTAAGCCCATGGCATCCAGGACCACTTCCTCTTGTCATGGTCTGGCAGGCTGGCAGAGCTCCAGGCAAAAGCACCCGGAGGCAGGGGAAGGGGGGCTGAGGCCGGGGAGCGCTGACGCCCACGAGAGCAGCCACGCTGTCCGGCAAAGGCGGCTTCCCGCGCTGGGGGAGCACCGAGACCGGGCATGACTGGGCACTGGCTGAGGACCCACGCTCCACCGGGGGGCGGGGGCTTCTCCCCGACTCGCTCCTCTTCCCCACTGCTGAGGAATCATGGTGCAGTGATGAGAAAGAAGGCCAGAAGCAACGCCAGCTGCATGGGTAGAAGGGAGCTGCACCGAAAGAGGGGAACTGCAGCATGTGGAAAGGCCCTCCGAAGGCTGGATCTTGTCCTGCTGGCGCCGGCCCGCATGCCTTTTCTTCGGAGGCGCACTGCAGGGAGGCCCCGCCACCAGCGCGACCCCAACAACCTCTCCCCCAGGCGGCCACACCTGCTTCCGCAGAATGCCGATCGTTCAGCGGTTTCCTTTCCCAGCGTCTGCGGCATTTCCCCCATTCTGGAAGGTTCTCTCACCCAGGGCTTAGCCACGGCAGGAAACGCTTTAAGCTAAACAGGCTGGCAGTTTTAGTATTTTGGCCCCACCCCTTCAGCCTCTGCCCCCCCCCCCCCCCGGGCCGTGCCCCCCCCCCCCCCGAGAGAGCCACCGAATTGGTATTTGGTCCCCTGGTTGAAAGAGGTTGGGCGTTTAGGAGCGAGAACTGAAGCAGGAGGTGGGTGCCCCCCCTTCTCCTGTAGGTCCCTCACAGGAACGGTGCCCTTCGTGGCATCCGAGCTGAAATGGCAGCCAGGGCTGTCTCAAACTAACTCCGCACCCTCCAAGAAACTAGAATTACTGCTGCGCACGCCTGCAGAGAGGCAGAAAAGTCTCGCCCAGCCAGGCAGATTCGAAAATAAAGATTAGCATGAAATTCCCCACCAGTATCCTAGGAAACTGAGAACATGCATAATCGTTGCCGTCGTCATAGGAGCCCAGATTAATCATTATGTTAAGCATGCTTTGGCATCAGGCCCAAGCCAAGATTGAATCTTGGCTATGGGGCAGCACGTGGCCCCACCTGCGCGCCTCACCCTCCAGGTGCCCTTCCTGCTGGGGTCCTGCAGGTGGCAGCAGGGCAGCGATGCTCCTCTGCCGTGGGGCCGCGGTGGTGGAATGCTCCCCCACCGGAGACTCGCCCAGTGCGGCGCTGTCTGCGCGACTGGCATCGCAGAGGCCTCTCCATTCAGCCGAGCCCCGGCGTGGCTTCCAAGCTCTCCTCTCATCTTCTCTCAGTTGGGCTTATCTGCTGCTGCTGCTCTTTCCCGATGGCTCCCAGAAGCGGCTCATGCTGGGTGTGCATGGAAGGCTGATTGGTGGCGAGAGCCCCCTGGGCCCCCATGGCAAAGAGCGAGCGGCAGATGGATTCTCTATGAACGTACCTACTCTCGGGGAGGAGGAGGTGGAGGTGGAGGCGGAGGAGGCGGAGGATTGAGCAGGGGGATCTTGTGCATGGAGCCATCGTTGGGTCTAACCCAAACCTACGCGTGGGCGTTGAGCAGCACTGGGCGGCCCGGTTCAGCCAGGTTCCCGAGAAGGAGCAGAAAGAGCTGCTTCCCGGGGCTTAGCAACACCCCGTTCCCTGCACTTTGGAGTTCCGTTCTGGTCCCCGGCCCCTCACCGGAGCCCTTTGCTTCCCCACAAGCGAGCGTGGATGCCCAGGAGGGCCACAAATGGGTGGGTGAAGGACGTGGTCTCAAAGCCGCGAAGGCAGCGCTGCAGCCGCAACATGCCACGTTCAGGAGCTGTTTCAGAGAGCAGAGATTTGGCCGGACGACTGGGACTATCTTTCTAGAGATCGCCAGAGCAAATTAGATTTGGGCAGGTTTCATGGCGATCTCCATAAGCCACGGGAAGCTTCATCAACCAGAAATATTAACTTCATGGAATGCATGGAACACGAGTCTGTGGAATTGTAGCTTGGCACTCTTCTTTCTTCTTTTCATTCCTGTTTAAATGATGGAGGCTAGATGGGGAGGCACCGTCAAGACCGCTTCCACGTTGGCATGGGGCACAGACGTGTGGGGGGCAGGAAGCAGGCAGGCAGGTGTGGTTGAAGGCCGATGATGAGGAAGAGCAGCAGTGGGGAGGGGGGATTCCCAGGGCAGGAAATCGTGCGTACCTAGCTTTGCAGACTGGCAGAAGCAAGCCCAGGTGAGCTCTGGAATTCTGCCGCCCCCAGTAGGAAGGCCAGGCACCCTGCTCTGCAGAGAACAGTCCTCTCTCTGAAGTTGGCCTCTCCTTGAAGAGGAATCTAGCCCAGGTTAAATAATCTGAGGAATTAACAAGAAAAGTGAGCAGAAGGCCTGCAACTCCCCAAACCTTCCAGCCCGGCTAGGAGGCACGGTCCGTGTTTCCTTCTGGCTGGGCCTTCGCGGGGCTGCCCCGTGGCTGCTTCCAGACCGCTGCTAACTTTGCCACGAATGGTCCGTGTGCACATTTCAGCTGTGCACTTTTGTCATTCTGCCATTCCCTGCTGTGTCGCGATTGCATTTTATTTTTTACTGCATTTGGTGGTTGCAAGACCATTTTTGGTTATGCTTCTGTTCCTCAGTCTGATATCTCTGCACAGCATTGTGCTTTTTATATCTTATATCTCACTTTGCTTGCATCACGTAAACCGCTCCCATGTACATACAGTTGCCAAGGACTCTCCCATTCAGATACTGGCCGAGTCTAGGCCTGCTCGGCTTCAGCAAAGTTGGGGGGTCGTGTCTGCCTCCCAGATGTGTTGGACTTCAGGACTTGTGGCCATTGGCTGATGAAGGTCGGAGTCCACAACATCTGGGGAACATCAGGGTGGAGGCTGCTCTCTCCCAACCTCAGACCCCCAACCATCTGTAATACAGGGGACAGACAGACAGGGCATGCTGCCTTCCCCAACCTGGTGGCCTTCAGGGGCAATTGGACCACAACTCCCAGAATTCCCGTGCAGCAGGGCCTTTGACAGGGAATTCTGGGTGTGCAGTCTGAAAGTGTCTGGAAGGCGCAAGGATGGGGAGGGCTGCTCTGCAGGGTTGTTGTACGGGTCGCAGATGAATAATGCAGGGGGCGCTTTGGGGACTCGGAAGTGCTCAGCTCCCTTGAAGAAGTCGGAGTATCCCTGCCTGGCAGGCTGCCGAAATGGGCCCAACGACCCCGCCGAGCAAAGAGTTGCGAAAGGAAAGCAGCACTCCTTTAACAATGGTTTGGTTCTCTTTTATTCATTTTTTGGAAGAGGCATTGATCGGAACGCTGACAGTAGCGTCTCTTCTAATCTGTAATGCATCTTTGATAGCCTGATACATTTCTGTGTAATTGCCTTGCTGGGGATTCATTCTTTATTTGAAACCTCATTAAAAAAAAACCCCAACAACATTGTATCTGCCAAGAGTGGGCAAGGGTGGCAGCTGAAGCGGGTGGCAGCGTATTGGATGGCGGCTCTTCAGGCCTTCTCCTCTCCTGGCCCTTCTCCTTCTGTGAGGCTGCAGTCCTGCAGACGGCGCCCTGGGAGTCGCTCCCAGCAGCCCGGTGGTCTTGCTTCCAAGAGGCGGCACTGGTGGTGTGTTGCGCACCTCCTCCGCCTCTCCTTCCGTCCCGTCTCTGCCAGCCAGCAGCTCCAGGTTCTTGAGGGCCCTCAAACAAAGCATCCCGAGGAGCTTGCGTGGTTAGTGAGCCCGCCTTCCGGCCGCCACTGTCCTCAGCTGCTTCGGCTCCTCGTGGACTTCCTTGTCACTGTGTGGCAGGGGGCCGGTGGGCGAGGAGGCCTGGCATCTCCTGCCCCTCATCCCCACCAGCGTTGTCTGGAAGAGAGCAAGGGGCAGGTGAACCGGCAGCTTGCGGTGAGGAAGAGGAGGAGCAACTCCGGGAGCTTCTCGGGGGACCCTTGGTGGAGCGTGCACCATCGGCAGAAGCCCAGCCATGCCTCACCCGATGTCGACCCCACCACCCATCTTCCCCAACTTGGTGCCCTCCAGATGTTTGGGGCTATGACATCCATGAGTCACTGCCGCCCTGCAGTGTTCCAGGAGGGCTCCTGCGTCGTACCGCATTGCTGTTCCACCTTTCTGCCGTCTGGCAAGGAACCCGAGGTGGACAGAGACCCTTTCCTCCTCTCCGTTTTATCCTCAGAACAACAGCACTGTGAGGTAGGTTAGCCTGAGGGTCCGTGACTGGGCCAGCATCACCCAGAAGGGAACTCCTTTCCCATATTGTTGCAGGAGCATTCTCTGTGTCTAAATTAGTGATGAGGGTTGGCATAACGACGATTAAGTCCACAATTTGTGCATCAGGCAAAATTGGCTGCACGTGGTGGAAAGGGCTGCCTCTGCACCAGCTCCCAGCGGAGCAAAGGGCGGATTTAAGGGTTTGGATGCGTTTGACTCAAGTTTCAGGTTGGCTCTGACTTCCTGTGGGAAAAGTGGCATCTAGGGGCAGGATGGTGCATGGCTATGGGCAAGGCGGAAGGGGATGCTCAGTCCAGCGACTCTGGCCGCCCAGGCTGGCTTCACACGTAAAAGAAAAAAAAAAGGCTTCCGGTTGGGCTTCAGGAGGCGAAGGCAAGCCCTGGTGTGCGAGTCTGGACATGGCAGCAAACGGCAGCTCGGGGCGACCCAGGAAGGCACTCCGTGAGTTGGAGCCCGAAGGGGAGGGAGGGAGGGGCACGAGTCACGTCACGGCGAGGGAGGTTGGCTCCTGCGCTGGGCCAGTGCTGCTGCTCGTCCCCAGCAGGGCCGCCGGTCGATCGATCGATCGTTAGGCGCAGTGAGCCCGCTGGAGGGGCAGCCGGCTGTGGGAGAAACACGCCACGTGCCCCAGAAGCTCGCTTGCTGCCGTCGGGCACGGAGGGAGATGCCACCCCCTTCCCGGATTTGAGCAAGCTTTGAGCACCAGCCTCGTCGGCCTTTGCTCTGGGCTGTGGGGGGCGCGTTCGGCCTTCCCCTCCTGCTTCCCCCCGTCCTGCGGCCAGGCCCTGCGCGGGGGGCTCGGTGCGGGGGCGCCCTCGGCGGGTCGCGTGGGCAGCCCACTGGGTTTCAAGGCGCGTGATCTGGGCCACGGCCAGGCTTTCTCGCCCACTGGCCTGCACGAGTTTGCTTCTCGAAGCTCGTGTCCGACCTGATCTAAATGGCATGTCCAGCCCTCCAGGAAATCTGCCCTCTTCCGACGTGTGTGGGCCTTGCAGCGCCCGCCCGGCCCCGCCGAGCAAGTGCAGCCAGGGAGGCTTGGCTTGGTCGCTTTTGGGCAGCCTCCCGAGTTGCATCCTTCGAGGCCACGTTGGTGGACAGCTCGTGCTCCTCCAAACGTTTAGGCCTCCAGTTCCCATCGGTTCTTGCCAGCATAGCCAGGGACCAAGGACGATGGGAGCTGCAGGCCAAAATATATGGCAGGTCACTAGTTGCTAGCCGCTGAACAAAAAGGGAAGAAGAGGCCTCCTAGATCCGACCAAAGTGCAGTGGCCACGGCTCCTGCATTAGAGGACTGTCCCCCCCCCCACACACACACACGTGAGCGCAGCCTCTGTTTGGGGAGCTGTATGTTTCCCCTCCTTTAAAAATGAACGAATATGAAAGGAGAGCGCAGGGCCCTAGAAGTCTGCCCTCAATGGTCAGTGCCCAGATAAGGCAAACGCTCATCTGTTCAACGTCCAACGCCTGTTGTGGCATTTGCACGGCTTCGTGCGCATTCGCACACGTGCATCTCAGGCCAGCCGCCCTCCTCATCTTGGCGCAGGTCCTTTTTCCTGGCAATGAGCAAGTGGCTTCCCGTCCGCTGGGGAGCGAGCAAGAAAACCACGGGGCGCCCTTGCTCATACTCCCCAGGAATATTTAGTGCGCTCTGATGCCCGAGGTAGCATCTAGCCGCACTGCCCCTGGACAGCCTTCTCCGCCGAGACTGGGTCTACTCGAGAGCCAATGCAGTACGGTGGGGAGTGGGCTGGACTGATGGGAGCCTAGTTCCCACCCAGCCTCCACGCTCACTGGGCGATCTGTGGTTGGTGGCGAACCCTCAGCCTAGCCTGCCTACCTCGTAGGGTTGTTGCGAGGATAAAACAGAGGGCAGGAGAGCCGGAGAGCTGATTGGGGCCCCACAAGAGGGGAAGAGGCAGGGTGTGTGTGTGTGATGAGCCGCCCACGTGCTGCACGGCCTCGCTGCCCACACCCCAGGCGCCACTCCATGCCTTCCCCAAGAACCAGGCTGCCCGGTTTCCCTTCGGTTTATTAACCAGCCCCCCCAAATGCCTCCATCCCGGCACGCGCCTCTTTTCTTTGTGCCCGATCTGGGCCCTCCTCGGGCAGAAAGGGGGCCGGGGGGGTCGGTCGGGCTTGGCCTCCCTCTGCCCCCCTCCCCCGCGCGGGGCAGGGGCGGGGGCGCAGCCGAGGGGCCACCGCGCGCGGCCCGGGGATGCCCGGGGAGGTGCAGTTCGGGCGGGGCGGGGGGGCTTCTTCCCCCGGCGGCCCGCCGCCCCCCTCGGGCGAGCCGCCCCCCGCCCCTCCCGCGGCCGGCACTGGGATGCGCCCGGCGGCGCAGCCCGCTCCGCGCCGCGTGCGCGTGTGTGCGCGCGGCGGTGTGCGCGCGTGTGCGTGCGTGCGTGTGTGTGCCGCTGCGTGTGTGCCTATGTCCGTGTGCCTCCTCCCCGGCTCCGAACCGCGGCAGTGGCAGCTGAAGGAATCGGGGACCATGCAGCTGCCCCAGCTCGTGGTCCCCCCCGCCTGTCGGATGCCCCTCGTCTGGATGCCAGCCGGCTCCAAGCTCCTCTGCATCGAGGTAGGACCGGAGCGCCCCCCCGCCTCGCCTTCCCTGCCTTTGTCTGGCTCGTGTGTGGCCTTTGTCTGGAATCACGCTGAGAGCGGAGCGGGCCCCCCCACCCCCCAAAAAAACAGCAGCAGCAGCAGGGCTGCCTCCCCTTTGAACCCCCTGCCCTGTGCGCGGCGGAGGACCAGCCAGGTGGCTCAGCCCTTCCCGGGAGGTCGGGAGAGGGGTCCGGCGCGAATTGGGAGGAGAGCGGCCAACGCGAGGGGGGTCCCGGGGGCTGCTCCTGGGTGGCGGGGGAGGGGCCGCGGCCGACGCAGCTCGGAATGACGGTCGCGGGCGGGGGGGCTCTTTTCTGTGTACTGGAGCAGGGCCGCGTTTTGGGGGGGAGGGGGGAGGGGGCCGCGAGCTTGCGCGCCTCGCAGACGGTGCCCCCGCAAGCAGGGGGCGCGCGGCGCGCTGC
>NW_025336308.1:2964862-3013931 GCF_004798865.1 Varanus komodoensis
CTCCTTCCAAAACTGGGGGGCTGTTCTTTCCAACCTGAAGCCTCGGCGTTGCTGTCGCGCATCGATGGCAAGCCCGGGGGAGGCTTTAGGGGGACCCCGGCGGGCACCGCGCGACGCCATTTCGTGCCCGGGCCAAAGCCGCGAGGGTCCCCTGAAGCCCTCCCCGTGTTTTGGGCTCATCCCTGGACAGCACGGCCGAGGCTTCAGGTTGGAAAGAACAGCCCCCCAGTTTTGGAAGGAGACGCACAGCCCCCTGTGGGCAGTTTTGCCTGGGAGTGCAGGCAAAATTCTTATTCCAGATGAGCCACTGGTGCATCTAGCCCAGTCGCGCTGGCGCTGACTGGCAGCTGTTCTCCCGGTCCCGGCAGGATCCTTCCCTCGCCCACCCAGAGGTGCCAGGAACCCAGCCTGGGACCCTCCGCGTGCAGAGCCGGTGCTCTGCGTTCCCTCCCGTGCATCACCTTTTTTATTAATTCGAATGGAAATACGTTTCGGTTGCGCGTTTGTGTTGTCGTCGATGGTTTGATGCATCCGCCTGAGGTCGTTTTGGTGCCTGACCTCACTGCAAGACACGTCCACGTTCAATTTGTAGTGCCACCGCTACTTCAGCCCGAAGACGATTCTGTGCGTTTGCCCAAAGATTGCCCAGAAATGCAACCATCCGTACAGCTGGCCAGCAGTGATGCGGTGGAGCCCACGAGCCGGTAAAGCTTTAGAACGAGGCTTGGCATCACCTTTCCTGACAGCAGCTTTCTCGACCTGCTGTTGCATCAAGTCTCGGTTGGAGCTATGATGCACCTGGTGTGCCTGTGTGAAAGCTCGCTCGCTCGGGATGCACGCGTGGCCTCGTGAGCCGGCCACCCTTCCCCGTTGCATTCCTGTCGAGTGCTGACCCTGCGGTGCCAGCCGTTACGGGCAGGCAGGGACTCTTTGGGGTGTGTGTCAGATCGGAGGGTGGGGCTGGGGAGACTGAGGGAAAATGGAAGCACTAGTTCAGACAGCTTGAAAAAATGGAGAGGGTGTGGACCCGATTCTGCGTTCCTTTCTTCTGCATGCATTTCCTGGTGGGCACGGCCTGCAGCGGTTGAGATTCCTCTCTTCCAGCTTAGAGAATTACGCTCAAATATCTGACTATTCTGGGCATGGGCTCGGCCCCTTTTATCTTTGGCCCCAGATGAATGTAGTCCCCAAATGCTTCTCCAAAATGGAATTCCGCCTCATCCTGCACGGGATTCCGCAGCCCCCTACGAGGCCTGGAGTGGGTGAAGAGGAGTCAGACCTTTGTGCTACTCTATCTTCAGAAGGAGGCTGTCGGTTGGGTGCCTGCATTTGCCACGGTTTCACTGCATCCCCTAGAGGAGGCCTGTGTCTGGCTGTGTTAGCTTAAGCGGGGAGCATGACGAGGAGGCTGGAGTTAGTAAAAATAACCGCTTCTTCGTGCCGGAGGAGGTGAGAAATCGCAACTTCTAGCCTTGAATTTGCCTTTCACTTGGGTGTTTTGCTCCCTGAAATAGCCCAGTTGCTATACCCATGATTATTGGTTTGTTCCTGAGCGGATGAGGAGGCCAGGGTGTGGATGCTCCCATCTTGCTTGTGAGCATTGGACAGAGGTGAGGGCTTCCCCCGAAGGAGCTCCCTGTGTTCTGCGTATGTGTGCATCGCTGTGTGAATAGGTGCAATTTATCGTGTCCATCCATGGAGGAGCATGTTCTGTGCCCTTTGAGCACTGCGAGAGCCTGTGGGTGTGGAAGGACCGTGTGGTGGCCGCTTGTGTGACCGTCCATTGATTGGATGCTGGAAGTGACTGCACGAGTTCCGTTCCTTGCGAGTGCCTTTTCAACATATTGGGACAGTTTAGCTTAAGACCTGGAAAAGATGGCGTGGACCATGCCCTCTTTAATTTGCTCCAGGGAGAGCTGGCGCTTGGGCCACATGGAGCCAGTCCAGCTACTCATGCAGGAGGCCACGCAGCCGAATACAGCTGAACATTGCAGAGGCTGGAAGGCAGTTCGTTTTTGAACGATTCCTGCCATTACAACAAAAAATAAACAGACTAATCCCTGCACTCGAGCCAGAATGTCAGACCAAACTTTCCAGCCCGAGGATGCCTCGTTTGGGCCAGCTTTTATGGTACAGAGACATTTCTGTTGATGCGTTTATATAGGATGGTTAGATGGATGATTCAGACTGGTTCTGTTCCCCGCCTGCCATCTACAGTCCCAGATGCAGCTCTGAGAAGGAGTACTTCTCTACACTCCTCGCTGGTCAGGCCTGACCTGGAGTGGAATGCTGTGTCCAGTTCTGGGCACCAAGCTTTAAGAAGAATGCAGGGAAATTAGAAAGGGTCCAGAGGAGGGCAATGGAAATGACCCAGGGTTTGGAAACACTGCCCCGTGAGGAGAGACTGAGGGAACTGGGCATGCTCAGCCTTGGGAAGAGAAGACTGAGGGGAACATGGCATCCCCTATAAGTCCCTCAAAGGCTGCCACAAAGAGGGAGGTCCCAGGTGTTGCTCCTCATCCTCCTTTTCCCTTGGTACCTCTTGCACAGAGGCTGCTCTTGGTCCTCCCGCCACCATGGTCCTAGCCCAGGGAGTGAGGCCAGAGAATGGCAGGCAGCAGTGGTGAAGAGGAAGAGCCACTCTGGGGTGCTCTTGTCCGGGGGCCCCTGCTGGGAGGTGGGCCCTCGGCAGCTGCCTGGTTGTGCCTACCCGGTACTACCACCCTGGGCTGCAGCGTGTGCTGTGGCTGCAGATTCCAGTCAGGTTCCTGCGTACCGAACAGGAGCGGAAAAGGGGGCTTTCTCAGCAGTGCCTGATGGGCAGCTCGCTCTGTGGTCGGAGCCTCAGAGAGGGAAGGCATGAGTCTCTCGGCATGGGCCGCCCAGCCCTGGTGGAGGTTGCCCGGAGCACCTGTGATCCTCCGTCACTCTCCGTGTGGCCTGCTGGAGACCGGGGAGCCCTGGCCACTTCACGGTCTGTGTTTTGAGGATGGGGCTGCTGTGTTCTGGGGGCTGCAGGCTCAGGCTGTGCTCTGCTTTGGAGGCTAATGGCCTTATTGCCCAGACTATGCTAACTAACCCGGGAGCGTGACTTGGGTGCAGCCGAAGGGTTTCAAGAGTGCATCGTGTGGGTTTCTTTGAGGATCGTCTACCTGTGCTCATCCAAAAGGATAGAAAAGCCCCAGCTGATCTGCATATTTTGGATGTGAGCTATTAATGGGTTCCATCAACATTTAAACATCGCAGGTGCATGATGGGTGTCAAGGCACAATTGGTGGCCAGCTTTGAACTCCTTTTCTGACATCCCTGAATGTCAGAAAATCACATGGCGCATTTCTTGCTAAGGTGTAGGCAAGTGACAACGTATTTGCAGCGGAGGTTGGTGGCTCCCGAGGCACTGGGAGACCATCGCTGCTTCTCTTCCGAGCTGAGCAACAGCCGCCCAATGTCTCCAAGGTGGGGAGCCGATTTTGTGGGTGGTTTCAGGACCAGGGACAGCTCCCACAGAGCTCAGGATACAGGAAGTGCCGCTGACAAGAGAGTCACAAGCACTCCTAGATATTCATTTACAAAATCCCCCCTCCACAAAGTAAGCCCAATACTTAAAAAAAGAGGGGGGGGTTGTTTTGGGCTTCTCTTCCTTGCCACTACAAAGGTTTGACACATTATGAACTCATAAGTAACATGAGAGCTGGAACTTTCTGTTTTTATTCTTAAAGGGATGTTGGGAATCTGAGAATTCTCACCAAGCCCTGCTTGCCTTCTCTTGCATAGCAGGTTTTCCAGGACTCAGGAAAGCTGCTGGTTTTCCCAGCCTGACACCTGAGGATAAGTAGAATATCTACCTGGACAAGGTATGGCCAAAAAACGGTGTCTTTTAGCAGAAGAGTGGGGAAAAGGGAGGTGGGTTCTCAGGATTTTCAGGAGACCTGTGGCCGATCAGCAGGGGCTCCTCCGGACTCTCAGTGGCTTGACAATTCTGCAAACAAATTAGCCTTTATATTAGACCGCCAAAATCAAGAAAGCCCAGTGGAAAACAGGAGCATCTCGGTGTGTGAAAGGATTTATGTGGAAGCTCTTCTTCCAAAAGACCCACATTCCTGGGCTGCGTCTGTGCTCAGAGACGCTTTATTCTCCAGATCACTGTCTACCTTCTTGAGCCACTATTTTGCACCTGGCTCAAGTTGCTGGACCTCGGGGTCCTGGGGAAATCGCACACGTGCCTGATGCCCGCCCATCGCCGCTTTCGTTGGCACTTCAGTGTAGGGAAACGCAGTGGGCAAAAACGAGTGCTTGCTTAGAAACTGCAGAGCCCCCAGATGTTGTGGTCCAAGACGTCTTTCCAGCAGTCCACCCCATAATAAGCAGCCTTGGTGTTCAGCTGGTGCTCCAGAGAGCCGTGCTGGCTGCTTGGCTGCATCTCCTACTCTGCAGAGTATTGTCCCCTGTTCCTAGGATGTGCAATCCACAGTCCTCCAGATGTCGTCAGACTGCCCCTCCCATCATCCCCGACCATGGGCCATGCTGACTGGGGCTGACGGGTGTGGAGTCCAGCGACGTCCAGAAAGCCACACGTTCCCCACACTGGTCTAGGAAAGGGCTGTTGGTGGGCAGCCGTCTTTCTGAAGCCATTCCCTGTTGGAAGATTAGTCCAGTGCAAGTCGAATGGCCATTACAAGCCAGGAGGGAGGCGTGGCCTTGGAGCTGCCAGTCAAGACGGGGACCGGTCTCCTGCTCCCAGTGACCCCACGGTGGGTGGCGAGAGGCCTTGCCTACCCATCTGATGTTTAGTGACTATTGCTAAACGTTGCTCCCTATGCACATAAATTAGCCTAAGCACATTGGATGGAAATATCCGTCTCCCTTTATCCAACCCGCCCCCCTCTCGCAGCAAAGTGCCATCAGCTGGTATACAAACTAAGCTTTGAACAGGCCTTGTGCCAGATTCTCTGCTGGTCTCAAACTGTCCAGAAGAGCCACTGGCGATCGGATAAACGGGACGCAGGCTGCTCTCTGCTCAGACTGTCTTTCCTCCAGGAGGAATGGGGAGGGGGGCTTGTGAGGGGCTGCAGACCCACCTAGAAGCCCCCATTTGAGGAACACACTGAGGAGCCTCATGGCCAGTTGCACTTGGAGTGAAGCCCATTCGCTGTGCTCGCTCCTTCCTGGCCTTGGGCGCTCTTCCTAATTAGCCGTGGCAAAGGTCACACAAAAAGCCTTCATCAGTGCCCCTCCGGGTATTCCCTGGTCCCTCCTGACTGCTCCTGACTGCATCTGGGGTCTCTGCGCCCCCCCCCCACACACGCACGGCCCGTCCTGCGGCATCTCTGCCCAGGGACCACCACGGCGGGCCAGGCTGCCTGGCTGCCTCGGCCCCAGCTCCCTGCTCGCAGAGGCAGCTATTAATAGAGCCCTGGATTTATTGGAAGCGGCACCTCCCTCGCAAGAGAGCGCCCCAAGCGAGCGGCAGCCTTGCGCCGAGCGCGCGTGGCCAGCCGGGGGTGCAGAGCACAGTGGGATGTGGCGAGGCACGGGCCTCTCCTTCAGCAAGGCTCGGGTTCACCGGGGGAGGCCTGGCTGGGGGGAGAGGCTGGCGCGGGGCGCGGGGCAACTCCAGTGCAGTCCCCGGCAGCTGGAAGCCCCGGGTGCAAGAGCCCCTGCCTAAAACCTCGGGGAGGTTCTGCCAGCCAGAGTCGGCCATACTGGCTTCCCAAACAGGAGCTGGAGAAAAAGCAGCTGGTTGCTGATGTTCATGGACAGGGCCAAGACACGGGGGGGCATCCCTAAGCAATCCCAAGCTACTGGATATTCCTGACTTAGGCCCAGATATCCACCATGTCGGAGTCCAGCGTTGGGTGTTTCCAGCCGAATACCGACATGCGGTGGAGGAATACGCTCAGGCAAGATCTCCTGGCTGGTGTCTGGGGAATTTGCCGCCGATCAGCACGGGCGCCGTGTTCCCAGTTGTTAAAGACAGGGGTGCAGACCTCTTGGAGGCCGGGGGCCCAGTCCGGTTTCAGAGGAGCTGCTTGGGGGTACATTCCAGTGGTGCATGGGAAAAGGGCCAGAATTAAGGCGGGGGGGGGGGGCAAAAAGCAGGCGTATTGTCATTTAAAGCCTTCACAGCTAATTGCTAAGCCTTCGGAGAAGCACTTCGGCTTTTAAATGCCTCCCTCTCCTTTCTGTGTTAGATACTGAAACGAGGGGTTTGTGTGGGGCGTGGGAGGGATTTTTGTGTGTGGGAGACTGTGAGCTCACTCTGGGAGTGAAAAACAATTTCTGAATAGAATGCCTAGAATGTAAGCTCAGAGGCATCCTGTCCCACTTTCTGGCTGTGCTTGACGGGCCTTGGGGTTGTACTAAAACCCGTTCAGCAGAAGCACCACGCCTGAGCTTTGGCCTCGGGTTTCCACCAGACTTTGGCCCCGGGACTCAGATTTTGGGTTCTGTTCTTTTCACCAAAGCAAAACATTTAAATTTCAAGATCATCAGTAAATTTTGGTGGCTTTTGGAGAATTTCACAGCAGTGTTATTTGAAAGCACTACTTTAAAAAAACCCCTGGCGCGTTGGAGCTGAACATCCTCTTGGATGGGGAGGTGGGACTGGAGGCAGCAGCTTCCTTCTGTTCACCTGGCTCAACCGGCAGCCTGGGCCCTGCGCTCTGCACCCGCCCAGCCGCCCAGGGGCCGCCACAGGCCAGTCCCAGGCATTCCTAGTCATGGCCAGGCCCGAAGAGGGCTCTTTTCTCAGCCGCTGAGGGAGGGAGGGTGGAAGGGGAAGCCAAGAAGAGGAGAGAGCGAGAGAAGAGGGGATCCCAGAGAGAGAGAGAGAGGCGAATGCCAGAAAGGGACAGGGAAGAGTCTCACAGAGAGAGAAGGAGATGCCAGAACAAAGGGGGCAGAGAAGAGAAGGGGAGGCAGAGGTGGCAGAAGAGAGGAAAGGAGAGGGTGTTGGGGATGCCAGAAAGAGGCAGAGAAAGGGGGTGGCCCTGCCCAGTTTGGCAGGTGGCCCCACTCATGGATTACTCCAGGGCCATCCACTCCTCCCAGCAGAGGAGGAAGTGTGGGGCTCAGCAGAGAAAGGACCGCTCACCCCGGCACAGCACGGGGGCCCGGGGCTAACCTACCTGCAGCCCTGTTGCAGGAGCTCGGACGCCTTCAGGAAAAGCAAGAGACGTCTCCTGCTCCGGTTGTTCTGCAGTGTTGTGCCCCTGAACCTGGAGGTTCAACAGGGCCGTGCTGATGAGTAGCTCTGAATAAAGAGATCCTCAAAGAACCGCCGGTTCCCCATTCAAAAGCGCCTGCGCAGCGCATCTTCGGTCCGTGGATTTGCTACACGGGTGTGCAGAAGAGAAAGATGGAGATGGCTCGAGAGAGAGCCCCTGAAGAGTGGGTGGAAGGTTGCTGTCTCTGACTTGCTGTTCCCCAGACATCTTGGAGTAAAGATTCCCATCTGCCTCAGCCAGCAGAGCTTGGAGATGATGGGAGCTGTAGTCCAAAGCTTCGCCAGGTTGAGGAACGTTGAAATACAACAAGGCAAAAGACCAAGTTTGCCAGCAGAGGGAAGCTGGGATCATGCTGGCAGCACTCGGCGAGCGCGCCAACATGGCGCCAAGAGCGCTGGAATCACTGGCCGGGCTTGGAGGAGCTGCAGGCAGCCGGCCAGAACAGCAGCACTCGCCAAGCACAGGGTGGCCGGGGGTCCTCCTCTGCAGAGGACTTTCTGTGGCAAGGGCCACCCCAATGTACTTTCTCTTTGACAGCCTCCTCCTGTCGAAGGGCTGCCCAGCCTAAGCCTGGTTGAAAGATAAGGAAGCCTCCGATGAGTTGCAGGGCTTCTCCAAACGAAGCATTGATCGTGCACTCACGATTCCGTAGTCATTCATGGGGAAGACCTCCAGCGCCTCTCTGGCTCTTCTGAAGCATTTCCATGGCTGGGTTTGGAGCAAGGAAAGGGTCCAGAAATTTGGAAAGGACAGAATGAACTGCAAGGTGGCACGTGTGCGTTTCCGTGGTTCTGTTATACACCATCATGGGCTTATGCAGTGGAACAGAAGGCAAGGCAGAGAATGAAAAAAATCACACGCAAACCATGTGTAAAGGAGCCGATTGCAATTCTGCAAAAGCCGTGGAACAGAAATTCCAGTAAATGGCGGGCCTCATGTCGAGAAACCAAATTATATTTCTGTTTAGGTGATGGTTATGATACCCACATTTGCATCAGCACCTGTCAGTTAAGATGTGTCCCCTTTTGGAGTGGCTTCCTTGTTTTTGGGTGCCATATGCCAACCCCGTAGATTGAGCCTGCAGTTCCTTCCTTAGACCGAAGCTGCCTGAGTGAGGCGCCCACCCTTGGCCAGGGCAAGCTTGTGTCCTGTTCTCCTGACGGATCTCCGTCCTCTCAGGGTCGCCTGCAAGTGGCCAAGCCTTTGACCGCGGACCTGCTGGAAACGATGTTATGCCATCAGCGTGAGCTGTCTGGAGACCTCGGAGGGCCGGAAATGGGCAGCAGCCAGTCACTGGGACGTGACTGCCGAGCCCTGGGGCTGAAGGGCTTCCTTCCTAGAGGGGTGGACGCGTTCGCCTGCGTGCCTGTTTGTTTAAAACGGGACCGGATGTGAGTGGCCTTCGCCCACCGTTTTCTTTGCAGTGGAGTCAAGAGGAAAGGACTGAGCCAGTGGAATCCCCAGGACTGGCAAGCCGCGTTTCCATAAATCAAGTGACAAGCGGTTGAGACGCTAAGACGAAGCTGAGACCAGGATGTTCTACGCGTCCGTTGCCTTTACATGGCATGCGTTTGATTGGGCATATTTTGTCCCCCTGAACTCCGTGTGTGACCATGGCAGAAAGCCGCTGTGGCCTGTTCCGGCCATCCCATTTTGAGAAGGATGTTGACCCGCTGGAGCAGTTCCATGGCAGATCCTCCAGGATGGTGGAGAGTCTGCAGACCAAGCCCTTTGAGGTAGAGGTTGGGTTGGGTGTGTTTATCCTGGAGAAGAGGAGATTAAGAGGAGCCCCAGTGACGGTCCTGGAATATCTGACGGGAACAACGTGGGCAGCATTGCTGCTCTTTGTTGCTCAGAAGGGAAAGACTGTAGGCAGAAGTGGCGTGGATGGAGGTGTAACTAAACCTTGGGAGAAGCATCCTGAATGACTGACTGCATCCAGAACATGCCAGCTCAGGGCGCGGTGAGGCTTTTGTTGCTGCGGGTATTTAAGCAGGGCCTAGACAGCCCAAGATCCTGGGTTAAGCAAGGGGCTGGACTAGATGACCTCCAGAGTACCTTCTAAGTCTTTGATTCTGTGATCGCATCACACAGGGGTGGGCCACTTGGCATTTACCTGGGCTTTGGCAGGACTGCCCTGCGGGTGGCGGCGTCCAGGTGGAAGGATCTTGGAAGCAGCTGGCGCAGCCTCTGTGCGAGGCAAATGAAGTGCAGGCTTTGCACGTCGACCGAATAGCCCGCGTGGCCAGTCGCTGTGGGAGCCAGGGTGGCCCGCTGGCCAGTGAGATGCCCCAGCAGCCCGGAAATCCAGGTTCAAGTCTCCACCGAGCCGCAAAGCTCTCTGGCTGGCCGTCCAAGATGGAGAAAGGACGGACTCAGACTATTACTAAAATGATTTAGAAAAACTATTGTAAATAAAAGTTCCTGGAGGTTGCTCCTCGAGCTTTTCCTCTCCCCCGGCCCACCCCCTCCCGCTTCTCCGTCTCGTTTCCGCCTGCTTCTCCTTCTGCGGCTGACGACTGGGCTCGTCATGCTCCGGTTGATTGGTGAACGCTCTGATTAGTGGGCAGGCTGCTGCAGCGAACGGCGGGCGGGCAGCTGCCGGGGGGCTCTCGCACAGCGCTGCTCCTTTGACCCCCGGTCGTAGGAGAGGGTGGCTTCGTGGCCAGGGAAGATCGTGGTTCTCTGGAAGGGGGGGGAGAAAGCAAGGGGGGAAGGGTGCCCTCCGCCGACAAAGGCCCAAGGATTCGAGCCACGTCCCGTTTTGGCTGCCGCACTTTGCGAAACAAACAGTGGAATGGATCCAGATTCAGCCATCCTTGGTGCATGTACAACGCAGCTGGTGGGGCTTCAGCTGATCGCAACTCCCCAAAGCCCCGTGGGTTGCAGCCCCGGGGAAGGGGAACCGGTAACCTTCCGCATGTTGTCGGACTCAGATTCCTCTCAGCCCCAGCCAGCATGGCCGACAGCCAGGGATAGTAGGAGCTGTAGTCCAGAAACATCTGGAGGACCAAGGCTTCCCGCACCCCAGTATAGGCGAGTTGGAATGTGTTCAGAGGAAGGTAATGAAGATGGTCAGGATTATGGAGAGCGAGTCCTGCGAAGGAGCCTGGAAGGATCCGGGTGTGTTGAGCCTGCAGTGCAGGAAGGGCTGTCCTAGATGGACTTGTTCTCCACTGTCCACCCCAAATGCCCTAGTTAATTATAGCCAGATGTAATTACGGGAGGAGAGATTTCAGCCGAGTGTTTGGAGAAACATTGCGACGGTGAGAGCTGTTTGACGATGGAAGCCATTAGTGGGCGGACCCTCCCTCTCTGGTGGCCTTCAAGAAGAAGCTGAGCAGCTGACCCTCAGGGCTGGCCTGGCTCTCCATCTCCCGCCTGAAGACAGTGGATGGTCTCGATGGCCCAGAAGTGCCCCTCCAGCTCTGCGATTGTATGAAAGCGCAACCTGCAGGACATCGGGAAGGAATGGGTAGAGGTGGGAATTCAACTGTAGTGGGATATGGGGTGGCCCTGGGGGGGTGGGGGCTGCACTCAAGGTCTTGGATAGACCCTCATCCCACCCCCTCTCTGACTGGGTGGGATGGCAGGCGAATGGACCGTGGCAGCAGGAGGGAGAAGTTAGGGGCACCCTGGGAGAGGAACCCACCGAGCTCATCTTTCCAGCACCCCCAAAGCTTGAACCAGCCCTAGGAGGTGCACCTGGGCTGGTCCTCTCCTTGCAAAGGCGCAGGTTCTCCAGTTTCCCCCAAGCACTTGAAGCCAGAACGAGCCGTCATGAAGGTTGCCGAGGAAAATGTGGTTAGCATCTGTCGGACATTTGCTGCGTTGCGTTGCGTTGCGTTGCGTTGCGTTGCGTTGCGTTGCTTTCCTTTCCTTTCCTTTCCTTTCCTTTCCTTTCCTTTCCTTTCCTTTCCTTTCAACACCTTGTTTAGAATGTACAATTTTAGTTCTGTGCTTAAAATGTCTCAGCACCGTGCAGCCCATGGTGCAGTGCTGGAGTTCTGGTTTGCTCAGCCATCCAGAGAGGCATTTTTGCCACCCTGCGACAGGGTGTGGGGCTCCTTGGCGGTGCAGTAGTCCATGCGATGCAGCTTTGGAAGCGGGGCCTCTGGCAGGGAGGCGGGTGCAGAGAGGGAGCCAGAGATGCTCAAGTTTGCGGAGATTCTCCAAACTCCATGCCTTGGCTTGGCTTGTCTTGCTCCAATTCTCAAAGCAAATCTGTGTTTCTGATGAGGAAATGGCACGTTCAGATGGGGAAAGTGTGCGTATCCATGCACATGTTTCAAAAGTGTGCATTTCGCCCCCTACAGGCATTGAAGTGTGGAAAAGTGCATTTAAGAACAGGGCTGTGTGCTTTAAAAATGCGCATTTCTCAAACGACGTTTTTTCAAAGACTGCTGCAGGGTTTGGCAGGATGCCCTCGAAGGGCCTCTCCTCGTGGAGTCCACCTTCTTGCCCCAGTGTGACTGGGCACTGATGCTGCTCATCATCACTGTTTGCTGCTGGCTTGCCTGGCAGAGCTCCCATGAGCAACCAGGCCATGGCACCACCCACCACTCCTCCTCCTCCCCCTCCTCCTCCCCCCCCCCCCCCCAACACCCTTGCCTGGGCAGAGCAAGGAGCAGGCAGCAGGCAGGCCACACGATGCGCCCGGCAACCGACTCCAGGGGCTCTTATCCACGGGCCCCTGCTGGGGGGGTGGCCACCATACCTCACCTTGGCACCAGCACTGGTCCAAAGCGCCTGGGGGAAAGGTGCAAATCAGCACTTTGAATGGTGTGTGTGTGTATGCCAATGCAGGTAAAAGATCCGGCCAGTAACACAGTCCTTTCAATGTGCACCTGAACTTGGACGAGCCAGAGCCTTCTGAAGCAGCTGCTGCTCCGGCTCCTTCAGCCCTGGGAGCGTCTGACGGCAGATCAGCCGGTTGATGGCGGCAGCTGACTGGGACGGGCATGCGCCTGTGGAGGCAGGAGAACGGGGCGTCCTGGGAGGTGCAGGACCTTCTGCACCTCAAGATGCGGGGGCTGCGCCCCGAGCCTCTCCTTTGCTCTGCTGGAACGTGCTTCCGGTACAGATGCTCGCAGTCCAAGGCTGGGGAAACGCTGGACTTGCCCGTTTGGTTAGGAGCATCTCCTGCCCTGGGGTAGCCGGCAGCGGCGGGGGGCAGTTGCCCCTGCTCCCGGGCCACGTGCAAAATGGCTTTCTGTGACCAGAATGCACCATGCAAATGCACACAATGGAGGAAAGGGGAGTCTGGCCCTAAATCAATGCCGCTCTCCTGGCGGAGGGGCCGGCTGTCTAGACAAAGGCTTGTTTCGGAGTGTGTGTGTCGTTGGCATCGGCTCGCGTCTGGCTGGCTGGCTGGCTGGCTGGCCGTCCAAGGGCTGCTTCAGGTAATGCTGTTGATCTTGGGATGGCGCTCCGTGTGCGAGAGCCCGCAGACTTCGCTTCGTAGATCTTTTTTTCCTTCCTCCCAGAGACTGACCAGCACTAAGGACGTTCATGTTCCGCTGTGAGTGTGGAAGGCTGCTGTGCCTCTGTCGTGGAGGACAGCCGCCTCTTGGAAAGCAGGAATCCTGCGGGGAGGGCGAGGAGGGCAGGGAGGAAGAAAAGTGAGGATGGCTAATGGGAGGGAAGGGGGGGAGGAAAGCCAGAAGGTGGGTGGCTGGCGGAGTGGAAGTGCGTGGCTTTTGACACCGGAGCTTACCTGGCGGATCGGGGCACCCCTCTGGACGCACCGGCTCCCCTGTTCTTCCCGAGAAAGAAGAGAAGCAGCGGCTGTTCTTTGTCAGCCTATGTGAAAGGTCCGCAATTGTATCAAAACAACACGTCAATTCCCTGCATTACAAATGCTTCGTTTGCTCGCGCTGGAGCCAGCGCAGAGTGATAATTACTGGGCGAGGGAATTAATAAACACGCCTGTGGACCCAATGGGACGAAAGAGAAATCCAGTCGCAGCTGCCTGGGCAGCACCCTGGTTTGCACACAGGTATGACTCACAAGTTGCAGCTCCTGCGCTGCAGTGCAAGAGGCGCCTGCGGGTTGCCGGCCTTCGCAGAAAAGCCTCCCTCGCTGCGTGGCGCTTGGGATCCAGGCCAGGAGCCGGCGGTCCACAGCCCAGGACTGTGCCCACGAGCCGTGGGTCGGACCCAGGCCTCGCCGTCTTCCAAGTAGCCCCCGGACAGCTGCAAGTGAGCTGCGCCCCGGGGGTCTTTGTGGGTTCGCTCCAGGCGCGGCGAAGCCTGGATCCGGCCCGGCTGCCTCACACGCCTCCCTTGGTTTCCTCCGAAGCAAGTCGCGCTCCGTGCAGCCGCGGGGCCGGAAGGCGCGCCGAGTCCCAGGGCCCCCGTCCTAAAACGCACCGGCTTGGGGGTGGGGCGCCTCTGGGCCCGGCGGGACCCGCTTCTCGGGAGACGAGTACGAGGCGCGTGATGGTTCGCAGGCCCTGTGGCTGCCCTGAGTCGGAGCAGGAGGGCCGGGACCCGTGGCAAGCAGCCGCAGGCCTTTCGGAGGGTCTGCAGTGGGCCTCGGCAGCCCAGATCCGCAGCTGCAGCGGGGCTGTATCCTGAGAGGCTGAGCCAAGGGAGCTTTTCCCAAGCTGGTGCCCTCCAGATGTGTCAGAATATCATTTCCTGGCTGGGGCATGCTGGGAACTGTAGTCCAACACGACTGGATGTACGGGAGGGGAGGATCCAGCACTTCTTGGGCAAAATTAGGGGCAGTAATAACACAGGATCGTGACCGCAGCCCTGTGCCTGCCTGCCAGCCACCCTCATAGGTAACCCTCAATTATTCCGTCTGTTCGGCTCCGTCTCCCGTAGCTTCCACTGAGCTGGAATGCTCCCACCAGCATGCTGTATGAACTGGGGACCATGGACACTGTAGTACTGGGGAAGGCCAGCCTGTTCCATGTTGTGTCTATTGGTTCCGCGCTCGTGTGGAAGTCACAGCAATGACTGTTGCTTGGCTTAAAGGATTGGGGGCTGGGGGGGGCACGATTGCCCACTGTATTTTATCAACAGCCCAATAGGGTTTTTTTTGGGAGGGGGATGCCGAGATCTTTCAGGTGCTGCTCCCTTCCTAGGGTCGGTGGGATTTAGATCTCAGAGCAGGTGTGTGCAGATTCGGCTTGTTTCTTCTAGCTTGCTGGAGGTACCTGCATGCAGCACACCTGTGTGAAGGGACTACACAGAACGCCACCAGGCTTCGCTCCCCTCCACCCGCACAGGCCCGTTTCGAGCAACTCATACTAGATCATGGGACGCCATGGTGCTCCTGGTTTCTCTCCTAGCCTGCCTTCCTTCAGCCAAAGCTCCTCCTTGGCTGTTCAGTGCACGGAAGACGGGCTGTTCGATTTTTCTGTGTATTTTATGTTGCTGTGATGGTCCTTTCCCGTGCCTAGAGTAATGTATCCGTGACATTTGGACCCCACCTTTTTCCTTTGAAGAACCCAAGGCAGCCTCTGTAATCCACCTCCTTTTTTCCATTTTATCCTCACAACAACCCTGCGAAGTAGGTGAGGCCGAGAGTCAGTGAATGCCCCAAAGGACCTGCTCTCCCAGGTCCAGGCCAATCAGCCAATGAAACAGCACACCTTGAACGACTCCAGCGTTCTTCCCTCGCTTGATGCCTTCCAGGCGTTTTGGACTTCACCTCCCATCACTCCTGACCAGCATGGCCAAGGGTCACAGGTGCTGGGAGCTGTAATCCAAAAACCTGAAGGCTGCCAAGCTTGGGTGGTCGTGGTGGAACGAGGCACATGGTCCGGCAGAGGAAAAGCCTTCCGTGGTGCGTCACAAGAGGTCGCAGAGACCGACAAAATGGTTCTTGGTGTGCAGACGGCTGCTAAGGCAGGCGCGTCCCTATCGCCATCTGCAAAACAACTGAGGGGAGGGAGGGGGGAGGGAGGGAAGGTGTGTTTCGGGGCCCTGCAGCAGCCATCCTGTTCTGGTGAGTGCACAAGAGGAGAAGAACTAGCCGCCAGCTGCCCAGCCGGAAACGAGCCCGCCGGCCCATTTGTATTCAGGAGACGCTGCTGGGGAGAGAGGTGTCTGGCTCCTGTGCTACGGGGAGAAAACACGGGAACCAGCAAGGGGGATGCAGCGGAAAGGTAGAGGAAAAGCTGCCCGGAGGCGCAGGGGTGGGAGAGCGGAGGAGGAGGAGAATGGCGAGGGATGAAGCCAGCCCAAGCGTGCCGCGGCCCCAGAGGCTGAAGGTCATGGTCCAGGGTGCCTTGGAGGGCCGGTCTCCTACTCCTGTCCTCCCGCTTCGGCAGAATAGCATGCAGCCAGAATGGATCTTTCCAACAACCCGAAGGCGTAGCGACTTCTGGAGGGGTTGCCCTGCCAGTCAGTTTCAGGCTCGCAGCATCTCTAGCGCATCCGAGCTGCAACTGAGTCGCAAGTGGGGGACTCGTCGCTTCGGCTTCTGCCAAGATGAAAGTTTTCTCATCCATTGCAAGTGCTCAGTGAACTTAATTTCTGAGGACCACCCAGAGCGGTTCAGCTACGGGGCAGTATAGAAATGAAATAAATTTTAAAAATCGCAGCTGAGCAAGGAAGGAAGGAAGTGCAACGGGAAGTCCTGCAGTTATGGATGGTCTGTGCGTTGGATTTCGAGCTTTGCACCGGAATGCCGCAGACTGAGCACCTCTGGGAAGCCGTGGCCTTTGGGCCCTCGGCGTTTACGTTTCCTCCCTCCTCGGAGCTCACGCGTGTGCAGAGAGACACAGGCGCAGACCGGCTTCCGCGTCCGATGCACGAGGCGCTTTTAGTGGCTGTGTGGACATGCTTGGCCAGCTCTGCACCGCTTCGTGCGTCGGGGGAGGTGGACTCTGTTCTGGGAAAGCTTCTGCAAGCCTGGTGCTTCAGACTCTGGCCCCATCATCCCCAGTGTGCTCCGAGGCGCTTGGCATCCTCGTCTAATGAAGGGCAGGTGCGGCTGGTCTGGGAGCGCCCCCCCATGCCCCGCCCCCGCTGTGCAGAGGCCAGGGAGCTCTGTGGCTCGGTGGACACCCAAGACCAGCCTCTGCCAGCCTCCTCCCACATCCGTGCATAGGGAAGCTGCTGTCGTGCGGCCCCCTCCTCCTGCAGACAGACTGCCCAGTGCCGCCCAGTCGCCTCTGGGCCGCATCCCCTTTCCCACTGCATGCCCTGGATGGGTGGATGTCGCAGAGCCAGCGCTGCTGCTGTCCCCGTGTCTAGACAGAGAGCGCTCCTGCTTTCGTAGCTGCTCAAATGGGGGTCTGGTTCCCCCCCCCCGCCGCCTTTCTCATCCACTAATGGAATGATCTCCTCAGCCTACCCTTTGCCCGGCTCCTGATGGCGCAAGCAAAGAACTGCCCGATTCCAGCAGCTCTTGCTGAGAGAAAGGCAAAATAAAATTGCCAATATTGTCCTGCCCTTATACAAATCCATGACCCGGCCGTGCTCGGAATATTGCGTGCTCTTCTGGTCAGCGCACCGAAAAAGAAAGATGGAGTTGGCGAATGCGGGGAGAGAACAATGAAATGAGCAAGGGCTGGAGCAAGGTGCCCGTGAGGAAAGGCTGCAGCCGCTGAGATTGTTTGGGTTAGAAAACCCAGGAGTAAAACAGGACGCGGCAGAGATGCAGGCATCACGCATGGCGGGGAGAGGCGCTTCTCCCTTTTCTGGAAGGCTGCAAACTGGGAGCATCCCGTGCAGCTACCTGGTGGGAGAGTCGCGACAGAGAAAAGGAAGTACTTCTTCAGACGGGGCACAGCTCGGTCCTAGAATTCATTTCCTCAAAAGGCTGTGATGGGCACCCATTTGGATGAGCAGGCTTTCAGTGCTGCTAGTCCTCATGGCTCTGGGCTACCCCTGATGGCAGAGGCAGTATGCTTATGTGCACCGGTTGCTGGGGAGCATGGGCAGGGGGTGCTTTGTGTGGGAAGCAGGTTGACTGCTTTGTGAACAGAATGCTGGGTCAGGAGTCGTCCTCCTCTGACCAGCAGGGCTTCTCCTGCAGTCTTCTTTTTCAACATCCTCTCCATCCGAACCGTCCAGGGACCGCGGCTCCCTGGACTGCCACGTGCAGAGGTCGGCAGGACCCTACCGCAAGTGATGCGCACGCCCCCTGCCCGCAGGGACAGCGGCCACAGCTGCCCCCTCCCCAGCCTCCTTCCCCGCCTCGCAGAGGTTGGTCAGCCCTCCAAGTTTAGCCTACACAAGGCAGGTTGGCATTTATAAACATCAGACATTCCCAGAGAATCAATAGAGTTTAATAACCAGTGAGCAAAGCAGAGAGACACATCAAAACGACATTGGCCTGCTCCGTAAATGTTATTCTAAATCATACCACTGGAGCTTCATTACATTAAGCATCCAGCACGGGGCTGGGAGAGCGAGGCCACCAAAGGCCATCTCCGCCATAAAGACGATGGCAGCTCGGCAGCCTCGGCCTCACCTGCTCCTCTTCACCTCTTCGGGAAGAAACACGCTACGGCCAGCGCCTGGCTCGTCCCTGCCGCGCTTGGAGAGACGGAAGGCTCTCCGACCGTGGCGCGTGCCGCTGCGGACGTGGGTGGCCATGTCCCTGGCTCTGCAGAGGATTGGCGCCTTCTGTGTGGAGGGCGGCCTGATCTGAGTCTCGTTCAAAGAGGAAGAGTCCTCGGGAAGGGGAGCAAAGCAGAAGCGGAGTGTCGCTGGCACCCGAACAACGAACTGAGCCGGCACCGGAAGGGCTGTCGCGGAGAGCGAAGCGGGGGTCTCTGCTTGATCCCAGCGGAGTGCAGGGCACGGGATAGCCCGCTCGAGCTGCAGGAAGCCGGGCTGCGGCTGGACACCAGCGAGGCCTTCCGGGCGGCCGAGGCAGTGTGGCAATGGAGCCCGTTCGCTGGGGAGGCGGTTGGCTCTCCCAGGCTGGAGGCATTCAAGGTGCGGCTGGGCCGCCGTCTGGGGGGGGGGGCGGTTGAGCTTGGAGTCCTGCCCTGAGCAGGGGCTGGGCCCTCTGCCCCTTCTGGCTCCCCCGTTCTCCGAGTCGATGCTTCTATGGCCAGCACCTTCCCTGGGATGGAGAGACTGGCCGTTTCTCTTTCCACGAGACTTCTGCTGCAGTTACAAAAACCAGTCCAACGTCTGAGTGCCTCTCTGCATTTGTGTATGCAGGCAGATGTTACGCGTTCGTGCAGGGCATTCTTATCCTGCTCTTCAGTCAAAAGGGCTCCCACAACCGCTTACGAGTACCAGAAATGGGATAGTTCCTGCCCTCAGACACATCCTCTAAAAAGTGAGGCACAAGGAAAGGGGGGAGGAGGGAGGAGGGGAGCGCAGGGGGGCCCTGGCTGTGGCTCCCGGCGCACCTGGCTGGCAACGCAACACAGCTTCTCCCCACACCCACACGCCGCACCCACCTGCCTCGCCCCGCTGCTCTCCTGCACCTCCTCCAAGGAGGGCGTCCGCGGCTCGCCTCTCCCCTCATTCATCCCCGCGGCGACCCTGTGGGGTAGGCTAGGCTGGAAGAGCATGACTGCCCGGTGGGCCGCAAGGGAGCTCCCGGCCGGGGTCTCCCCAGTCCCAGGGCGGGCTGGCGGCCCCAGTGCCTCCGGGGACCCTCCTCCTGCCACCTGCTTTCCAGCTCGGAAGGAGCTGGCCGTGGTGCTGACCCCGTATTGGCGCAGCTCTGTCTCGAGTCCGTGCAGACGTGGCCGGCTCAGTTCCTCCTCCCCTGGCCAAGCCCCGCTTGCTCCTGGGAGACCCGCACCTGTCTCCATCGTGTGTGACATTCGGGGCCTGATAAGCTTTTTCCATCTGGCCGCAAAATCAGGAAAATGGCCCCGGGGAGAAAGCCCGCCCCCTCGCTGCAAGGAACCCTCTGCCCAGATCAGCTTTAGGGGTGCACCGGTCTTGTGTAGAGCAGTGCACGTGAATGGGCCCCCTGTGCGCGCACACACACACACGCATACACACCCGTACACATGTTGGAAAGGAGACGGCTTCGGCCACGGGGGCTGCAGAACTGCGGAAGGAGATGCTGGGGAGGGGAGGCCGCGAGTGCGTGTGCCTGGCAGCTGTGTGGCTCACGCACTCAACCTTCCCCAGGAGGAGGCAGTTGTGTGCCGTGACACGCACACTCCCACTCAGCCACGCAGCTTGCAGAATGCCTTTGGGCCAGCATGGACTCTCAGTCCAACCCAACTTGCAGGGCTGTTGTGTAAGGATGGGATGGAGAAGAGGCGGGGGATGTAAGCCACCTTGAGTTCTTGAGAGGAAAAAAGGCAGGATATAAATATAATTGAGGAAAAAGTTTTGCGGGGAAGCCAAGCTGGAAGTTGGCAGATGCAGGGGCCTTCATGCTCCATGAAGTCTAAATTTCTGAATTAAAGGATCTCAAAACAGCCAAGTCCCAGCATTAGAAAGAAAAGCGCTGTTCACCATCAGCTTCCACGTCCCCCGATGGAGGAGAGGCACAGTGGGAAGGGTCTGGAGCCATCGGAAGGGCAAGGGGGGGACCCCGCTTGTGCAGATGCAAAATCCCACAAGGCCCTTCCAGGAAAAGCGGCCCTGTGTGGAGGGGGCTCCCTGTGGAGCAGCTCCTGGGCATGAACAGAGCACTGCTTGCTTTCCAAAGGCCTGCCTTTGGGGAAGATGGGAACTGGGAGAGCAGCTTCCTTGACTTGGAGGTAAACTGCTTTTCCAGGGTTCTGGGCTGGGAGGACTTGGGGGAAATTTCAAGCTGCTCTGTGTGCCTGCCTTCATGTTCAATGTAATTCTGGGCATGTCCAGGTTCGGATCCGGGACACAACGTGTGTTTCTGGGTTCCCCGTGGGAGCGTGGCTGTGGGGGCTTGTCAGCAAGAGCCCTGCGCTTCCAAAGCGGCCCCCATCGCCCTGGGCACGGGATGCCCTCCCGCGGCGCTGGGCATCCAGCGTGCGCTCCATCGGGTGCAAACACGGCTGTCCAGTGGTTGCGTCCTCCTCCCGGGCTGTGCGTGGAGGTGCGCCCGGAGGGGCCGCGGGCGCATGTCCGGCATCGCCCTCTTTCCGTGCTACCTGTGCCAGCCCTTCCACCCCCCTTGGCAACACCCAGAGCCCCCCCAGAAGTGCGATCGGCTCCACAAAGTAAATTGTTCATCTGTGACTGCCTACCCTGTTGCCATGGTTACCCTTATCAAGCGCACGACGTGTCTCCACGGCGACGCCAGGGAAGCGCTCGCTCGCTGTTGTCCCAGCGACGACAGATATAATTGTAGTGCTCACAGGATGGGGGGGGCGGAGGGAGAGGCGGCAGCGGCGTGGGGGCGAGCGCAAGCGGCAGGCAGAGGGCGCGGCGGGGCGTCCCCTTGGCGGGGGGCGGCAGAGCAGGAGGGCCGGGGCCGTGCATGCACGCCGATGCCCAGTGAGCCGTCCGTCCCTCCGTTCGTCCGTCCATCGTTGGCCCGCGGGCTGCCGGGCGTGTGCGTCTCGGTTTGGCATAAGGACCACCCCCCCCCCCGGTTGTTGCAAAGTTCTTGCGTTCTGTGAGAAGCATCTCTGGTGCACTGTGAAAGGACAGGATTTTGTGGTGCTTTAGACATAAACCAACAACATTTGGGGAGTTCCCTTACGGACGTGGCTTGTGTTCTGCAGTTTCAAGATGGCTAGCCATATTGGTTGGAGATGGGTGGTGGGTGGGTGGATGGATAGAATCTGCCCAATAAGCCACTTTCACCGAGTGGATTACAGGCTGTTGACAGCCCAAAACAGCAAACAGTTGAAAGTCTAAAATGCAAAGACCGGAATGCAAAACAACACGCAGCGCAAGAATCCATAAAGCAGCCATAAAAGTCTAGAAGCTGGGTCTCTAAAATGCCCGAGAAGGGAAAAGAGGTCTTTGCCTGGTGCCTGAAATATCCCAGCTGAGAGTTTAGTGTCACCTTAAAACAAGCACATTTATGATGGCATAAACTTTCATAGACTTCCGTTTCCTGCATTCAGATGCATGGAGTAATATACCGAGTTCCACATCTCTGTGCATGTAACACTTTGTGTATATGATGAAATAGACTTGTGTCCACAAAGGCATATTATGCAATCGCAGACATTTTAATCTTTGAAGGTGCTACAGGAATCTCAGCTGATTCTTTGGAAATTGCCTGAAACAAAGGGAGCTGCTTCCAGAAAGCAGGGCGTTGCTTCCACAAAGGCCACATAGGCGTGTGCAGCTCCAGACTCGTGTTTTCATAGGCAGTTTCACATTATATACTAGGAACCGGGAGTAGAATGTACACTCGTCCCCCTGTACCTTTGGCAAGCTGCAAAATAACTCCCCCACCCATCACCCCCTGCCTCTGTTTCAACTGCCGGGCCACATCATGGCCTATTCTCAGCCCCTGGTGCCACCCTGACTGGCCCCCCAGCGAGGCCAGGAAGGGTGAGACCCCACAGCAGGTTCTGGCTGTGGGTGCCAAAGCT
Organism: Varanus komodoensis; assembly: GCF_004798865.1. Classification (NCBI taxonomy): domain Eukaryota; kingdom Metazoa; phylum Chordata; class Lepidosauria; order Squamata; family Varanidae; genus Varanus; species Varanus komodoensis. Next base: position 2,986,508 of record NW_025336308.1, read on the forward strand.
GCCAGGTTCGGTCCCCCGCATCTCCAGGCAGGGCAGGGAAACCGGGAAAGCTGCTGCCCATCGCTGGCCTGGCCTGCACGGTGTGATCGTGGATTCCCAGCCGGACAGCCAGGGAAGTGCTGCAAAGGCACCCGAACTGGGAAGCAGCCGTTCAGCACGGTGCTGGGGAGCTTTCTTTGGTAAAGCGGAGAAATTGCCCACCGCCTCCCGGTGCATCTGCTTTGGCAGCTCCCCCAGCTTTGTCGGCAGTTCTCAGTCGACCGTTTCGCAACTGGACGCTGGGACTGTGTGCGACTCACCCTCATGCCCTCTCCGTCTGTCAGTTTCCATGCGTTTCCTACTCTACTTTCTGGCTCCCCTTTACAGCTGAAACATGCAAGGAAACTTGCAGGACAGGACAACATGGACCAGTCGGCTGCAAGCAGCTGGGTACAACTGTGAAATTTGGGGAGAGGGGTCAGAAATGACCCCAGCGGTGCATTTTGAGGTATTCGAAAAGAAAACAGCCCCAGCTGTGCATCTTGAGGATCCAGAAAAGCAGCCACGAAGGAAAAGGAGCGATGATCGGAGCAGAGAGGGAGACCGGATGGGCTTTTCCACAGAGGACACGGAGGTTCCAGCTGGAAGAGGGGCAGGAGCGGAGCTGGGGGAAAGGCGCAGGGTGGCCAGAGGCTGTTCCACAAACTCGATCGCTCTGCGGAGTGGACCTGGGGGCGGCTCGGCCCGCTGGGCAGAGCCATCCGTTATTCCGCCGGATGGAGTGATGCTCCAACATGGCACCAGCCTGTAAAAGATCCTGAGAGAGCACTTGCAAGTTTCCCTCAGATAAATAAATGGCTGATTAGGCCCCCAAGGCAAACGGATGCCTCTGGCTTGCATTTCTCACTCACTCGAAATCACAAAATCCATTATCTTAAAAGGTACATAGGAGAGACCATTTAAAATAACGTCAATTACCTGTGGATCTGCTTCAGTGACCTTCCCATCACTCATCGGTGATAAACATTTGTTTACTGCGTCTCGCCGCCGCCCTTGCTCACCACCCTCTGCACGGAGTCGGCGGCTGAGGGCAAGAAATAGCAGCCTTTCTGGACTAAACAGTCTGAATTAAAAGCGTGTGGCTCGGCTGGGGGCCCCGGGGGGCAGCGGGCTCTTGCCTGCAGCGGCCTGCAAAAGGAAGAGGCCCCCTTGTGCTCTGACTCGAGTGCTTCCCCGGCACCTTCCCGGGGTGGCCGTTTTGCTCCTGTACCTCCGGGGGGCGGTTCTCTGTTTGGAGGCCCCCTCGGCCTGCCCTGCGGGAGGGCCCTGTGCAGGAGCAGCTTATCCATAGATGACCTCGGGTCCATGTCCGCCCGCAGAGAGTGCCTGGAGCAAGACCGGACGGGCCGCCCAGGGGTTGCGTGGTCAGTCCTCTCCCACAGGGCGAGACGGAATTTCTATTTAAATTGCAATAGCAGCTTCAGCGTTTGCTCCCATGAAGGCATCGGTGCGCTTTTTGTGCCAATATCTGCACACTTTTACCTGCACCCTGTTTCTGGAGCAATCTGTAAGTGGATGCCCTATTTTGGAAGCGTCTCCCGTAGGGGCTTCTTCGCATGCCCCTCCTGATGGCACATGGAGAGGGAAAACGGATCGCGGCTGCCTGGGAGAACATCGCACACTGCGCTCCCTCGTCTGAGCAGTCGAGCGAATTCCATGCAGGGCTGCACGGACCCGCATGTCGTAGGTGGCCTGTGGGATCGCACGTGAGCAGGGCTTGAGCTGCTCCAGGGCTGCCTTCCAGCCAGGACTAATCCAGGCGCATGAAGCATCCAGGAACCAAGAGCCGCTTCCTAGAGCCCTCCTCCCCAGCTGCTTTTTTTAGCAGCGCGAGTGCCGAGGATCTGGGGGCCGCTGAAGAGTCCCGGGTGGTGGGGGAGCCTGCATTCTCGCGCTGGAACATTCTCCCAGGAAGGCAGCTGAAAACTGAGCATCAGTGTCATTTGTGATCCTAAATTTATCCTGATATAATTTAGACTGTGATGGGTGGAGGGGCAAGACTCTTCCTACTCGTTGCCTCAGGACATCCATAGCCGTCCAAGGCTGAAAACGCCAGACTTACGTATCGCCTCCCCGAGGAGAGGGAAGCGGGGAGAAAGGTGCGTTTGGGCCCCCAGCTGCTTCCCCAGGACGCGTCCCCAAGAGAAGCAGGCGGGCCTGGCCTGGCTGGAGCTGCTGGTCAGGGCGGTGTTCCCAGGCCTGGAGGGAGGGAGGACCCCTCCTCCTGCATGCGGGGCTGGGCAGCTGCAGTGTCCTCTGCGTGTCGGACTGGACGCTGGCCTTGCACCTGAGCAACACGAGTTTATGGGTCTTCAGAGTTCTGCAAGGTTTTCCAGTATTGTTGCCACAACTGACCGACACATTTACCCTTCCGGAGCTGGGAGGAACCCTGGGAAAGACTCTCCTGTTGCCAGTGGATCTACCTGTGAGCAAGCACCTCTTCGGATGACGCTGCAGACTTCCCCTTGAGAAGGAGCCCTCCCCAGTTAGCTAACACTTAAGGCAGCATCTCCCATCCCAAAGACCTGGCCTTCCATAGCTTTTGTATGGCAGCTCCAAGCAGCCTTGGCATGGGCCGTGTCTCCCGCTGTTACCGTGGTGAGGACTGAGCATAGCTGGCCTGGGTTCTGGGGTTCCGCTGTGGACTGGGGCTTCAGAGAGGTTTGGGCAAGTCAGATTTCTGCGGAAGGCAGGAGAGGGGAGAGAACCGCCCCCGGGAGAGCGCCAGGTGTCGCTGGGCCCGGCCGCCGGAGGGGCTTGTCGGTGTGCAGCTGCAGCAAGGACTGGGCCTTAAGTTGGAGCATCTGCTTCTTTTAGGCTGGTCAGCCCCATCGTCTCCCTAAAGCCTCCTCAGTGAAGGGCCTGGGAATTGAAACAGAAAACATCTGCAGGGCCGATTAAGGAAGGCTGTGCTGAGCGCCTCTTTGCCACCTCACTGCGGTTGCCTGTAAAACATCTGTGCGTGTTGATGGGCTGCCTTCAAGCAACTCTGCTGGCCATTTTTAGAGATTTGGATTACAAAACCCGACCAAATGCGGCTTTATACTTGTCCTTTGTGTAGCTCATGGAAGGTGGTGAGTAACTGCCTTGGTTCCCTGAGCCACCAGGTTGCATCTGCCTCCGTCCCCACCTGCATCTGCTTGGTGGACCTCAAAGTTCGCATGAGAAGTAAAACTGACTCCACCAATCGCAAGTGTGCTAGTCAAACATACCCAGGTTTCTTTAATAAAGTCCTACCAGGTTGTAATGCAGAACTATAAGTGCCCAGGAACATTCCTTGTACTGAGCCAGACCACGCCTTCATCTCACCAGGCACTGCTGAGACTCCGGCTGCCTGTATCTCTCCAGGGTCTCAGGCAGGAGTTTCTCCAGCCATATTAGAAGAAACCGAAGCTGGGGCCCTCTGCACGCCAAACTCGTGTCCTGCTATGGAGCTACAGCTCCTCCTCTGTTAGTGAATGTCTCCATTTTCCTCAAATCATAGTCAAGGCTCAACAGAGAACCGACAGGCCATGGGGCACAAGCCAAAATGGTCAAGAAAAGGCAGGAGAAGCTGGCGGCCCTCTAGGTGTTGTGACAGCCCAGCTCGCGTCACCCCTAACCATTGCCCATGCTGCCTGAGCCGATTGGAGAGGAAGTCTGGCAACTTCGGAGAGGGGGACGTGGAGTCCCCAGCCTGGGCTGAGACGAGCTGGATGAAGATCGGTGCTGCCAATGCAAGTTGACAGCCCCGGCTGGATGGCCTCTCTCCGCATGAGGCCATCCGGAGGTGCTTCCTGCTCTCTGCTGATCTGCAAGCTGGAATCCTCCCCGTGCTTTCCTGTGCTGCCTTGCATTGTTAAGGGCTGCCGGGCTGCCTCACCTCCCCGGGGACTGTCTCTTGCTGCCAATGTAATCTCTATCAACAGGATTTGGGAAATATCCTCTGGGAACACAAGGGCTGGAGAAACAAACACGGGGAAAAAAATAATCATTACTGATTAACCATTAGCTGCATCTCCACACGGTGTTGTGCTTGCAGAGTGCGGGCACGGGGAAGATTCGGGATGGGGGGCGGTTCATGCACAGCCCCATAAGCTCAGCTGGGCTTCCCTCCGTCCTTTACCAGAAGGGCGACCTGAGTCTCTCTGCTCCATGGGCGACTGGGAGGCAGCGCCGAAGGAAAGAGGGACGACCATCTCTTTTAGGTCTGCTTCTTCTGAGGGGCCACTGAGCTGGGGCCGGGGGGGGGGAAGGGCGCCCCCTGGGCCTCGGGTGCCTCTGCGGCACGCAGCTGGAAGACGCTGCGTGGCTCGGCTTCTTCTGTGCGGGGCTGTGCTTGCTTGGCCTTTTGTTCCATTTTAAAGAAAGAAGCAGGCACTGAAGAGGAAATCAAATTAGGCAGGGCCGGCCCTTCTAGGTTTGCGGCACCTGCTGGAAGTGCACCTTTTCCGACAGGCATTTCCAGCCAGGCCTTCTTGTCCTCGGTGGGGAGACTCGCTCTTTGCACCTCATCCAGAAACGTCTTTAATGCAAGCAATTCATAAACACCATTAAATGAATAAATAATAGCAGTTGTGTTTGCATGACTGTTCGTACAAAGTGTGGTTATATCTTTTTGGCACTGGACTTTCCTGGCGATGTGATGTGGCTGTGAAGACCTGGTGGAAAAGCAGCCAGGAAAAGTCGGAGGTTCTGATCTCGTGGGGAGAAGCACGGATGGCCCTCCAGGACGGCCTTTAGCAGACCATGGATCGAAAGTGGGGGGAGAAACCGTGTGTGTTTCCTGAAGGTCTCTCTGGTGGGTCCTATTTTTCTGCCCCAGATCCTTACATCAATGCTTTCGGACTGTTATTTTGCGTGTCCTGACCCGTAGATAATGGATTTTGTGAGCGCATTGTTTCCCTTCTGCTTCTCAGGGAAGGCTCAGCCATTTTGTACCCGGATGTGTAAGCGTGGCGGCCTCCCACGGGGAGAGGGCTTGACACATGACCCGCCTCCTCTCGCACACGCGAGATGCACACGCACAGAAGGGCTGCCGGTGTTCGGTGCAGGAGGGGGTGACCCGGGGCCGCCCTGTGATTCGGCACGCGCGCTGGCCGGGAAGCCGCCCTGGCAAGAGGCAGGCTGGAAGCGGCCTCGTGAAAGCTCCCCCTTGGTGTCAGTCTGACTAATTTGTTAGTCTTATCGCTGGCAGGATCCGACGTGCCCATCATAGGCACATGGCCATAAAACTAATGTAGTGAGGAGGCAGCCCGCAGAATGATGGATACGGCCCGCCGCTTGGAACAAGCATTAGCTTTATGAACCGGGGGTAATGGAAAGGAAATATTTGTCATTGGCCTCCGGTGGAGAAGTGGCTCGTGGGAAGCTCTGTGGCCACGGGTCTGTTGGCCGGGTGGCCCATCCCGACATGCGGGGGGCCAAGGAGAGGGGCGCAGAGCAGCCTGCCTCTCCCGGAGGGAGTCGCATCTCCCCAGGCCCCATCGGCCGGAGGGCTGCGAGGATTGCCGTGGGGCTGCGCTCCAGAGATTGCTCCTTCTGGAACAGCCCCCCTCTAATAGCGGACTCGGTTGGTGAGTGATGACAAGATTGCGGGCGAAACGGGGCCATGGAGGAGCACGAGGCTGCGCTCGGCGCGCTCGAGGGAACCCCGGTGCTGGCCGGCCGGCCGGCCGGCCGCGCTCCATTGCAACAAAGCGCTGCGTGGCTCCCAAGGCGGACGCGGAACGGGGTCTCTTGGAGGAAAGCGTGGCCAGCTGGCGGCCTGACACCCAGGGTGGGAGCGGGCCATGCTGCAATGCCTTGTTGCAGCACGCACGTCTTTCCCGAAACAGCCCCTTGGGTGGGGAGCAGACACGTCGCCCATGCCCACCCCAGACGCTGCTCAGTCTTTCTGCAACGATCCGAACCCCGCCCTCCCTTCCAGAGGCCCCCACAGGGGCTGGCAAGATGCATGATTTTTTTAAAGCCATAAAAGGAACAAATCCCACCAACAGAACAAAATGCCATCAAGCAAAAGCTGCCAAGAAAGCGGAATGCAGAGGTGAATTTACTGCCACCGCTGTCCTGCCCAGATTCCACTCGAAAAAGCGTGTTGAGGCTGTAATTCTTGGCGCGCTTAGAAAGAAGCAGCCCCAGTGAGCAGCGGGGGGCGGGGGGCCCTTCCATGCCATATGCGTGGGATTCAGTTGTAGCCCGTTATCCTAAGCAGAGCAGGATGCCGCTTTCTTCCCTTGCAGACAATGCCGTATTTGTGCGTGTGTGTGTGTGTGTGTTTCTGAACTGTACAATGGATGTGAAAAGGGAGCCATCTCTGCCAATATTCTCACTGCAAAATATAAACACAACTGCATCCTATTTGGGGATGGCAAACCCAGATTTCGGCATGCGCTCCCTCGTGAAGGGCACCGTCTGGGTGTGAGAAGGAGGCAGCAGCAGCTTGGAGATGAGGGGAAGGCAGGGGGTGGTCGGGCCCCCCCAAAGAACCCCATTCAGACGTGGTGGGTCTGGTGCACTCCAGGCTTTACGCTCACGTTTAAGGAACTGCCCATGGCACGACCCCCAGAAATTAGACCAGCACCGTGGGTAGCTCCAATTTGTGCAAACTGGAACCTGGATCCGTCGCTGCGCCGATTCGGAGCCGGTCGGCCCGCCATGCTGGCTCGGAGCCAAGCGGAGCGTTTGGAGAGCTCTGCCTGCGGAAACCGAGCGTGGCAGAGGGACCAGTTCTGCTCCAGCCTTCTCCCTGAGATGCTGCTTTTCTGCATGCGAGACTTCAAGCGGTGGGGGGGGTGGAGAGGGTGGCCGTCTTAATGCATGCCTGGGGCCGTCAGTTTCTTGGAGAAAAGGTGGGTTAACGAATGGCCTCATGGTTTCATGGCTTTTTAGAAGAAAATCGAGCGGAGGCCCAGCAGTGGTCTTCCAGGATCGGAAGAGTCGTCCTGGCGAAGATGGAGCACTCGTTCGTTCTGGGTTGCTTCAGGGGGCAGGACTAGAAAGCGCAAGTGGAATTGACAGAGGAACAGATCTGGGCCAGCTCTTGGGAGAAGAGAAGCTTGCTTAGCAGAAAGCCGCTCGATGGTGGAACAAGCTGCTCGGGAAGCGCTGGGCTGTCCTCTCCGGGGCGCATCTCTGCTGAGGGGGGTCCGGAGCTGTCGGGCGGGGTTGTGCCACAGGCCTGGCCCCGAGCAGCACGCCGGATGGGGCGGCCTCCAAACCGATTCTAACCTGGGCTGGTGGAACCTCCAGGAGCCCGCACGGTGCGGGGGTTTGAGGGGGGCATGGGGAGCCCAGACTCTGGCCCCTCCCGGCCATGAAAATGCTGGCGAGGTGGGCATTCTTGCAGCTCAACCTACTCTGCAGGGTTGTGGTGAGGGTAAAATGGGGAGGAAGAGGACTGGGGAAAGCACCTTGTGAAAGGGGGGAAGTGAGATATAGGTGTAACGATTAGCTCGACCCCCTCCCCACCGTGATTTTTCTTCCTGCATCGCCCCAGTTCATCCGTGTGGGTCTGCCCGAAGGAGGGGAGAAATGACTCCTCTCCGAAGCTTGGCATGCGCCGATCATCAAGAAGGAACCGGGCTCCGTACTGAGCCGCCGACTCTTCCCAGTACCTGGAAGGCACAGCGAGCCTGCCAGGATGCGGCTTCGCCTGCCAGAGACGGGCAGCCAGCCGCTCTCCGCAGGGGCGCTTTGAGCAGAGCTGGAACCGAGCTCCGTCCTGGAGGCCTGGCTGGGCCGGAGTGAAGCTGCCGGGCGTTCCTGGGCATCTCGCGCGTTTGCTTCCACGCCCCGCGGAGCACACGGGCTGATCGCTTTTGCAGCGCTCTGCGTTCCAGCCCGCTCTCCTGCAGATCAGCCTTCTCCAGTCTGCTGCTCTGCAGATGTTCTGGATTACAGCTCCCATCAGCCCCAGCCACCATGGCCGATGGTCAGAGGGGCTGGCGCTTGTAATACAGAAGATCAGGAAGAAATCGGTTTGAGGAAGGTTGCTGTGGGCCAGTGAAGGTTTGATTTCTCTGGTCTCGCACCAGCCAACCTCTCGTCCATCTCCTGAGCACACAGAGCGGAAGCAGAGCGGCTCAGAAGCTCTGCAGTGCCTTGCCTGGAGGCTGTGCGGGACTCCCTGGCAGAGGGTCCTCTCGAGGCACCGGGGGCTGCGAGGGGCCGCCTGCACCGACACTGACCTGCCCCAGCAGCGAGATCAGCGCGGGAGGCCCTCCTCTCGCCTCCCTTGCCAAGAGCCCTGGGCTGGCGAGCGCCAGGAACAGCGTCTCCTTAGTGGTGGCTCCCCGCCTGCCGAATCCCCTCCACGAAGCAGTGCACACGCCTCCTTTTCGCTGGTGGTTTGGCGAGCCCTAAAGATATTTCCATTTCATCCTGCTTGGGGATGATTTCAGTGTGCTGTTCTTCACTTTGATGACGGTCCGATCTCCTGGTGAGCTTGTGTCATCTCATTTCTCCGGTTTGCAAGCTTGCTTGGCGGCAGCGCGTAGCTGGATGATTTCGGAATGGCCCTGCGGGGACCCTCTTAACGGGGGGGGGGGGGCGTGTGTCTCACCGCCAACGTGACGCACAGAACACACATTTCTCTCCATGCTTCACGCTTCCAAACTGCTCTTTCCTTCCTGATATATTCGAACAAGAACAACCATCTCGTGTGCCAAACCTGATTCTTTTTTAAAGCTCTGGGCTTGTGCAGCTTTGCATTTGAAGCTCTCCAAAATCATAGCTCCCTGGAGGAGACGCTGGTGCCAAGGGAGAAGGGGGCGGCAGAGGGGGCGGTGGCTGGATGGAGTCCCAGGGTCGGTGGGGGTGGGCTTGGGTGGGCTCAAGGGATGGAGGAGGACGGGAGAGCCTGGGGGAGGGTTGTCTGGGGGGTCACGATGGGTCGGGCACGACTTTGCCACTAACCGCAACCAAAAATCATAGCCCCTCAGGAGCAAAATGGAGCTGGCTCCTGCTGTTCCAATCACCTGCCCTGTGCTGCACGGCCCTGAACCGCTTCGGGTGGTAAATATCCTGAAATGGGAAAGAAATCTATGAAAGAAATCAGGACACCCATCTCCTTCTCCCTCCAGCTTTCCCTACTTTCTAGACACTTGAGTTGGTGAGTTTACCTGAATCTCTCTCTCCCTCCTTGGAGTGGAGCCTTCCGTGAGCCACGCACATTCAGACGCACACTGGTAAAGAAACATACAGGGAAAATCCGTACGCTGCACGCATTCCTGCACTTCTGAATTTTCCTGGTTGCTGGTCCAGACTCCCAGAAATTCCCCATCTCCTCCAAACAGCTCCCAGTTGTCCAGCCAAGAGCTCAGCGTGCGTGCGTGCGTGCGTGTCTGTCCATCCAGTGGGGAGTGTGTGCAAGATAAATGATTGGACGCATCAGTATCCTTTCATCTGTCACCCCAATGAAGCGAAGGGACTTTAATTGACTTTAATAGCCATCAAAGGCCATCAACAGCTTCTACTAATACGCAAATCAATTAGCGAGATTGATTGGCAGGAGGAGGGTGGTCAGGTGGCCCTGGGCGGCGACAGAGGAGCGGCGTGAAGCCGGCCCAAGCGAGCGAGCGTTGCTTTGGAGGCGGCTTTCGGGATGTGACGGAGGCGCCCCGGGGAGCTCGGCCGCTCGATGTGCGGGCCCGTGGCCTTCGCGCTCTCCCCGCCGTGTGTCTTGCTCGGTGGGCCAAGCTGTCGCTGCGGCTTGTTGCGTTCGGGTGGCAGCTCAGCAAGGGCACAGGGGGCCTGCGGCGAAGCATCGCCGAGGGTGGCCGGGCCCCACAGTGCAGCGGAGGGTCCCCTGTTCCTGGTTGCTGCCCACTGCGGATGCGGGTCGAGGCCAAAGAACCGCGAGGAGGCCGAGCAGGCAGGTGCCTTGGAGCCCCCCCACACCTCGCCCCTGGCCGCAGCCCCGATGTGGCGCGTGGCCGGCACCACTGGCCACGCAAAGATTCGCACTTGGAGAAGGTGTTTGCGAACGGCGTGCAGACGCAGGCGGCTGTAGGGTGGCCTCCTTTGCAGAGCGCAGGCCTGTTTCGGCGCGACCAGCAGACTATCCCACGCTGGGAAGGGGTTCGTTATTTAAAGTGTCCAGTCCGAGTTCAGGTTAAAGACAAAGAACCTCCGGAAGGAAGTGCTCCAGGTGTTCCAGCAGCACCTGGACTGGAGAATGAGCAGGCAGGTGCACAGGTCATCTGGTCCGGCCTTCCTCAAGCTGCGCTGCATTTCAATTATTTTATTTTATTTTATTTTATTTTATTTTATTTTATTTTATTGAGTCAATGTGGTGTAGTGGTTGAGGGCACGGGACTGGGACTCAAGCACCTGCTCAGCCATGGAGCCAACTGGGTGACTTTGGGCCAGTCACAGACTCTCAGCCCAGCCTACCTCACAGGGTTGTTGTTGCGGGAATCAGATTAAGAGCAGCAGCAGGAGAAGGATGCAAGCCACTTTGAGTTCTTTGAGGAGAGAAGAAAGGTGGGATATAAATCTAATACGTAAACAGCATGATGGTTATTTCTAAACTGGCAGCCATCCCGATACAGATGCGCTTGTTTTGTGGAAAGGGGCCACCTCTTTTTAGGTTCCTTGTGCCCCGTCCTGGCTCTTCACGAGTTGCCTCACCGGTTTGTGCCTGGGACATGCGCAAGAATTCCGCCTTTCAGCACATGACACGGACGTGACCAGGCCAGAGGCCGGCTGGGGGAAGCGGGAGGGCGGCTGGATCCCATGGCGCAGCGGGTTGCGCCATCCCCCGTCGAGCCGGAGCCGCTCACCCGTTCCTGGCAGCCGCGCTGCCCCTGCAGAGGTGGCCGATTGAGGCCTGGGCAGAGCTTCGTCAAATGTTCGGAGATGCCGCTGTTCTTATTACCCGAGAGCCACTTTCACAAAACTCTTTGTGATACTTTGGCCACCCAATGAGAAGGAAGGACTGGCTGGAGCAGGCCCTGATGCTGGGAGCGATCGATCGACGGCGAAAGGAGGAGGGGGTGGCAGAGGCTGAGTGGGCTGGATGGGGTCGCGGGGTGGTGGATAGGGGGCCGGGTCAACTCCGGGGGATGGTGGAGGACAGGAGGGCCTGGAGGAAGGTGGTCCGTGGGGCCGCGACGGGTCGGGCACGGCTTTGGGGCTGAGCAGCACGGTGCCACTTTGGGATGCCGAGAAAGGGAGAAGCCACGTGAGGGGGCCCTGCCCGCCCCCCGGGGCGCCGAGTCGTGCAGGGGATCCCCGTCCACCGGCTTCCCGCTGAGCTCCTCGGACCGCTCGGGGAGCGCCGCTGCCTCCGCGCTAACCCTGTGCTTCCTTCGACAGATGAATCGCCCCATCCAAGTCAAGCCAGCGGACAGCGAGGGCCGGGGAGGTAAGCGCCGCTTCCTTTGACGTGCATTCCTCCGGCTGCGGCCGGGGCCTCCGTGCCTCCCATGGGCGCAGTCCCGGAACAGCCCCGCAGGCCCCGCATTCTGGGGCGCCGCGGCTTCTGGGATGCCAAATGGGCGTAGCACCTGCCCTTCGCTGCAGAGCCGCGCGTCCCACCGGCCGGTGCTTGTGGCACGCCCCGCCTTGCACGTGCCCCTCAGGGCAGCCCCCGTGGTCACGCCCCCCAGAGCTCCCCACGGCTGCAGCCAGCAATCCCCTTCTTCACGAGGGGCAGGTCTTGGGAAGGCCTCGGGGTCCTGGCGACCTGCGGGAGACCTTTTCCACCACAACAGGGGCTGGGCTGTCAATGCCAGGTAAACCCTCTTCCCCCAGCCACTGCAAGGAGTGCAAGCTGGGGGCGGGATGGAGGGCACCGGGTGGGGGATGCCAGTGCATTTGGTGCGGCATTTGCAGGCCGCGGTTTGCTCCCCCTCGGCCCCATGGCCGCACCCCCGGGAGGGCTGGCTGCTGGCAGGAGGCTCAGGGACGGAAAGGGGCAGAACCGGGGCTGGCCCACGCTCCTCTCCGTCCCAGGATAAACGCTGACTCTGATTCACTGCAACCCAGCCCATTTCAGCCTGAGGGCCAGGTTCCGTTTTGGAGAGCTTCTCGGGGGCTGCACACGCAGGGCAGGGGCTCAGGCTCCCCAAGCCTGACATACGTTTGCTTCAAGCTCTCCGTGCCGGTAGCAAAGGCTTCGAGGAAGTGCCTCAGTCCTGTGGAAAAGAGGAGATTGCAGCCCCTGGTCGGCGGCAGAAGGACGGCGATGGGAGCCCCGGGGTAGATTAGGGACTGATATGGGCCCCAGGCATGAGGTTCCCCACACCTGTTCCGAGCTCTGCATTCATCCTGTGCTTCAGGGTTAGGGTGGCCAGTGCCCCCTCGGCCAAAGAAAGTCCCCAACCTAATGGGCTGTCAGAGGAAGTCCTCTGGAGGCCCCCTGCATTAGAAGGGCTATCAGAGGAACAGTCCTCAGTGCCGTTGAGTCTGGGCACCCAGCGGCAGAGTGAGCAGCGAGTGGGTGGGTGGCCCAGCCGGTGGCAGCAAGGACGGGCCTCCTCTCTAGCCGTGCCCCCGTCCCGCGGCATTCGTAAGTGACCTGGCTCAGCTTGACTGTCGTTCTTGTTGGAGGCATTGCTGCTGCTATTATTATTATTTCCGTTTCTGTACCTCCCGGCAGCAGACACACTCCGGGCTGTTTACAGCCGTTAATACAATACAATAAATAGGATAAACAGTAGAATATAACATTTCCAAACAATTAGCAGTTACAAATCATAACAAGGTTTAAATAATCATACACAGAAAAGCATCTCACATGAATTAAAGATGTACTAGGAATATTCAATTCAGTAGTAACTACACTGAGGTCAAAGAAAAACCAAACCAAAGGGAAAACAACCCAAATGGCCAAAGAAATCGCAAGGGGCAGCCGCCTATGTCGCTGGGCTCGGTCTGGGGCCGACCCTCCCCAGCCGGGTCTGGTAAGCCAGAGATGGTGGGACCGGGTCTTCGGAGCCCCGCTGATGGCCTCTCGTGGAACATCGCTGGGAAAGCCGGAGAGAAACTAAGCGGCTGCGTGTGAGCAGCAAGCGAACTTCCAAGCGATGCCCTGGGAACACCGGCCCCGTGCATTCCCCTCCTCGTTCCCGAGGCCAGGATCTTGGGGTGCTGCAGCTCTGCCAGCTTGCGTGCCCCGTCCTTCTGCCCCGCTGCTTGCCGTGGGCCCCTTCCGCAGCGGTGGGGCGGGGGAGCCGCCTGCAGGTCTAAGCAGGGAGAGTCTGGGCGTCCCAAGTCCTCCTGCTGCCCGGGAGAAGGGGCGCGATGCCACTGGCTCCCCTTCTTGGCCCGAAGGCCAGCAGCACGGGAAGTGGGGCACGAGGGGGCAGCGCACTCCGGCTGGAGGTTGGCAGGGCCGGGTGGGGGGCTCGGTCCACGTCGTTCTCCTCCGGCGGCCACCGCCCCGCATCCACCGCCTGAGGCAGCCACCTCACCCTGCCCGATGGGGCCCCGGCCCCGGGGAGGGGAGCACCTAGCCCATTGAGGGCTCCCGGTCCACCGCTGCTGCCATCCCCACCACGGGCCGCTGCAGCCCTCCAGCATCTGCCGAGCTGCAAGCTGCTGCCCCCTCGCCCGCGACCCGCTGCCATCCAGAGCAGGAGAGTCAAGGCTCGGGCTTGCGAGCCGGGTCAGGTGCACTCTGCCGCTCCCAACAGAGCCCTGCAAGGCTGCAGGAAGCGCTGCGGCCACTCGCCATGAGCTTGGCACCCTCCTTGCACGTGCTGAGGCCGAAGGCAGGCCTGCAGCTCCCGGCGTGTCCCGGCCAGCCTGGATTGGGCCCTTGCGGTCCAAAATCCGATGCACCAGTTGCAACGCCTTGCACGCTTACCAGAAGTAAGTCCCGTGGGATTCCGTAAGGCTCGGAATGAGTCGACACGGACACGCCTGCATCTACAGCTCACGCTTCCAGGGCTGCAGCTAGCGGGAAAAGGGGATTCTGTGGGGATCTCCCATTAGCGATGCCCAGCTTCATTTTGAGAAGCAAGAGTCTAGTCCTGCTGCTTGTGGAAGTACAAAGCAGGCTTTGCAGGCGGTTCCCTGTCCAACTGGCCGCCTGGAAAGAATGCTGTTAAATGAAACGCTCCATCATTCCAGGCTCCCTGGATCTGCATGCCAGGCATCTGCAACGGACGTCGCACCTCGTTAAGCCCCAGCACCCTTTCCACCTTCTTTCGATGAAGGCAAAATCTAAACATTTGACTAAAATTACTTTAGTCAATGGGAGCCTGTACTCAATTGCCCTGTTGCTTCCTGTGAGCCTCACACGGTGGGGGGGATGGGGCTGTGCCTGCCCTGGGCTCCACCTCGGCGCGGCTCTGGCACGAGCCAACTTGGTTTTCCTGCTCCTGCTTTTTCCTTCGGAAGTGGCAGGAACCGGAGCCAGCGGCTCTTTGGCACCCTCTAGGGAGACTTGCGAGGCCGAGCAGCTGCAGCGCCCGATGTGGGCCGTGCCACGGCGTGGCTGCAGCGCCCTCCCCTGCCCGAGAGTCGGTTCCACTTTGGAGAGGCTCTGCAGGTGCTGCTCCAGCGGAAGGCAGGCTGGAAGGCCGGGCGGCAAGGCCGGGGGCAGACATAGTGCAGGCCTGGGAGAGGAAGGCCCCAGTGTCAGTGGGGGGCTGTATCCCCTCCAGCTTTTAGGGTGAGCCTTTGCGGAGCCACCCACGGCGCTAGACCTCATGTACCTCCAAGAAAATCAAGCTCAGCACCTCGGATAGCTCCTCTGAAGTTCAGGCTGCCACGGGCACTGGACGGGGGGCCCAGGGATGCTGCAACCATCAGCCACCACAGGAGCTCCACCCTGCAGAAAGGCCGGAAAGCTGCAAAACCCGGGAAGGAGGCGTTTGCCAAAGCAGGAGGCCGGGGGCCAGCTCAGAATCCCCAGAGGGCCGGATCTGAAGCCTAGGAAGCAGCGGCTGTAGACCTTGTTTCAAAGAAGCGGGCCTTGCATGGATGCCTGCGCTTAAGGATTGCTGTCTGGCCTTTCATCCTTACAAAGGCTAAGACGTATAATAAATACCGCAATAAAAACAGCAGGGCATCACTTATAAAACGGAGGGCTATGAAAACCTAAAACTCTCCTACGGCCAGAGGCAAGAAAAACACGTCACAGACACCTGGGCCTGCACCGAAAGGTGCGTGAGGCTAGCAGCTGTCTAACTAGCTTCCTTAAGGGGGGAGTCCCGAAAGACCCTCCCCTTTGTCATCCCCCTGGAATGCCCCGCAGGAACGCCACGGGCACCCCAGTGACATGGGGGCTGCGTGCCCTGCACCCAGCTGGGGTACAGCACCCTGATCTTCAGCGCTGGGTTGCCGGAGTGAGCGAGGGTTGACCGGAAGCGAGGAGACCTCCGTTCGGCTCTGCACCGGTCGTGAAGCTCACCCATGCCTGGAGCTGCTCGCAGCCTCGGGGAGCTTTGGAGAGCTTGGCACTTGCACAGTTGCTTGCAGGTCGGAAGGAAGCCCCTTCCCGTGTCCTCTGAAGGGCGGGCAGGAGTGAAATGTGACAAGAATCTGGAAGGAGCAGCTGCTCCGTCATGGGGGGCTGTGAGAACCGCAGACCCAGAAGGCCCCTTGGAGGTGATCTAGCCCAGCCCCTGCGGAGTGCACCTTGCAAGATGCGATCGCAGCGTCTCAGACAGACCGCTACCCACCCACGGTTTAACTGCCTCTTGCGAAAGTCAGCCTGCCGACACGCGAAGCCGCGTTTCCCACTGCCAGGCATCTCCACCAGGAATGCTTCCCCGTGGCTTCCACACACGTCCGTTAGAGCACAACCGATCGTGCCGGACTCAGACCACGCGACATCCAGACTGGCAGGCCACAGATGCAGGAGGAAGCCGCTGCTGCAGCTCATGCCCTCTTGCGCTTGCCCTGGCCAGGAAGCGAGCCGAGCCGCGACCCCGTCGGGGAATGCGCACGGGGCCCTGCTTCACACAAAGGGCACGCAGCCTTCCAGTCACACGCAAGGAAGCAGAACTCGCGTGGTGACGGTGAGGATGATGACGAAAATCAGGTGTCGTCATATCCTGGCACCCCTCTTCCGCCCCGGGGTTTCCCACTGCCCTCCTGCCCACCCCCGGAGGTCCCAGTGCGCAGCCAAACCCACATGTGGCCACGTGGGCAGGGGCGCGAAAGGCAGCGCTGTTCCATTCCCAGGGTGCAGTTGCTTGAGCAGGGTAAATAACAGTGTATTCAGAGAGAGAGATGTAGTTATTAAACACGACTCAGCTGGTGCCAGCAAAAGCTCCGTGTGTCCCAAAGGGAACCGGGAAATAAATTACCCACTTACAGAATGTAATTGGTGAGGGATTAAAAATCAATAGACAGGCAAGAACAAGCGAGCTGCACCGGCGGTCTCCGAGGAGCAGGAGGCGTCCCTGCGCAGAGGACGGTCCCCTTCCAGTCCCCCCAGCGCCACCCAGTCCACGTGTGGGCATTGTGGGGCCGCGGCCGGCCGGCCCCGGGTTCCCGTGTCTCTGAAACAACCTGTGCGGCGCGAGAAGCGAAGGCACGGGCCCGCAGGAGCACGGCCTCGGGGGCATTCTGGGAAGGAGAGAGACGGCTCAGTCCAGCCACCTGGCACTGCTCCGGTGCTGGGCAGAGAGGTGATCCAAAGGTCACCCCAGCGCCAGGTGCAGGTGCCGGCCCTGGAAGGGGCGTCGGGGCGGGACCCCAAAGCTCTATCCTCGGGGATCCCAACCCGTGCCTGCTCCTCAGGGGACAGGGCTCCAGAATCAAGGGAAGGATTTGGCCACAGGAAGGCACCAGGGCTTCCGTCTTCCCAGAAGGCACGGTGTGCTCTGCGCACACAGAGGAGGTCACCGTGCTGCCATCGGACTCTGAGAAACCGAGCCGTGAGATGCTTGCTCGTGTGCCACGCCAGCTCCCACATCCTCACAGCCCCCTTTACGGGACAAAACCTGGGTCAGGAAGGGGGCAGAGCCAGGCAGAAGCCAGACTCTTATTTAAGGCTCAGCCTCGCTCTGCCACTTGTTGGAGCAGGACACGGACCACCCTGCCTGGCCTCCAGACCCTCGTGGAGCTTCCTCCGGTCCTGAACTCTCCCTGCCTGGCCTTCTTGAAAAGCCGAAGCCCTGCTCAAGCCGTGGTCTGTATGAGAACGCTGGAACCCGGGCCCCACACAGCGCAGCCACAGAGCCCATGGTCTGAAGCGGCATGAGGCCAGACGCTGCGAAGTTGTCCTGCCTTTTGCCAGAGAAAGGTTGCGAGATTGGCTTATAGACTCCCAGCTGTCTTGGCTTCACCTTAGCAGGCCTTTAGATGCTACTTAAAAGAAGGCGGGGGAAAGTTGTATGAATTCTGACTGCTATTTCAGATGCACAGAGCCAGATTTCGGGTTTTTTTTTTTTATTATTAAAATTTTAAACTAACTCTAAAAACATCAATCATCAAATCCATCCGACGTACTGGGTCAGCCCCCTACTCATATTTTTTAACATTCTATAGTCATATTCAAATCCATTTATAATAACTTTAAAACATCTTTAAATCTAAGCCAAGTCCCGTTTCTTTAGCCAAAAATAAAAAAAATCCCAAGTTTGATAGAAGTCAATATCTTCTTTCTCCTTCAGTGATAAAGTCAATCTATCCATTTCTGCACAGTCCAAAATCTTTTTTAGAATGAGTTCATCGGCGGGTAATTCCTCGCTTTTCCAGTGTTGAGCAAATGCAATCCTCACCGCGGTGGTTACATCAGATTTCGAACTATTGCTGCAATTTAAATAGGATGCGGCTGCCCTTCACTGCGGACAATAGATGAGCACTCTGCATGTGCTCAGTTTGTGAGCAGCCAGACGCTCTGTTCTCCCTTCTTAGGGTTTCCTGACTTCCAACCGGACGTGGCTTGTGCAGCCCTTCAGAGAGAGCACCCCTCCCACAGAGGAGTGTCTTCCGCCTGCCTCCGCAGCAGAGAACTGCCCGTTGCCAAACAGAACAGGGCCACCCTAACAGACCCCCAGAATCCCTTTGCCCAGAGCTTCAGCCCCAAGACGGCCCCAGACCCTTCCCAGGAGGTCGCAGGCAAGGACCTGCCCAGGCAGCTGAGGCGAGGCCAAGCCCCCGTGCCGCACGCGCTCCGGTGCGGCTGCTGTTCGTTTCGTTTTTAATAGAGATGGTTTATGTTTAACTAGACAATAGATGAGCCCCGGCCCCTTAACTAATTTCCCGAGCGCCTTGCCTGACGAAGCGCCTGCTCTTCCATTATCTGTGTATCTCCCTGTGTTCCTCCGAGAGACCCCCCGTTTCGACTGTCAAACGCCATTAGAGCCCCACGACGGCGGAAGGGCTGCGGAAGACGGATGCCGGCAATAACCATGAACACTCGTTACGCCGCCGATGCTAAAGTTATCGATGTCCCTTGGGCAGGGCCGGCACTGGCAGGTTATGCAGGCCGTTGATCATAACCACGTAGCTGCTTGTTACTTTACTTAACAGTCTCCCTCAATCTCTCTCGCTCTCGCCCTCATATCCGCGTCCTCTTTTATTTCCCGTGACCTCCAAACCGACTCCGTCTTGGTGTCTGAGCAAGTTTAGGAGGTGAAGTAGTGCCAGTCCCTGGCCATCACGGTTCCCATCCGTCACGCCAAGCAGGCCTGCAACAAAAAGCTGCAGCGCGGAAGGCCGCTCCTCGGAGAGCCGGCCGGCCCTGCCCTTGCTTAGGATGCGTCGTCGTTTCAGCCGGCCTCACCGGTCCGCTTGGAGGGCTTCCCCTCCTTGCCAAGCTGCACTTCCCCTGAGCCGCCCTGTCCCTCCTCCTCGCCTTTCGTGGCTTGGAACAATTAAGAGACACAATCAGCGTGAGGGAGGGGGGCTTAACGGGTGAAATCCCTGCCCCAAAGCCTAGTTAGGAGCAGTAAGATTTGAACTGAAAGTATGCCAGTACCTTTGGAATGTCCACCGCAGCCCCCAAAAGATTCTCCGGAGCGGGATGTGTTCCTCAGGCTGAAACAGGTCCGGCCCCTTTCCTGGAAGCCGGCACTCAGAGTCGCAGGCTTGGAGCGTCTTCCGGCGGGACGCGTGCGCCAGGGAAAGCGGCCCTATCCCATCACCGGCCAAGCTTTCCGGGGGCAGGCGGGTGTCAGGAATGGCAGCATGCCCCTGCCTCTTCCGTGCTCGTTTTGGGGGAGTCAGCATTGCCTTGGCTCTGGAAAAAAGTCAGAGTGAAGGGCTGATTCAGAAATGAATTGCATTGGCCGCGTTTGCACAGTCACTGGGGGAAAGGGGCCACCGTGGTGTCCTCCCCGCTGCCCTGCAAAAGCCCCCCCTCCTTGATCACCCCCCTAGCAAGTCACCCAAACCCGGTGGTCGCATGGGGGAGCCTCCCGAAGCAGCCCAGGACCCTACAGCAAGCCACGGAGCCAGGCCCCCACCCTGACCCTGGCCGGAGGGTCTGGCCAGGCATGTATTCGCCCCGCGTCCCCCCAGGTGGGGACGGCCCGCGGCCCGGCCGCCCTTCCCCGCCACTCTGCCTGCCACTTGCCACTGCGCCGGCCTTGCTAACGGGAGGCGGCTTGTTTTTAGAAGACAGGAAGCTCTTTGTGGGCATGCTGGGCAAACAGCAGAGCGAGGACGACGTCCGGCGCCTCTTCGAGCCCTTCGGCCAGATCGAGGAGTGCACCATCCTCCGCGGCCCCGACGGCGCCAGTAAAGGTGAGCCGCCCCCAGGGGAAGGCCGCTGGGCAGGAGGGGAAGGGCGGGCCGCCTCTGAGGAAGGACACGCTCCGGCCAGCAGCGCTGGCGCGAGGGGCCTTCCTGGCCGCTCTGCCCAGCGACCCCGGGCCAGGATGAGCGGTGCCTCCTCCTCTCCCCACAGGATGTGCCTTTGTCAAATACGGGAGCCATGCGGAAGCCCAGGCCGCCATCGGCAGCCTCCACGGCAGCCAGACCATGCCGGTAAGTGCTAGGCGAAAGCCCAAACCCGTGTCGGGGGGCCAGCGGAGCGCCACCCTCCCACAGCGTGGTGGCAGCGGAGACTCGAACGCTGGAGTGGCGCCGTTGCCCTGCAGGAGGGAGGCTCTGGGGAGGCTTGGCGGCGGCGCACATAATGCAGGGCAGAGCCAGCTTCTCCTGCCCCCGGATGGTTGGCGAGGAAAGGCAGGGAAATGGCCTTCGAGGAAAGGCTGGGAGAAGCTCCCCATCCGGAACAGGCTGCCCGGGGCCGAGCGCTGCCAGCTCCCCTTCCCCTCCCGCCTGCTCAGGCAGCCGCATCCACCGAATGGCAGCCCCGGCAGCTCGTTGTACAGGTGGGCACACCTCGTGCCCGGATGCTTCGGGGAATGTGCTTTTTCTTTCAAACAAGGGGCCGCACGCCTTCTTTGAAAGGAAAACGTGGCCACAGCAAGTGCGGCGTCGCCTGGGGGCCACCGGCAGCCCACCCACGACGTGACGAGGCCCCTGATGGCAGCCTTCTCAAGGAGCGGCCGGCCGGCCGGCCGGCTGGCTGCCTGCCTTCCGGCTTCCTACAGAAGCAGTCTCAGGAGGCGCTAACCGCCACGGAGCAGGGGGCTTCTCCCCTCCACCAGGCAGAGCCCGCTCCTCTCGCCTTAATCCAATCACCCGCTAATTCATCCTCCCTTTGATTGGATCAGAATCTCGGGGATCGAATCACCTGTTGTGGGTCCCTTGTTTATTCCGATCAGCAGCCGTCCTCTCCAGGCAGGTGTTCCGCAGGTAATTCGATCGCGGGGCTTGAGGAGGCTGCTATTCAGTTAACCATGAAGGTCGCCATTCTGAGGGAGAGGGAGAGAAGGGGGGAAGAGAGGGCGCCCCGATCCGAGCTGGCTCCCCGCAGGGAGGTGAGGCCTGGGGTGCACTCTGCTCTGGGTGGCTGGCGGGCAAGAACAGCGCCAGCTCATCCAGCGCCCCTCGCCTAGCGGCTCTCCGGATGTGCCGCTTGGCTGGGGATGATGGGAATTGTCTTCCCAGGGAACGAGCCGGGCGGGGGGGGCAGGGAATCATTGGCTAGGGATGCCAGTCACTGCTCTCTCGCGCTGTTGAGATCAGAGGCTGGGATCAACGGAAGCGCAAGGGCGCAGCCTGCTTTCTTGATTCTCCTGGAGTCCATCTAGACCAGCGTCAAAGAGACACGCTTGGGGCAGTTTGAATGCCAAGCAGTCCCCCCGTCCGTCCCCCCGTCCGTCCGTCCGTCCCCGCCTCAGAGCCGTGCCAGCAGTCTTGTTCTTCGCCACTTACACCCAGTCAATTCCGCTCCTTCGCGGGAGGAAAGAGGGCTGCTTTTAGAAATACGTGTATTAGCTCTGCGAGCTCTCCTTATGTTCCTAGAAGGCCGGTACAGGGGGAGCCGGGGGACATGGGGGTGCGGAGGAGCTTGTCTCCAGCTCCCGAAATGCTAGAATGGTGCAGGTGGGGGCTCGGGAGAGGCTGAAGGAAGCGTCTCGTTACGCGGCACAGGACTTCCTGTGGGCTGAGGGGAGAGGAGCAGCCGGCGCCCTGTGGAGCACACAGCACCGCTGGGCGCCTCCGCCTCCGGCTCGCTGCCCTCCAGCTGCTCCCTGGGGGGCTCCATCACGGCAGCCCAGCTGCGGCTTGGCCCCTTCCCGCTTCCCCTTGGCGTCCTGACTTGTCAGGTCAAGGGGACAGCTCCAAGTGCTTTTGGACTACAGCCCCTATCATCCCTTGCCATGGCCATGCTAGCGGGGGCTGATGGGAGTGGCAGCCCAGCCATTCCTGGGGGACCAAAAGTCGCCTGGCTCGTTTTGGAGGGAAGCCCGAGGGCAGGGACGGCCGAATTACCGAGCTGCTTGCGCTGCTCCGGATCTCCCCGAAAGGTTCCTCTTTCCCAGGCATTTTAGCGACCAAGTTCTGGGTAGCCACGGCTGTTTTCTGGATTCTAGCATTGTTCATAGTTTTGCATTAAAATCGAACTTTATCCCTATAAATAGTCCTCTTGTATTCTACCTCCTAGCAGTATCTAATCGGCCCGGAGAACTTTAGCAACTGGGTGGGTCAGAACCATATAAATAAGCAGGCCAGGGTTCAAATGCTCCGCGGAAGTCACTGAAGGCAGGCGGAGGAAAGGCGGGCCGAGCGAGAGAAGGCCTGGCACCACAGAGCGAGACACAACCTTGCGCTGAGCACACCAAGCCTGCCAAACGAATCGATCCTGCCCGTTGGGGTCTGGCAGCGGACGCAGGCATCTATTTCAGTTTCTCCTTTTATTCCACCGAAAATTCCGCTCATTATGACTGCTGAGGATTTTTCCGACCTTAAATCTAGTTCATCTCAAACTCTGAAAAAATTTCTCAGTCTTAAATTCAGTTCATTCCAAATTTTGTGCGTGCGTGACAAAAAGTTTCCGTAATTCTTCTGCGCTTCTGTAATCCGCGCTCGCCTGCCGTGTGCACGTTCGTCCTCGTGTACTTTGGGGCGCACGTGCGTTTCTGTGAGAGGGTTTCCTTTTTGCACACGGTGGCCTTTTGCCGGAGGAGCATCCCTGCGCGATTAGAGCGCTGTGCATCGTGGCGGAGATGCGCGTGGGGGCCGTGCATCGGCTCCGAAAGGGGGAGATGGCTCGGTCCGCGCGAGGATGCAGAAGCCCGCGGCTGCTGGCGGGGGGCCGCGTCACCCCTGGGGTGGGGGCGCCCGGGACACGTGCCGCGGGCGGGAGGCGTGGGTGCGCACCGCCACTCGCCCTGCTTCTGCCTCCGCCTCTCTCTCCCGCTGCTAGGGCGCCTCGTCCAGCCTGGTGGTGAAGTTTGCCGACACGGACAAGGAGCGGACCCTGCGGCGGATGCATCAGATGGCGGGGCAGCTGGGCATCTTCAACCCGATGACGATCCAGTTCGGCGCCTACGGGGCGTACACGCAAGCGGTAGGAGATGCTGCGCGTCCAGACGGGGGGCCGCCACATGCATGCGGGCACGCACACCCCACGCACGCACGCACGCACCGCCAGGTGCTGGCGGCATGGGGGGGTGGCAGGTGGGTGGAGGGCCCACCTGGGGTGGCCGAGGGAACGGCGAGGGGCACCAGCCGGTGGCTCGTAGGGCGAGGTTTTTGGAGCATGGCATCAGCCGAGGTTCTTCTGGGAGGAGAGAGAGGAAGGACGGACGGACGGACGGACGGACGGACGGAAGGAAGGAAGGAAGGAAGGAGCTGGGCGCTGGCAGCCTCGGGTCTCCCCAGGAAGGAAGCCACAGGACTGCGCTGGAGTGGAGCACAGCACGAGCCTGGGCCCGTGAGAAGTGCCGACAAGGAAGGGGGACTGGCTGGCAGAACCGCCAAAGAGGCAGCCGTGTCTGGCAGTCCAGGCGAGGGGAGGGGTGGCGGCATTGCTGGAGGAGGAGGAGGAGGAGGAGGGCGAAGGGTTCCCACGAGAGGCTGCCGCTTTGCCCAGCTGGGAGCAGCGCTGGAGCCTCCGCGCTCAGGAAGGAGGTGCGAGGACAAAGCAATGGCCACCTGCTCGGAGGGCTGGAAAGGGGGACTGGCCGGTGGCGGCTACTGGTCGTGATGGCCACGGGGAGCTCCGGCGTCAGAGGCCGTGTGCCTGCGCACACCCGTTGCTGTGGGGCGTGGCAGGAGGGAGCTGTCGGTGGGAGTCAGTGGGTGCCAAGCAGAAAAGCAGCCACTGCAAACGATCCTGTAGGCCCAACGGTTGCAAGCGCAAAGCGCAAAACCGCACATGCTCAGAGGCAGGTGTGGCCATTCTCCGGTCTGTCCAGCTGTTCCGTTGCCCTTGTCATTCTAACCGTCCCAGAATCCTAGAAGAGTCATCAGAAGGGGCCCAAAAGGCCATCGGTTCCACCCGCTGCTGGTGCAGGACTCCCAGTCCAACCACCCCTCCCAGGGGGCTGTCCAGCTGCATCCAGAATGCCTCGGGGGGGGGGAGCCCCCCCAGCCGACTGGATCCATTCTATCAGCAGTAGGGTCCGGGTGGCGCGACACAGGTGTGCACAGGTGCTTCCCCACGGCCCTCCCAGGAGGGGAGCCTTCGGTCAGGGCGTGCGGCGACCAGGCTGCCGCTGCTGGGAGAGCTGCTGGGACGCTCGCGTGGTGCGGCAGGCAAAGCTAACTTGTCTCCCCTCCTCTCCCCGTCCCGGCCGCCCCCTCCGCCCCCCCTGCCCCGCTGACTCCATGCCGCGCCCCGTCTCTTCCCCCCGCCTGTCTTTCTTCCCTTAAGATAATGCAGCAGCAGGCAGCCCTGATGGCCGCAGCACAAGGGACGTGCCTCAACCCCATGGCGGCCCTCGCGGCGGCACAGATGCAGCAGATGGCCGCCTTCAACGTGAGCGGGCTGGTCGCTGCGCCCATGACCCCCTCATCAGGTAGGCGCTGCCCGTGCCCCCGGTCGCCCGGCAGGGTCTGGGGGAGCAAGGAGGTCCAGCCGCCAGGCGGACACACGGACCTTCTGCAGGGTGGCCCCAGTCTCGGAATGCGCCCCTGCGGGGATCTCGCCCGGGACCTCCCGCCCCCTCAGCTCAGCCTGCGGCAAAGTCTGCCTTCCAATCCTCTGCTGTTCAAACGTGTTTCTCCCAAGATTTTCAGAGGGCTCTTTTTCCAAAGAGCAGGAACGCTTCCCTTCTGATCGCTCCCCAGGTTTTTCTTAGGGTTCTCAGGAGCAGTGAGGGGTTTCAGCCCCTCACCTACGAAACAGCGAGGGGTTGAACTCTGGGCCGCTCCATGTTGCAATTTTCAAGGCTGGAAGAGTTGCCGCCACCAGGAGAAGGGCTCCCAGGCGCAGCTTTGCTCCTCCCGGGAGGGTCCCCCCCCCCGCAAATACGTGCGCAGAGTGTTCAGACGATCGGTGCTGGGTCGGAGCCGGCGCTCGGGTGGCAGGACGGCCGCACCCTGACGTGCCGCACGTCTCGCTTTGCCCACCTGCTTCCCGGCTCAGGTACAAGCACACCTCCAGGGATCAGCACAGCCCCCGTCCCCAGCATTGCCACGCCCATCGGGGTGAACGGATTCAGTCCCCTCCCGCCGCAGACCAACGGGCAGCCCGCGTCGGAAACGATCTACACCAACGGAATCCACCCGTACCCAGGTAGGCGGGGGGCGCCGAGGGGAAGGGGCGGAGCAGCTCGTCCGTGGGCGCTGCTCTCGGCGGGTCGCGGAAGGACCTCCCCAGAGAGGCCCGCCTGGCGCCCGCTCGGCATCCTTCCGGCACCGGGTTGAGGCCCCCCTCTGTCGCGGGCGTCTCGTTCGTTTAAGGGGGCACCATTAGCCACTTAAGCAGGTGCCTGATGACGCCCTCTGGGCCCCTGCGCTATTTCATCTGCGCCTGGTTTGGTTTTAAACCTGGTGCGATGACCTTCTCCTGAACGCTTTCACGTTCGCCGTCCTTTCTGGATGTGTTGCTATGCACAACCCAAAGAGAACTGGGTCGGCCTCTGGGCACTCGGAGCTGCTGTTGTGAGGCTGCGGCGGGAGGAGGAGGAGGCCTCTCCGGTCACCGCGGCGCCTTCCCGAGAGGGAGGGAAACGGGGCGTCCATTCCACATAGCGGCCCGGAGAGCCACGGCCTCCGCGAGGGCCCCCGCTCCGCGCCTGGAAGGCTCCCAGAGCACCAGGGCCCCCCGCCCGCGGCGGCGGCTGCGGCGGCACTGCCCGGGAAGCGGTTCTCCTCCGGCCGATGCTGACGCTCTTCCTCCTTCCTCTCTCTTCTCTCCCCAGCTCAGAGCCCCTCTGTGGCAGACCCCCTCCAACAAGCCTACGCCGGAATGCAGCACTATGCAGGTCTCTCGCTTGGCTTCGCCCCCCCCCCCCCCCCCGCCACACCCCCCCCCCCACGGCACTCTCCGTCTCCACCTTCCCACGGCGCCCGGGCGATACAGACAGGGGCGTGTGCACCGCGGCCAGCTGCCGAGAGCGGGACGCAGAGCCGGACGGGGAGGCCGCGCTCCCATCCTCCCCGGCTGGTGGCCCTGCTGGCTGGGGCTGACGGGCTTGTAGTCCGGAGCATCTGGATTGCTCCGGGTTGGGTGAGGTTGAGAGGAAGCCTCCCCATGTCTTCCCTGGGAAAGCCCGCGTTTTCTCACGTGGCGCAAGCAGCGTGGGCGTGCATGTCTTGGGGAAGCGAGTCTGTGCCGGGCAGGAGGGCTGGGGGCTGGCAGCGAGGCCGGGGCCCAGCTTGGTCCCAGGAGCCTCCCGTGGGAGCAAGGAGAGGTCCTCTGGGAGCCGGGCAGACGCGGAGGAACCGCAGCCCCCTGATCGGTTCCGGGCTTGGTCAAGACCCATTAAATCCGTGGGACTCAATCGATACCTGCCTGGTTGCCCTCTCGATTCCAGAGGTCTCCTCCAAGCACGGCTCAGCCTAAGTAAGACTGGCTGGTTCTGGTCATTTCCAGCCCGTGCAGGTACAGAAACGAGCTTCAAATTCCTGGAGCAAAAGCTCTGCTTGAGTACAGCTTTGCCCAAAGAAAGCGCTTATCGTTGCCATGCCAAGAAGGCCGACCGTGTGAGTCAGTTGGCAGCGAAAGCAGAACAAGTGAACAAGAACGAAGGATCTGATGGCATCTCAAAGGCGAAGGCAGCTCTCCAGATGTTCTTGGACTACAGTTCGCATCATGTGCCCCCCATTCACTAGGATGGCTGGGGCTGATGGGAGTTGTAATCCACAAATATATGACGGGCCATGCATACACTCCCCACCCGCATGCAGGTGGGCTGTACGTCCAACTTTCCTGCAACTGAGCAAATAAGCAAAGAGCCTTTGGACCATGCGCCACGTCAGCCAAGGACTTGCAAGTCCCCCAGACAGGCCGAGACGAACGTTTCAGAAGAAGTTAATTTGGTTTTCACTTTAATACACACCTGCCTAATTCACACACCTCAAACTAGTACACAGACGAGGACAATCCCTCCATTTTCACAGGTCCTTGGCATTTTCAGCACGGTTGTGCAGTCAAAAGATGCATACAAAAATGTGTTCACTGGAGGAAATCGCATGTAAAGAATACCTTAGACCAGGGGTGGTGAACCTGCGGCATGCGGGCCACAGCGGCACGCAGAGCCCTCTCTGTCGCACGCAAGCCGAGTCCCCCGCCATCGCCCCAGCAGCCAAGCGCCGGATACCGGCGCGCACGGGGCCATGCTCGTGCGTGGAAGGGGTAGTGGCGCCAGGCACTGATGAAACGGGCCGTGACACATGAGCCGTGGCTCCTCCGGGCTTCCATGGCCAGGCAGTGGGCTGCCCAGGTCACATACATATTTGCCTGGAGTGGCTGTGAGTTGTTTTTCTAAACGAAAACCTCTGTTTTCCGGTTTTATTGCCGTGTTGGCACTTTGCAATGAAGAAGTGGGGTTTGGGTTGCAGATTCGGCACTCGATCTCTAAAAGGTGCCCCATCACTGGGTTGGGGTTAGAAAAAGGAGGCATCCCGGCATGGTTCTGATGGTTTGGATGTGTTTAGAAAGAGCAGAAATGTTGAGCTGTGCAGAAAAAGC
>NW_025336308.1:3014031-3014735 GCF_004798865.1 Varanus komodoensis
TTTCAAAATGGCCCTCTTTTCAGTGGAACTTGACCCCTATATTAGGGTTAGGACTGTGCACCAGGGTAGGGTTAGGGTTAGGAGAACGAGGTGTCCTGGCATGGTTCTGATGGCTGGAATGTGTTTAGAATGGGCAGAAAGGATGAGCCGTGCAGAAAAAGCTACTCAAGGAAGGCTTTTTCAAAATGGCCCTCTTTTAAGTGGAACTTGACCCCTATATTAGGGTTAGGCTTGGGAAAAGGAAGTGTCCTGGCATGATTCCGATGGTTGGAGTGTGTTTAGAAGGGGCAGAAAGGATGAGCTGTGCAGAAAAAGCTACTCAAGGAAGGCTTTTTTAAAATCACACTCTTTTCAGTGGAACTTGACCCCTATATTAGGGTTAGGACTGTGCGCCAGGGTAGGGTTAGGGTTAGAAAAACGAGGTGTCCTGGCATGATTCTGATGGCTGGAATGCGTTTAGAGTGGGCAGAAAGGATGAGCTGTTCAGAAAAAGCTACTCAAGGAAGGCTCTTTCAAAATTGCGCTCTTTTCAGTGGAACTTGACCCCTATATTAGGGTTAGGGATGTGCACCAGGGTAGGGTTAGGGTTAGGAAAACGAGGTGTCCTGGCATGATTCCGATGGTTGGAGTGTGTTTAGAAGGGGCAGAAAGGATGAGCTGTGCAGAAAAAGCTACTCAAGGAAGGCTTTTTCAAAATCACCCTA
>NW_025336308.1:3014835-3067655 GCF_004798865.1 Varanus komodoensis
TACTCAAGGAAGGCTTTTTCAAAATGGCCCTCTTTTCAGTGGAACTTGACCCCTATATTAGGGTTAGGGTTGTGCACCAGGGTAGGGTTAGGGTTGGGAAAACCAAGTGTCCTGGCATGATTCTGATGGTTGGAGTGTGTTTAGAAGGGGCAGAAAGGATGAGCTGTGCAGAAAAAGCTACTCGTGAAAGGCTTTTTTAGAAGTCACCCCAGCATCGCCCCAGCATCCGAGCATTGGGTAACAGTGCACATGACGGCCATGCAGAGCCTCTGGGCGGAGTAGTGGTGGCAGGCGATGTCGTCACGAGCCACAACTCATTGGCCTTAACTTGTCTGAGCTTTTGCATGGCCAGTCAGTGCGCTGCCAAGGATATATATAATTGCTTGGACTGGCTGTGTTTTGTTTTTTCTAAGCGAAAACCTCTGTTTTCAGGTTTGGTTGCAGTGTTGGCACTTTGCGTTGAATAAGTGGGTTTTGGGATGCAGTTTGGGCCCTCGGTCTCTCAAAGGTTCGCCATCACTGCCTTAGGACAGTGTGCAAAAACGCATCCCTTTTGTACATGTTTCTTATAACTGCATTTTTGTGTATTTTTCTCCTTCGTGTGCACTGTTGTATTCTCAGGTGCACTGTAGGTGAAATACATAGAAATTGCTGCATGTATTTGCATGAGGACTTTGCAAAAAAAAAAAAAAAAGCCATCTGATATAGAAAAGCAATAGCAGGAACTGCTTGGCAAAATTCACAAGCTCTGAAAGCCGGAACAGACGGAGTCCCCTGCCCTCTGGCCCACTTGAGCTTCAGTGACAGCGTCCGCCCCAACGGTCGCGATGCGGGTCCCACGAGGAGATGCGCCCAAGCTCTTGCTCAAGGTGCTTTGTTGCACGACCAGCTCTGGGGGGAGTCCGGGGGACGCTCAGCCCGCCTCTCCTGGGCTGAGCCGGGCTCGCGCCTGGCCCTGCGCCACCGCCCCCATGGCCAGCGGGTTCTGCTTTGCTTGTTCCGGGTGCGGCAGGCCGCCTGACCAGCCTGTTTTTCTGTTCCAGCAGCATATCCAGCCGCCTATGCACCAATCAGCCAGGCCTTCCCCCAGCAAGCGCCCATCATCCCCCAGCAGCAGAGAGAAGGTGAGAGGGAGTGCCAGGCGGGCTGTGGAGGGCGCCTTCCGCGTTGCACAAACCCCGGGAATGCCGAGCGGGCTGCCCAAACCCGCGCCTGGTGTTTCACGCAGCTGGTCTCTTCCGCAAGTGGGGCCGGAGGCACGCAGCCCGTTTCTCCGTGGCTCCGCAGGCACGCAGCGAAGAGGACCGGAATCCCTGCGTGTGCCGCAGCGGCCTCGTTGCCTCGAGCGGGGTGCTGTGCCAGAGGTCTCTGGGGCTGACCCCGCAGCTCTGCCGAGTGGTGCTGTGCGGATGAGGAGCCGGTGGAGAAGGCAGGGAGAGGTCAGGGTTGACTCCCGGGGGGGAGGCCCGGGTGGGTATCGTGGCCAAGGGCCCTCCGAAGCCCGGAGCCAGCAGGGCCCCAGAGGCTCTGGTCCAGGTCGCAGGTGGCCATTCCCTCTGGCGCCGCACAGCCTTTGGGCTCCAGGCACTGCCAGATTTCCTCGCATCTCCTGGAGCCTCCAAACCCCTGATATTTCCCACCTTTGCTGAGGAGGGAGGCAGAGTGTCTCCTTCTGGGAAATCTGGATGGGCGCCGCATGGATTTCTAACGCACCCCTAAGCGAGCTTTTTTCCCTTGGCTTCCTCTTCTAATTCAGAACTCGCATGTGCAAATTTGCACCGACATGGGTGCTGGTTTTGGCAATTACTCTGAGAGCAGAGGCAGCTGCATGATTCCCGAACTGGGGGCTCGGGGCGAGGCGGGTCATGTTGGACTCATGTTTGGGTCCCCCACCTAAAATGGGAGGTTGACCTTCTTTGGAGAAAGGATGAGATAGGAGACAGAGAGACGGGGCCAGAGGTGGGGGAGTGAAAATACGTTAAACTATATTTTTAGACCCCTCCTGGCTACCAAGGAAATGCAAACTGATACGGCAATGGACGTTGGAGGAATGACAACCACCGCAAATGCAGCAGACCTCGAGTGTGTCAGAGTCTGCCTGAATAAAAAGGCCTCACTGACCAGGGCAGGGCAGGACAGGGGAGCCAAGCGGGCCTCCCTTGGCAGAACATGCCCGAGCCTGGGAGCAACCACTGAGAAGGCCCCGTCGCTGAGCCCCACCCAGCAGGCCTCTGTTGGCGCCGGGTCCCAAAGGATCCTGGCATCCTGCATGGAATTCTGTGGCGCTTGCGTGAGGCTTGGAAACCGCCCAGCAGCCTCCTTTCCTTCCTCAGGATGCAGTGTGCAAATTGACACCTACTTGAAGGATGCTGTTGACAACGACTCAGTGGCCAGACGCAAATATTGACTGAGCGGCAGGTGGCTCAGAAGATCAAAAAAGGAGGGAGGGAGGAAGGAAGGAAAGAAAGAAAGAGAGGGCATGTGGGCGGGAGGGAGGCTGGCAGAGACGCAGCAGAGGGAAGAATAGGGGACACGCTGCCGAGGGAACTGGGCGAGCTGTAGGAAGGAAGACGAGAAGCCGGACTGGGAGGCGCGACCGGCGCTGCCGGAGAGCGGAAGGTCCGGATGGTTCAGAGCCACACGGGGCGCGCCGACAGGCAGGGGGCGCAGGAGGCCGCCCGCCGGCAGGTCTTCCTCCCCCGGAGCCGGGCCGGCCTTGCCGCCGTTGTCCTTATGTGGCTGTGTGAGCCGCCGCATGCGTGGCTTCTCCACAGTGGAGCGCGCTGCACAGGGATACCGAGAACGAGGGCTTCTTGGGGAAGGAGAGTGCCCGGGCCCGTGCCGAGAATCCGGCGCCTTCCCTGCATCACCCCCCAATGCACGCCTCCTGGTGCGTGAGGGGAGCCCAGGGCAAGCGGGAGACCGACCGTCTGTGACGGGGCCCCTGCCTGAGTCCGATGCAGCCTCTGGGGCATCGTCCGCACCTCCCCTCCAAGTGACCCACCAGGGAAGGAGAGCAGGTGGTTCCAGGAAAGGGCTCTTTCCAGTGGCAGCGCCCTCTCTCCGGACTAGCCCCCCCCATGCAACCCCGGGGCCCTGTCCCGACCCCAGGGGAGACCTCGCTACTCTCTGCAGCATTTCAAGGGGTGTTTCTGCATTTCGGGCCCCAGCACTTTTCTGTTGCTGCCGGTCGCACCTGCCACAATGCGCTGAAGCGGTCTCTTTCCCCCACTGGTTCTGCTCTGCACTGTGTTTATTTGTCTGAACGCTTGTGTCTTACGCACAGCAGCCAGTCACTTGACAATACAGTAAGTGTGAAGGACAAGCTGCTCAGCAGATTTAGCACTGTGGGCCTGATGGGTCCCCCTTTCTCCCCCATATTACCGTGCTGATGGTTTCACATTGCAGTTGAACGTCAGAGACCCAGCGTGGACACTAGCACTGAGGTGAAGCTGTATTAGAAAGTGGAGCTGTACCGGAACGTGGGAATCCGGCCCATTGGGTCCAACGGGATTCCTGCCTGCTTTTGATGCCATGTTCGGAAGCAGGCCGAGTCAGGCTCCTTTTGCAGAGTCGCATCTCCAAGGCAGACCACGATTCTGTGTTATTTTCAGGCTGCCATGACATTTGCACAAATACGAAATTTGGTTCTAGCAAGATGTTTGCAAATTGGGATTTGTGCAAATCAGCCTATTCTGAGTGATCATGCCAGGATCGCACAAGTTTCAGATCCGTATGCTTGCACATGTCGTTAGCCATTTAAAGCTGACCATCTCAGAGATGTAATTCCACCACAGCAGCTCAGCACTCGCTCAGGCCAGCAAACCATAATCCAGTCCAGATCAAGAAAATATGTTGCATTTCCATCCTGTCAGACTCTTTGCACATGCCTACTAGAAAATTATTGATTTAATAAGGATTTTCTATGCATGTCACTCCGAGGTTGTTTGGACATCCTGAGCCATAAAGAAGCAACTGTCCATTTGGGATTGGATTGAACCGGAGTGATTCTGACTTTCAGTCTCTGATTTTATGTAATATTGCTTCTATGCTTAGTTAGATACTGGCTCAAGATGTGTAACAATTCACTTCGGCATGCAAGAATTAGTTCCGTATTCTTGCAAGTGAACAGGATATTTAAAAAGTTAGAAAGATGGTTGCAAACAACGTTTTCCCACACGAAAAACCGTGAACCGCTGTTTACGTAGGCGTGCCGACTGCCGTAAAAGCTCAGCTGCGCTGCACGGTGGGCAAGTCGCCCGGCGTGTCAGCGCAGCCTCTGCTGATGCAGCCCGTCTTCTCCTTCTTGTGTCCACCTGTCTTGTTCCCTCAGGCCCCGAAGGCTGTAACCTCTTCATCTATCACCTGCCCCAGGAGTTTGGGGATGCGGAGCTCATGCAGATGTTCCTGCCGTTTGGCAACGTCATCTCTGCCAAAGTCTTTGTTGACCGTGCCACCAACCAAAGTAAATGCTTTGGTAAGTACTGGCGTCAAGAGCCTTTCAGCGGGAGTGTCTGAGCACCGCCCTTCCGCTTGCAAAACCTGCAGACGCGCTCCGGCGCAACCTTCAGTGGGAGAGTGAGCGGGGGGATGCATCCTCCAAAAAGTCTGCACATTTTCAAGTGTATTTGTGTTTGAAAAGAACTTCCATTCTGCCAGGAAAAAAATCAAATGTGTGCATTTTTCAAAAATTCACCATTTCACGCCTTAGCTTTTGGGGAGTTGTGCCACGTTCGAAAGGGCCGCACAGGCTCCACACGCAGCGACACTCGTTCCGTGCTGTTTTCCGGCCACCCAGAGAGAGAGTCCGTGCACAGGCCGATCCAGAAGAGCATCAGGCTGTTGTTTGGAGAGACGGTGAGCTCGGGCGTTGCTGGTTCGCCTCTCTCGGTGGCTCTCTGAAGTGGCATTTGCACAGCGAACGAGAAAGGTGCATGGATGCGTAGTGGACCATGCCAGGCAGTCCATCCTTCGAGCACGAACAAGAAATCTGCGTAGTCCAGCCAGCAGAGGGAGAGCAAAGGGAAAACGGCGATGGTTCAGTAGTCGAGACGCCGCGACGCTGGTGGACAGTCCAAGAAGACCAGAAGGGGGTTCTGTGTGGTCCAGAAGAGCCAGAAACGAGGATCTGAGTCAAGTCCCAGGCATGCATCAAGTTTCCACATGCTTGTGGATAAGAAGCCATGATTTAAAGGAAGGAGAGAGAGAAATAAAATCAGGCATGAAAGCTAACGAACGCTGGGTAATCACAGCTCTTCTGAAATAGCACTGCTACAGAAGGGAGGCAAGTCTTGGACTTTTACTGGAATTGTGGATTTTAAGTTTTGTTTTTTTTAATCTTGGTGAAGAAAGATATTTGCAGCATGGACAAAATAGATTGCAAACACGCCGCGTTTGAGGGAGGAGGAAATGCATCCTCTGTTGTGGGAGAGAAGTCGTCACCCCAGTGAAGGTGGGGTGCTTCTGAACCAACTTGAGAGGGTGTCGGCTGCATGTTGAAATTGCACAAAGGGCGAGCCGAACCCCAAATGGGAATCGGATTAGCATTTCTTAATCCAGATCTCAGCAGGGGGCGTCTCAGATCTCCAGCAGGAAACAAAGGATGTGGAATTGATGGGAGCCCATGCAAATGGAAGCTGATTCTTCCGCCTGTCACTGAGCAGTGTCTTAGGCCTGGAGGAACAGCTAGTCAGATCGGTTTCCCGAGCCTAAATGTGTACAGAACATTCCACGAAATATAAATCAAACATAATCGTAAGCCTGGTGCATCATTTTTCTACGACGTTTGCCATTCCCCCTAGAAGCAGCCCCAGATGTATCATAAATGTCACCAAATGGTGTGATCACAGCAGATAGATTGTAAGGCACAACGGTATTGCGAGAAGGGAGAACTCCTTGCGGAAGACGGAATATATCATCCGGCTCGCCCTCGGCAGGATGGCCGGCCTACGCACAGCGCCGGCAGCTTAGCGCTTTCGCCGGGGCGGCGGCAGCATAAGGACGAGCCAAATTCGCAGGCAGGAGAGGGGGGGCATTTAAAGGGCTGGCCTTATCTTGAGTGGGGCCCCGATGCCTGCAGACCCCGGTCCAGGTCAAAGGAGGGTTCAGTAGGAAATGATGGCCAGGGGAGCATGAGCTTAGTGGTTCCCTTTGCTCCCAATTCAACTTGGGAGGCAGCGGAGTAAGAGCCCCAACCTACAACCCGTTCTCCACGGCAAGAACAACATGGTGAAGAAAATGTGACGACATTTCCTGCCTCTAGGAAGCTCTGCCGTCACCCTTCTCCGTCTTGGAACGGAACGGGGTGTGGAGCAGGGGAAAGACTGGAGGGGCTGCTGGATGAGGCCCACGTCTGACCCACTTTTAAAGATTTCCTCAAGAATACTTTCAAAACATGAGGTGTTTGAGCCTGGTCAGGGGCAGCTGGAAGGACTGCTGGTCTTGCGGGGTGGTCTGCATTTTCTGCTGTCCCCTGTCTTGCAGTCTGTGGGGCAGGATCTTCCTCCAGGGTCTGCGAGGGTTCGAGGGTTGTCCTGCCAGGAAGGTGTTGGGGCACCTGGCTTCCGATCCTGGCGGCCACATGCTTGCGGACTCTTGCGTCTAAGAAGTCGGGCGTTCTAAAGCGCATTAAACTCCGAACGATGAGGGAACCTTCTTCATTAGAGGAGGAAAGCTATTAATCCACAATACAATGGAAGCCAAATTGCTCAATGTCGGCTTTGTTTTGGTTTTCACCAGTGAGACAAATTGTGAGCCAAAAATTGCCGGAATCAGTGTAGACAATGGGAAGAGGGCAAAGGTTAGGATAGGCAAAGATCTGTTCAAAGAATATTGGACTCCCTTAAATGATTGGAATCCAGCAGGTCATGATGAATTTACACTCTGGGATGCTGAGCGCCTCTCTGACCTGCTCAGTAATCATTCTGGAGAAATCGGCCGTGACAGGTGAGGTTCCAGTGGACTGGAGAGAGGCCAGCGCAACAGCCGAGAGCAGGAATCAATGGGCCCGTTAGCTTAAGTTCTGTCCCAGGAAAGTAGCCAAGGCCAATCCCAAAATGAATCGTTGACAAGCGCTGAAAGGGAAGCTTTTGTCGGAGGCGGCTACGCAGCAGAGGAATTGCTGTGCAAGCACGGGGTGCTTTTCACATGCTCTCTTCTCCCCTCCCTTTTCTGTCCCTTCTTCCCAAACAGGTTTTGTCAGTTTTGACAATCCAACCAGCGCTCAGGCGGCCATTCAGGCCATGAACGGCTTCCAGATCGGCATGAAGAGGCTAAAGGTCCAACTAAAGCGGCCAAAGGATGCAAACAGACCCTACTGAGTCCCTGTTCGCCCTGGCCCTGAGAACAGGTAGGACAAGGCGGCCCCCCCTGCTGCCGATGGGCGAGGCTGCCAAAGCGTCTGTCCTTGCACTTAAATGTCTCTCTTACTATTTCGCCGAATAACTAGTGCTTTGCAGGTGGGTTACAAGTAGTTAAAGCACTGAAATGCTGTGCAAAACTTAATAATAGAAATGCAATGCAAATGTTTTAAAGATTAAAATGCAATGCAGAAGAAGAATAAGCGCAGGAATGGATAAAACTGCCATAACGATCTAGAAGTAGGTCTTTCCAATGCCTTGGAAAAAAGGAAGGTCTTTGGCTGGGGTTGAAACAAGGCCTCAGGCACCAGAGCCTCCTGGGGAGGCTGCTTCCTTGAGGGGGCGCCACCACTGTCAAGACCCTTCCTCTCTCACCCAGCTGCCCCCGTAGCCTCCTTTGGTGGGGGCCCTTGGAGGACCTATGGGTCCAGCGGGTACCGTGGGAAGGGTCCCTGTGGCCGTTTCCTGCTATTTCGTTCCTGAGGCAGAGGCAGGGGCCACCCTCGGGCTTTTGCCACAAATCCGGCTTCCAAACGGAGGTGCGGAGCATCAGCAAAGGTGTGTCCAGTTCAGGTCAGTGAGGTCACCACACTTTGAGCCAAACTGTATCTTTTACAATGGCCTTCCCCAACCTGGCGGCCTTCAGAGGCATTTGGACCACAACTCCCAGAATTCCCCCCCAGCAGGGCCATGGACTGGGCGTGCTGGGTGTTGCAGTCCGAACGTGTCTGGAAGGCACAAGGCTGGGGAAGGCCGCTTTACAGGGAAGGCAATGGAAGGGACAATAAAATTGAACCTTGCCATATGGGCAGTGGACCTCTCTGGCTAAGCATTGCTATGCGAGTAAATAATCCCAGCATGGCAGCTCTAAAAATGCACCCCGAGAGGTTTTGCTACATGAAGAGTGACCCGAAGAAAGGGAACGCTGTCCAACGCGTCGAGATCAAGGGACCGTTGCTTAGCTCCCCGACCTGTTGACTTTCAAGTGCTCAAGCGCAACCCTCTTTCCCCGCATTTGCCTCCCTTCGGAGCGGTGGGGGGCCAGCGTTAAATCCAGACTCTGCCTTCCTTAAGTGGAGTGGCGACTCTCCTGGAAGGCCCCTCCATCTGATTTTTGGGAATCCCGCTCTCAAAAGACCCCCCACTCCCCTCCTTCACCGGGGTCTCTTGGCTCCCTCTGAATCCTTTGAGGAAGCTGGAGGGACCGACCTGAGGAAGAGCAGGGGAGGAAGCCCCCTTTCACCAATTGAGCTGGCCCAGCTTAAATCGCGATCCACCCCACTCGCTTTCGGGTGTTGGTCGTGCGTGCTCTGTGTGAGCGCAAGCGTGTTTAGGTAGAGAACACACATAGGATAGACAAAATCTAAATGCGGTCTGTTGGGTCCCCCCAAAGGCCTGCCTGTTCCATGGTGGTCAGCCAAATACCTGCGGGAAGCAAAAGCACTGTGAGGATAGCAGCCTCCACATTGTTTCCAGCAACTTTTCAGAGAAATACGGGAATTCATGTATGGCCTTCTCCTCCGTGAATATGCCCAATCCTATAAAACCGCCCAGATGGGTGGGGTGGCCATCGCGAAGCTCGTTGCGTGGAGTCCTGGAGCTTGGCGATGCTCAGCGGAAAGGTCCTTCCCTGTGGCTCTCCCGCATCGCCCAACATTCATGGGCTCACTTTGATTTCCAGTTTTACAAGAAAGGGAAGCAGGACACTTACCCTCTGTTCCGATCCAAATTAAGTTTCACATATACAAAAACTTATCTCAGGACATAAAGTAATACCTTAATACAATGCCACCCAAAAGAATTGTTATCGTGGCATTTAGCTCCATAAGCATAGAAGCATAGAAACAGCGCGCGTCGGAAGGGGCCTCCCGGGCCATCTAGTCTGACCCCCGGCTCCAGCCGGCTCCGCTCACGGCATGCCGTAAAAATAGGCCTATCGGTTTATTGGAAGCATCACACTGAATCAGGGAATCGGGGGACCAGTTTGCCCACTAAAGGAAATTTGAGTTGGATGTTCTGCCAGCGCTGGGAGTGGAGGGCCTGGAAGGCCTGCCTGCTTTGCCTTCCTTTCACGCCGGCTCTGCAGAGGAGGAGTGAGCAGAGCGCATGGGCCTGAGCAAGTGCCACGAAGTGTTGCTGCCCCCGTCCTCGTGGGCCGCGGGAGAGGACATGTCGCTGGCCCTCACCGCGCTTGGCCAGCAGGGTCGGCCGAGGTGCCCATGGGCACACCTGGGCGCCGT
Organism: Varanus komodoensis; assembly: GCF_004798865.1. Taxonomy (NCBI): domain Eukaryota; kingdom Metazoa; phylum Chordata; class Lepidosauria; order Squamata; family Varanidae; genus Varanus; species Varanus komodoensis. The sequence goes on from NW_025336308.1 coordinate 3,024,434, forward strand.
GCGTCTTACGAGCCTCAGGTGCCCAGAGGCACCTGAGATGTGGAGGAGCATCCCCAGGGCAAGATGAGCTGCTCTGATGCTGCCCACCTGAGCTTTCGCCAGGCCTCCTCCTGCCAGGTTGGGTCAGGTGGGTCCAAAACAAGCCAACTTGTGGGTGACACCTGTTGCTACTTGAGGCGAGGTCTTCTTGGCCTGGTTTTCTGTCTGTGTTGGACATTCTTAAGCCGTACGGAAACGTGCAGGGCAAATGTTCAGCATGTGGAATGCAGTCCTGCCCGTTGGACTTGCTGAGAAACAGCATGTGAGTCAGTATGTGGAAGGAAGCAGGTGGAACACGGGGACGGATCCCATGTTCACGGTTGTGTTGTGGCCAAGGAGACGGTCCAGTGCAAACAAGCCAACGGGGTCGTTACTCGCTGTTGGCCATGAAAGATCTGCACTGACAGCAAGACAATTTTTCGGAGAAATACTAATTCGACTCAACTCAGCACTGCTAATTACTAATCCACACAGCCAGGGAAACCACATGGTACAGACTTCGCGAGACTGTACCACTTCTGAAGCCAGATGAGTTACCGTATGATTACTTCATATATAATATATATAATATCCTTTTTATACAGGGGGCATACATTTTTAACATGGGGTGCTTACCCAACCTGCGCTGTAAAGTGGTATAGTCCTGCATGATTATTCTAAATGTGTATTTGATTATATTGACTCTCTGTTCAATTCTGGGTTCCACTGTTGGAAAAGATTCAGAGAAGAATGAGGATCATTTAAAAAAAAAATAGCATAAAAATGAGAAGGATAACTTTTGCCCTGTAAATTTGCCTCGATCCAATGAGACCATCCAAGGTTAGAGTTAGAGAAACAGAACCAGAAAACCAAAGCAAAGCATGGCATGTAGGTGGGGATTCTATAGATGTGAATAAAGAAATGATTATGGAAATTTAAGTAGAAGTGCACCGCATCGCACTGTAGTTCAGGTGCCGTGTGTTACTGCTGTCCAGGGGCTCACTTGGTGGTGGGTTTGTTCAAGGCCTCTGGTGGCCTCCATTCTTGCTGTCCTTCGTCTTTAAATTGGGCTTGGAGAACTCTTCCCGCAAGGGCTGCCTTCAAATAGAGGAATGCTCTCTGCATAGCAGGGCACATGGCTGCTTATTATGAGCTTCTCTTCAGTCATAAATATAAGAGGGCTTACAAAATAATCCTAGCAATACAATTAAATCCATCAAAGATAAAATTGAGCCGGAAGCTTTAAAAAGAAGGACTGTGCATCTAAGGGGCAAATGAAAGCAGTTGCACCTGGTACGGAAGGAAAAATTGAGATAGCACCAAGCAAGTCTTCCGTGAGTGAAAGCTTCGTAAGCAGGGCCAACACACAAAGGACCCTGCCTCAGATCACCACTTGCCTTCGTTCAGAGCCACGGAGCCACTCTGAACGGTCAAAAAGATGAAAGTAGGGAAAGGTGGAGCTTTAGGTTCCCTGGTTCCAAGCCATCAAGGGCTTTGTCTAGTAAGAGATGCTCCAGAACAGGCCAAGAACCAGTGCAGCTATTTAGAAATTGGCGCCCGATGCTTCATGAGCCTGGGCTGTGAACCGTGCAACCCGGCTGCTCTCTTGCGGTCGCTGCAGCTCCCACGTCATCCTTGCTGGCAGCCCAAACTGATGCCTGGAACGGTCCGCCCAGAGCTGGGGTCGAGGGTGGACATGGCGGAGGAGCACCGACAAGACGGGCCCCTCCGTGTCACGCCCCCAGCCGGCTTCTCCCCTCTGCCCCTCGGCGGGGCCCCAGCCGCAGGGGTGGCGGTGAGGAAGAGTGGGAGATGCAGGCTCCCCGGTGCTCGCCTGCCGAGGGGGCGAGGGGTGGCGGGGATGAGGGGGCAGGAGGAGCGAGGCCAGTGGCGAGGCGGTCCGGTCGCTCGGGGAGGAAGCCAGGCCCGGGGACCTTCCGAAGCCCAGATCCCGTTACTCCCTCGGAAGGGGCGTGCGTGTGGTGGAAGGGGGCTGCCTGGCCTGCTAGAGGGACCGGGAAAGCAGAGACGACGCACCTGGGAACGCCCTCAAACCAATTCATCTTTTGTTTGTTTATATTTTGTTTCCTCCGACTCACCTACCACTGTGTCTCTAACCAGGCCAGGCCAATCATTGCTCCAGGGACGACCCCACAGTGGCCTAGCAAGCCTCTGGCTGTTATGGGAGGCCCAAACAAAGGCCCTCCCTCCCAAATTACCCGAAACTGTAAGTGACTTCACTCATGTTGTCATCGCTCCTCCGATGACGCCATGTGGCCGGTTGTAACCTTGTTGCATGACCTTGACGTTGATCTCTCTATATCTCTGCTTTATTTTTATGGGTTCTTCCCCCCCCCCCCACCCACCCCCTTCCTCCTCTCTTGGAAGTCGTGCAGTGACATATCTGCCCATAAGTGGATAGTTTTTGGAGTGCTGATTGGTCAGTCCTTACTAGTTGTGAGTTTCTCAAGTCCATTAACCCCACTCTGTCCTCCTCTGTGTCATCTTCTCTTCCCGCTCTCTCTTTTGTGGTGTGGTGACGATGATGATGGTGTGTGTGCCTTCTATATTCACTGTGCGATCTCGAGGGCTGGAAAAGACGGGGCGGGCCGGTTGCAGGACCCCGGGTCGCTCGCGGCACGGGAGCTGCGGCCACCCCCTCGCTTGGGTTCTGGCTCATCCATCACTGCCCACGCTGAAGGGGACGCAGCGGGATCTCAAGCACTCGGGGGTCCGGCGCCAGCGGACCGGCCCCACACACTGCTTGGCTTAGGCTAGCAGCAGAGCCCATGTTCTGCACGGAGAGGCCCCCAAGCCCGGTCCGAGGGGTCTCGGGAAGACTTCGGTCTCAGACCTCGGAGGGCAAGCGTAGCCAGCGCTGCCGGGATGCGCGTCTGAGTCTGAAGGAAGGAGGAGGTGGCTTGGTAGGGGCCACTTCCTGCGTTCTGGCCTGCAGACCGGTCGAAGCAGCCTGAAATTTGGGAGACCTGAGGCCAAACGGAGCGCTGGAAGTGGGGCGTGCCAGGCACCCTCTCTCGGCGGGGTGAGCACAACCCCGGACCAGGGCTGGCGAGTTTGGCCCTTTCACGCTGGATTCGCATTGCAAAAGCGACTTGGGGTCAGATGGAGGTTATTTCTGGTTTTCTGTGAAGCCCCCTGCTCAGAGATAAGGCGGCCGTGCTCGATTCTCAGTTGTGTATTTGGGGACCAACGAGAGGAACAAGCAGGAGACCCTGTTCTTTGGAGATCAGGATGGTCAAGGCAGCTGAACCATTGGCTTGCTTTGATGCAGATTCTTTTAATACTCTTTTTGCACAGAAAAAAGCAGCCCTGGCTGCAGGCCTGAATGTGGAGCCGGAGCAGAGAGCAGATAGATTTTGGGGGAGCAGGGAAGCATGGCTGATGCAGGTCCTCTTATTATTACATCGCTTCTCTGTGGCACCCGAAGCCAAAGCTCTCGGGGGATTCACCACATTCAGGTCCCCCATCCGGATTCCAGCCAGGCCCAGCCCTGCTTCGCTTCCGGGTCTGGGCAGGCTCAGGCATCCTCGTACGAGTGGGAAGAGGGACTTAGCTGCCTAGCAGAGGGTATTCGCACGCAAAGGGGCCCAGATTCAATGCCAGGAAACGCCAGCTATGAGAATGTTCTCCAAAGTCTGGGGTGACTGAACCACGCGTTAGACCCAGACTTAGAACAGATGCAGTTCGGCAGGAGCCCGGCTCCGAGCTTGGCTAAGCCTCGGTGGAACTTGCAGAGGTTCGCGAGCTAGTTCAGTTCACACATGTCTCACCAGGGCTGAGGAATCTGTGGCCCGCCAGAGGCTGTTGGATGCCAGTTCCCATCCATCCTAGCCTGGGGCTGATGGGAGTTGGTGTCCAAGAACATCTGGAGGACTGCCAGTTTTCCACTGGCTTTGTGTGCAAAAAGCCTCCAGCTCCCGCCTCGCCATCTCTAGCAAAACGGACCAGAAAGCTCTTCTCTGCCCAGACCCTTCTCTGCCAGTCTGAGAAGACCGTTCAGAGGGCCGTAAAATGACTTCCGACATTCCTAACAGGCAGAAATTCGTCAAGAGCAGGAGCTGCCCAGGACATACCTTCTCTGCATGTCTTTTTATCAGACATGCAATTCCATGGCTCAGACAGTATATAATTCTCCCATCCCATTCCAGTGCAGGAAAAATGCAGAGCTGGGTACCAAGTCCAGTTTCCTTTTTCATGAGGTGACCCAAGAAGCAGGTTTTTCTAGCCCCAGGGATGCAAAGCGGAGATGCAAACTTTGCCCTGATTCCCAAAACCAAAGTCGGGGGGGGGGGGGGCTCCCCTGGATTCCCAGCACCGAGTGAGAAAACCGGGCGTTCCCTTGCGGCAGGCGGAAGGGAGACTCCACCGCGCAAGTTAAATAAGTGCACACACATTTCTTTTCTCTTTTGTGCCCTCGGGACGCATGTAAAAATGCAGCTTCTGGCACAGAATGTGGGCGCAAGAAGGGGATTGCGAGGGGCAGGACAGCCACCGCCCGGGCGAGACCCCCTTGCCTCCCAGGGCGGCTCTCTGGAGCCCTGGGCCTGCGTGCGAGCTGGTGGTGCCCCCACGGCCGCTTCTAACTCGCTCGCTCTGTCTTGCAGATTGGATGCCGTGCGGTGAACGAAGAGTGTTCCCTTGTCCCGTGTGCCGCATCCAGACTTGTAACTCTCTTTCTTTGCAACATATCATGGATGAGGAGGAGGAGGAGGAGGAGGAGGAGGCAGAAGAGGAGGAGAAGGAGAGGTGCACGTGAAAAAGAGAGCCAGTTTGGTTGTACCCTTCCCCACTTCTTTTTTCCTTTTTCATTTTCGAATCCGTCGGGGTTTCTGTCTCTTTAAGGCAAGAGAAAGCAAAGAAGGTGGTTGTGACAATATTGGACAAGAGGGAAAGAGGCGCTGATATTTGCCGATGTGAGACTCCGCGACAGGAAGAGGCCGCTGGAGAGGAGAAGACTTTAAGACCCCCACGGCGAGAGCGGTGGGGCTTGGTGAGAGGAGCGGCCGTGGGCACGGAGCCCGCGGGTGGGACCAGCCTCTCGCCAGAGCGCTTGTCCGATGCGCGATTCTTCGGAAGAGGGGGCCAAACAGATCTAAACCAAAGCCGGTGGGTTTGGACCGGGCCTGTGTTACACCTGGGAACCCTTTCTTTCATTTCGTTTTTAAAGGGGAGAGAAAAGCGGGGAGGGGGGAATTTCCACTTCTGTTGGGGAAAAGAAAAATCAGTTGCTAAGAGGATGTTGAACTTAACAGAAGATATATATATAAATAGGTCTATATATCTATATCCTATGGACTGGGAGGTGGGGGGTTTCTGTCCCACTTTGTTACCAGTCCGGGGAGATTGGATTAACTTCTTTCAAAGTCATATCATTCCTTAGAGTTTAGGGACCAAAGGACTATTGCTTTTTTAATATATATATATAAATTAATTAATTTAAAAAACAAAACAAAAGAAAAAAAAGAAACTCAAAGAGGTTTAAAAAAAGCAAACAAAAGCTTCATGTCAAAGCTGCGAGTCGTCTCCAAGAGAAGCACGCGCGAGCGATGCCGCTTTGCCGGCAGCCTGGCACACGCCGGTCTCCTGGGGCTGCATTGGACACCGGGGGCCGGGGAGCAGGAAGACGTTCGGTGGGAAGGGGAACTGGCAGCGGGGCGGGGGGTGGGGGGTCCTGGCAGCAGCTCTCTCCTCCTCTCTCCAGGCGGAAGCTTGCGGGAGAAAAAGCTCCCACAAGTGGTGCGACATTGAAAGCGAACCTCAGCCAGTGTGAGAAGAGACACGGGAGCATCCCAGCTTCAGGAGAGGCGGCCTTCTCACGGAGCGGAGCCGCTGGTGCGTCTAAGCTCTGCGCCACTGGTTGGCCGCGAGTCCCCAAAGCTTTGGATGGCGGCTTCTCTCAGCCCTACCTGGAGGCGCTGGAAACCCAACCGTGCTTCTGTGCAGGCCTACGGGGTCGATCCAACAATAGGAATGTGCAGCTAAGCGAAACTTGAGCTCCCCAAAGTTCTCTCGATTCCTCCATGAAGCTCATTCCCGCTCCAGTCTGCATCAGATTGCAAATTGTTTTTCTTGGCATGAAAATCTCGGTGTATTTCCATGCATCTTTTTCCAAACGTGCTGATCAGTTGTGCACATTTCTGAAATGTACACATTCTACCCTCATGAATATCCATATCTGAGTGCTTGAAATGCATGCATTTTTTTTAAAAAAGTATGTATGCTGTCCAACACTTTGGTTTTTCTTTTTGGCCTGTGAATCACACTCCAGCCTTGGAAATGTGCCAATTGCAGCCACAAGTTCTGTGTTTGATCTAGAAGGTGCAAACTGGGTAGAACTCTCATCACAAATGAACCAAGGCGAATTTCTGATCTATCCCTCCACAGGAGCTCCACTGAGTTTATGGAGGTTTATTCCCAAGTAGGTGTGCGTAAGGCTGGCCTCAGGATCCCCCTGTCCCCTGAGAGCCCGTTAAGGTGTCATCTTGTTCCACTGTGGTTGAAACTCGCCAGTTTTAGAGCAGAGAATGTCCGGACTTTCTTTCTGGCGGATTGCAGTTACTATCAGCCCCAACCAGCATAGCCAATGGCAATGGATTACGGGAGCTCTGGTCTGACGGACCATAAGCCTGTTCGGATTATATAATGCTCTCCCCGTGGTATTTGATCGCATCATTCCAGGAACAGGACAAAGAGCTTTGAGTTTCTCGGTGACCTGCTTGGCACCGCAACTTCCCTCACTGGGAAGCATCGCGCGCGTGAAGTGCCCCGAACCAAGGCCTGGGCAGAGTCGGGGCAGAGCCCTGGACCCACAAGTTCACCCCGTTGCTACCAAGACCCGGCCGCTAGAATGTGGGATTGCTGGATCACAGGCAACGCACTTGGCTTTTGATTTGCCAGAAAGCCCGAGCCAGCCTTCCCACAACCTGGGTTGCCTCTGGACGTGCAAGGACTACAGTTCCCATGGTTCCTGGCCAGTGTGGCCAAGGATGGGAGGCGTTGCAGTCTGGCACACTGAGGAGCGCCTGGATTGGACGGAAATCGCATCCATGGTGGGGAATTGTCAATAAAACCCAACTTGGAATATTCGCTCTGGGGGCTTCCTGGAAGAGGAGCCTCAAGAGAGCGAGGCCTCCATCCCTGGCTCTGCACCTTTCTCAGATGCAGGTCACTCCTCCCCTGACACCTGCGGCTCCTCCTCAAGCTTGCCGTGCCCTGTGGGGGCCCCAACTTGCCTCCCCGTGCAAGCGCAGCCTGTTCCACCCCCAAGCACGGCCCTTCTCAAGAGGCTGCCTGGCACCCACGCCTCTCTCGCCAAGGGCCAGAGCGACGCTCCCGCTTCCCTGCCAAGTCCGCTCTTGACAGTCACCTGTCGGAATGGGATGGCAGAGAAGTGCGCGAAGAGGCATGCCTGAGTTGAGGGAACGCTTCGTGGCCTTCAGATCTTGCTCTGAAGAAGGCTGGCACAGACCCGTCAAAACAGTGGCAGTCGGTTCCGTGGCGCCCTGGTTGCCCCATGGATTTCAATAGGCCTACTTTAGGTACACGCCAGAGCCTGATTTTGGTTTCCCTGTGGCCACGTCCACTGGAAAGCCGATCCGGTCCTGGAAAGAGGCACCAGTCTTTCGAAACCATTGGACGCCACGGCGCCCTGGCCTGCCCCTCCCTTGCTTCCCACGCCCCTCGGATCAGGCTGTGCTGCTTCCTCTCTGGCTCGGAGGAGGCAAAAGCTGTGCCTGCCCTGCTCTGCGTTGGTGGCCCTTTTACAGCCTCCCCCCAGCCTGGCTCCCTCCAGATGGGCTGGACCACAGCTCCTCGCCAGCCTGGCCGGTGGTCGTGGGAGCGCTGCCCAAGACTCCCGGAGAGCGGCCGCTTGAAGACAGCTGCTCTGCTGGCGCAGCGTGGCTCTCTTGGGGAAAGGGGGGAGAACTCCCCCCTTTGTAGGAGATTTGTGTCTCTCCTTGCACTGGTGTAATCTCAACCAAATTTTATATTGCTTTCAAGAATCAGAAGAGGAGGAGGCCGGGTCAGGGGAGCAAAGAGGGAGGTTAACACAGGATTAAGGAAGTGCCAAATACAAATGAAAGACGATCGAGGTGCATGAAGGATCTGGATTTGTCTCGTCATCCTTCGTGTTTCACATTCCCTAATGCGATCGCTTGGCTACTGGATTTTTCCTTTTATTTTTTTACCTTCTCCTTTCTTTTACTTCTTTTACTTCTGCTTCATTGTTACATTTCCTAGTGGTTTAGAACAGAATGCTTTTTGTAGAGTGGCTAGCATTTAACATAGAAGAGCCCTTCCATTTGAAACAAACAAAAGCTTAAAAAAAAGACAATCGACTTTAGTGACCTTGTGAAAGTGACTTTTTTTAAAAAAAAGAAAAAGAAAAAGAAAAAGGCAAAACAAACGTTACACACGCACACACGTCACGGAGATCAAATTGGAGAAGCGAGCGGCAGGGACTGGCAGGACGGGCGCCCCATGGATGGGATCCTGGGACTGCGCTCGCCCGTTCTCCTGCTGGGGAGGAGAGGAAGAGTGCAAAAGCGGGGCGCGCGAAGTCGGGGTCGGGCCCCTCGGGGCAACTGGCCCACCCAACCCTGGGGCCACTTGTGGGCAGGAGCAGAGCACAGCTGGCCGCGTTCTCACGAGCGTCTGTGGGAAAGCTGGAGTGTGGCGTGTGCCAAGGAATGGGGGCATCGCTGCGGCTAGTAAGCGCTAGGGACCACGTGCAGGAAAGCGAATGCTGCCTGAAGGACTCAGCTTCCCAAGCTCGAGGGCAGAGAACTTCCTGGTCTGCATGGGTGCCGTCAGCCGGCTAGGCCAAGGACCAGTTTGCTTCAGGCACTGGGGGAGGGGGAGGGGGCGCCTCGTGGGAATTTAGGTCTCCCAAATGGCCGTTCCTCTGCGTCCTTCGGCGCTTCCTTCCCTCTCCATCCTTCATCAGGGTTTGCTTTCTCCATCCTGCCAACTCTGCCATTTCTCCCTTGCACAGGATCCGTGGGAGGTCGCCATCATGGCCGCCCGCGGGAAGGAACTCTGGGTATATCACAGGGCGAGGGGGAGCATGTTGTACGTGGAAGTAAATAAGGAGCGTTCTCTCGGTTTCAAGCACTTTGTGGTTCTGGAGCAGAAACGAGGCACGCCTCCTTCCAGCAGCACCCAGAAAGGGCTATCCAAGCACTGGGATATATGCAGTTGAGGTGCTGTGCTCCGAGGGAGTGTGCTGCGTGTTCTGCTGCCGCCTGCCGCCCCCCCGCCTCCTCTGCTTCGCAGCATCCCCTTGTCCCATCGCTGGTCTCTCCAAAGTGCTGGAGTCTAAGCGGGCGTCCGGAGATGCTTCCCAGCAGTTCCCTTGTGCTCCACCGGAATGGCAGGAGAGCGGAAACCCTCCCAGGCCTGTGGGGCGACTGATGCCTGGTCTACCCAGCTGGCAGCACCGTGGAATGGTAGCATCCCAGAGGGTGGCGTTTCAAGCCCCAAGCCGTCCCACGGTCCCCGGCAGCACCCGTGCGAGGCTCGCTCTAAATGGATGAAAATGGCACCAACGGGGCAGGAGAAAAGCAGAGCGACAGTCCCTGAGACCAGAGGCCAGGCGAGATGGCGGAGCCAGCACAGTGGGTGTGCTGCATTTTTGATCCACCTAATACAGAGGGAGGTGGAATATTGTGAAGATGTCGCTTCTTCGCTGCCCTGGAAATGCACTGACCCTTGAGGAGAAGTCATGGCTCGGTGGCAAAGCCCCTGCTTTGCACGCGCTTGAAGGCCTCCGGTTCAGCTCCCGGCTTCTCCAGGTAGGAGGATGCTAAGATAATTGCGCAGTGGCATTGGAAAAAAGGCCCTCGGGAGCAGCTCCCTGTTCGAGGCAGGGCTCCAGATCAGAGCACCCCTGCCAGAGGGCCTCTTGGCTGGTCTCGGTGGGAGAAACCCACTCCAGAAGTGGAGGGCCAAAACTGAGAAGGCCCCGCCATCCTTACATGCATCCTGCACTTCTGACAACGGGGGTCCCTGTGGAAGGGGCTCCTCTGGTGATCCGAGTGCACAGGCAGGCTGCTATGGGAGGATTCACTCCTCCTGGGATGTGGGTCCGTGGAAGAGACACCTGATCCCGCAGCTGGAGGGAGCACTAACGCCAGCATCGCCAAACCACCGCGGCAGAGCACCCTCGAGTACGTCACTGCAGGGAGGACTCGGAAGCTGCCTGGACACCGCTGCGCCTTTCATCCCCTGCCATCAAGCCGCCCCTGCTCTGCCCGGCCTGTGATGGCTGCAACCGTCGGGGAGGCCAAAGCGACTTCAACACAGCCTTCCAAAGCACAGCGAATGGAAACCGCAAGCTCACGAGGCGCGGACGCCCCGCACGGCACCGTCTCCTTATGCACTGAGCAGTGAGGATGCCGTGGTGGGAGAGGGTGGGGTGGGGGAGGCCTCTCTCTGCTTGCATGGGAGCCACTGGTTTCTGCTTGGCCGGGGGCAAGACCAGGCGAGATGGAACACCACTGAATCCGTTGCCTTCTTGATCTTCTGTCTTCAGGCCGTGCCGGAACGCCAAGCAGGAGCACAGGAGCCGTGCTGGTTGATTTTGGCACGTGGGGCAAGCCCCAGAGCGATGCTGCCCGAGCGAGGCCGGAAATGCCAGCCGGCTCGACGAGCCGCTCCGTCTCCACCAGCATCTGGCCTTTGCAAAGCGTGTGGCCTCGTGGCCCCGAGTCACTTCATGCTGCAGCAAGGAGCTAGAAAGCGCTTTCCCCCCGCCAGTGTGAGGATAGCGAGAGGGGCAAGGAAGGGCAGGGCTCTCTGCACACGTGGCCGGCACCGTCGGCCGCCCTGCTCGTGAAAAGGGGGCGCCGGCATCGCACCCTTGCGAGCGCCAGCCAGGGAGCGCTTCGCTTGGGTGCCGCATCTTCCCCAGGTCTCTTGCGATCACTGATCATCCCGAGTGGCCCTTTGGGTGGCGACTTGGGGCATTTTGAGCCAGCCAAATCTTACAGCCAGGAGAAGATCGACAGTGCCAAGAGGTCACTGTTCAAGCTGGGCGCCTCCCGGGATGTCCCACGGCATGAAAACCGTCAGCTCACACTGGGGGCCCCACTTCTTTTCTTCATTTGTGGGGTGGTGCCTGCAGTCTGGGGCTGGCATCCAGTCTGCAGGCATGGCTTGGCATGGCCCAGCCATCTTCGCTCTCTCCAAACCAGCATCCAGGCAGTGCTTGGAGGCTTTTTCCAGTCTACCAGCGATGATGCTCCACCCCGGACTCAGCCAGGGGCCTTTGGGGGCTTCTCCACACACCCCTCCAAGCCTCCTCCATCATTCACCAAGTTGGCAACTTCCAGCCCGTTCATTCTTGCTCCTTGGACGGAGTTGGATCTTTAGCTGGCGGCTTCCCCTCCTGGCCACGCATCCATGTTTCCCCTCCGCCCACAGACCCGCATGGCGCTCGGCTGCTGGGAGCCGCCACATCGCTCCCACTTGGCTCACCAGCCGCCTCGCAGCTGCCCAGGGCCGGTCTCCTGACTCCCACCCCTAAGGTCTCTCTGGCAGCTCTGATCACGGCAGCCAGTCCTCGGCTCAGATTGAAAGACAGCAAAGCTGGAAGCTCCTCCTGCAGACAGACAAGAGAAGCCGAAGCGATTCCCAGGAAGGGGAGACGCGTCTTCTGGGCACATCAGGAAGCTAACGTACGGCTCACTACGGAGTTTTCTTGGAAAAGAGAAGAGACGTGTTCCACGATCAGACACTCTGAGCCATGGGTCATGGAGGCGTTGAGACGGGATAGCCTGCAGGCGATGCTTGCGCGTTCTCTCCCTTGGCGTTTGCCCGCAAGCTTTCGAATCCAGCTTTTCACAGGAACATTTCCAAGCCTTTGTGCAAGACCAGGGTCACGCTCAAGGAAGTCCTTGGCAAAACCATCCCTGGAAGACCTCTCCTCCTGTCCATCGGGCTTGGGCGCAGCATCGGCTCAGACACTGCCAGCCATGTTCAGCTAGAGACTCCTCCTGCAACTCGGTCCTTGCCTTAGTGAGAGCAGTCGGCAATAATGGCCTTGCTGGCAGGAACGGAAAGTGCCGTCCAGAACACGGGGCGAGGCGGGGGGGGGGGCAGGTTGGGAAAGGGTGGCCTCCAGCAAGACTGTGGCCATGCCGGGATTCATCCACTTGTGGCCGCTGCTTCACGCCCGTCCCAAGCCGTCCCGTTTCTTCACAGTGGTGGGATGTCACCTGCGGTCAGGAAGGAGCAGAAACAGCTACGGACAGGAAAGGGGGTCAGGTACCAAACGGGGGGCATTTCTGTAAGACACAGTGTCAAAATCAGGCGCAACAGAACAATAGTCCCACTCAGAAGTTAGGGAGGCAGGTTGGAGGGGCAGGAAGTACGAGAGAGCGCGGTTCGGGGCATTTTGCTCCAGCCCGCACTGGCGTCTGTCGTGACGTGCTGTGTGAGCATGAATGAGGGAGAGAGTCACGGTGGCAGGGAGCGTCCTCCTCGGATGGCCGTCGCCTTTGCTCGTAGATAATTGAGTTGCATGAGGAGACGAAAGAGTTCTGCAAAAGAAAGACGAGCTTCGAGGGTTCGCGTGCTAATCCATGCTCGAGGCTCAGTTGTCGGTGCTTGATTTGGCTGTGCCCAGGTGTGGCCTGCAGTCCGCACGTCTGTACCATCCTCACCACAGTTTTAGCCATGGCTGTGAGGAGTGGGGAAGATCTTTTTCCAACCGTCTGTTGCTCATACAGAGATAAAGTGCTTTAGCAGCTGTGAAGTCGAAGTCGGGGCTGAGGGCTGAGTCGCGCTCCCCACATGCCCCGGAGGGCCGCGGCTTGCCCGCCCCTTTAACCCCGTCGCCGGGACCAAGGGGAAGGGGAGGGTGGCAGTCGGGGTCTCCAGTCTCATCCTATCCATGTCTGCCAAGATGAGGGAACCAGCACCCTCAGCCTTACCCAGAAAACCTTGGTTGAAAGCCACAAATCATATTCACGTTCCAAGGAGAGGGGACGGGATGCTGGGGCCCCTGCCGCGTGCCGGAAGGAGCCGTCCGGGCCTGGGGGCCTCCCGCTGCACTGCTCTGGTCTGCCCATCCGCCTTAACCTGCCCACGCGGGTGCCCCCCAGGCCCGCCCACCCCCCATCCCACTGGCCGCTGTCACAGCTGGCACCGGCTCTCCTTGGCCCCAGGAGCCGGCCACTAAGGGCTACCTTCTCACTACCCTCGTCTGCCGCTACCTTGGGACGAAGGAACGCACAGGGTGGAGGCCGCAGGAGCGCTCCGACTGCCAAAGCTACCTCTGAAGCCCGCCCCCCCCGCCTCGCTTGGCCACGCCTGCTCCTCGCGGCACGGTCCCCTCGGCCACAGCCCAGACCCCACGTCAAGGCTCGTCCTCCGTTGGCCCCTGGAAGCAGGTGTGTTCGTGGTGGGGAAGCGGCACTGGGGGAGTCTGGGGGGGGTCGCTGCAGACGTCTCCGTGGACGTGCGCTCGGCACCCTTGTGGTCCCGCTGCCCAGTTCCTTCTTGTGATGCTGAGCTTCGGGGTTGGCTAGTTGGGGGTTTTTTTAAAGATTTTGATAAACAGGAGGAAGTTGTGTGCCCATGAACGAAATGTTGGGGGAGTTATGGGTGGGGGTGGGAAGTGCCTGATTTGCTTCTGGGGCAAGTCTTTCGTCTGAGCCAGGCTTGCAGGAGTCGGGCCCCTTCCGTGGCTCCAGGGGGCAGCACTGGGGCTCTGCGGCTCATGCATTGTCTCCACCAAGACCCTTCTGCTCGGCACCCGCTGTCGAAAAGAGTGCCTTCCCTTTGCGGCTTACTCATTACCAATCCGTCTCCCATTTCTGGGGCTCTGGAATCGATCCTCTGAGCTGGAGAGGACCTGCTTCCTGGAAAACGCTTTCCACCAGTCGGGTACTGGTTGAAATCCAGTAGTCTGCTCCTGATGCAAAGACTGTGCCTGTGTGGTTAAAAATCAATAAATCTAGAGGCATAGAAAAGCGGTGCCTCGCGGGCGGGTTCTCCTGTCCTAGCGTGGTCAAAGAGTCTAGCAAGCCATTCTTCTCTGCTGGCTTCTTGGAAGACCGAGGGCTCCAGGACAGCCCTGCAGCAGGTGGGAGAGCAGCCCTGCTTGCTGTGCAGCCACCACCGACACAGCGAGGGAGGCAGCAACTTGTGGCTGGCCTTCCCCTCCTGCCCTCGCTGACGCCACTATGGGCGAGCCCGCGTCCTTCTCAGTTTCGCCTCTGGATTCTGCCTGGCAGCCACGGCCGAGCAGCAGAACCAGCTCTGCACCCCAAAAACCCGCTTCTCCCTTGGAAGCCTTTCCGGACTCTGACCCCTTGGGCTTTGCACTGGCCTCGGGCACAAAGGATGGGCCATTCCCTTAATGGGCGCACACACGAAACACAACCTCCTTGCCGTGTCCCGGGCGCCGTATGGATGGGGCATTAATGGAGCTTTCACCCCACTGGGCCATCCATCAAAAGGCACAAAAAAAGATGATGCCGACATTTTGTGTTTTCCCAGTGGCTTTGGAAGCTATCAGAGCCGTGCACATAGAAAGATTATGCAGAATCTTTGCAGTGCTTTGCAGTGCTTAACTTAAAAAATAAAGTTGCTCTGTACCATCCCATCACAGCCTAAAAAGTGGCAATTTCGGCCAGAGGTTGGCAACACCATTCCCACCCCTGCCCTAAGCGCCCAGCAAAACAAAGAGGAACGAGGAACAGGAAACCGACTGAGAGGTAAGTATTGCCCAGGAAGACATGGAGTATCTTAACAAGGGTTGAGGAGGAAGTCCTACCGCATCCCAACGCAGGGCCTAAGTCTTGGGGGCAAAGCTGCTGGGGAGTCCGACTCTTGAGTCCGCCTTCCCGTTGCCGCCAATCTGAAAATTAAGTTCCGAGGGATTCCCGTGCTCCAGGAAGCCCCTCCTGGGCAGGCAGGCTGGCTCGCTGCTCGTGAGGCGGGTGACCCTTGTGCTCGGCTAGGGGTCTCGGGAGGACGATGATCGCTGACCACTAAGCACTCATTTCCCTTTGCCGCCAAGTCCCCCTACTGGATGGCTGTTTGGAGGGGGGCTTCTCGCCCTGCCACCTGCCCCTTCCCAAGTGGGCCTTCCGCTTCCGTCATTCCAAAAGGAGCGCTGCCTCCCTCGGGTGGGTGGGAGAGCAGCTTGGCATTCCAGTGGATTACGATTCTTTTGATTGACCCTTATGATTTCTTGTACTATAATAAAGAAAGACGAATGGACATTGTTATCTCTGTAGCTCTGTAGTTAATGATATTCTGCTTAGACTGAAATAAAGCACAGTCCAGTGGGGAATTTGCCCGGATTGTTCCTGCGTGTGGGTCTCTTCTTCAGAGTCGTCTCTGGGAGCCACTCTGGCTGCTTATATGACGGGGGAAGCAGCCCAAACCTGGAGCGTCCGCTGGGGCTCCAGCACCTCAGCCAGGTGCATCTCCACGAGCCGCATCCTGCGCACTGGAGTGGTCGCTTGCACGATCTTGCCCCAGGATCCAACCGGTTCCCCTGCGCCTTTGCCGGGACCCGGGGGGTGGTGCCACTGGGCTTGGGCTGCCACACTGAGCAGGGGAAGTTGCGGGGGGATGCCTCCGCACTGGGGGTCTGCCTGGAAAAGGGGTTTCAGTGTGGTCCCTCCATGGATCAAGCAACCCTCAAGCAGCTCCGAGGTTGACGCTTTGCAAAGGATGCCAGGAACATGGACCGGCGTGTCAGTTGCAGCGAAGAGGAGGAACAGCTTCCCCCAGATTTCCCGGTGCAGCTGGCCTGGGGTGGGTTCTCACCATTTTCCCTGCCGGGCTGCAGCACCTCACATGGCCAGGCAGATGCTAGAACCTCAAGGCCGAGGAGGGCCCACCGGGGCTGATGCCAAACTCTGGCATCCCCCTACCCTGTCTGGCTGCACTTTCCTGGGGCAGCAGGCGCACTGGGAAGCATTGTGCAAAACGGGCAGGAAGTGGCCCCTTCGGACAGGACACTGGCCAAAACCCCACTGAGCTCAGAAATAAATGGAATGCAGAAAAGCCAAGCTAACCTCCCAAAATATATAAAAAACCCTTTTAATCCAGATGAAAGCACAACAGATATGCACCCGAAAGCTTCCATGTGTGTGACATGGGGTAGTGGCAAGCACATACCAACTGCATGCAAGTCGTTTCGACATGGCGACATGCGGCGAGGAGCGGGCCGCCTCTGCACGCAAGACCATGTCCCGGCACGCAGGGACGAGGGGCACTGGCCTCCCCTGGAGCAGGCGCCGGGCCCAGCATGCCATCGCTGAAGCCAGCAGGGTACACAGCCCAGCACACACAGGATGAATTCGGGGCAGATCTACGGGGCGCCCCCCAGTGGCCATCCCGCAGAGCAGTGCTGAGCAGGGCGCCCAGCACATGCCCTCGCCTCGCATTCGGCCCGTGGCCCGCTGGAGCCCACCGACTCCGGGCGCCACTCGGCGGCACGACAGCCCAGCCTGGTGCAAGGACTCCGAGCGTCGCCCGCTGCTCTGCCTCCTCTTAAAATGCATGCGCGGTCGCGCCTCGTGTGAGCTTGTGTGCGCACGTCCACGGCACTTACAGCTGGCTTTACAGGTCTCTGCATTTTACTGATTTGAGCAACTGACTTTGCTGTCTTGGATTATATGCCTTTCCGGGTCCCCGGAGTTGCCTGGTCCGAGGAAATGGGACCTCGGCCAAGGCAGGAAGCGCGTGCTCCACCTTTGCATGGAACGCCTTGGCTGCTCTCCAGTCGAGGCCAGAGGCACTCTGGGCAGAAGGCGGCTTGCAGCCGCAGCGTGGGCAGGGCTGGTTTCCTGGCACATCCGCCTGCCCCGAAAAGGCCTGGGAAAGGAAGGCGGAGCCCCACCTGTTGCTGCTGGGAAACCTTGCTGGGGAGCACCAAGTCGGGGTTTGTGGGGGGAAGCATGCGGTGAAGAGCGCCTGGCCCAGGGTCTTCCGGAATGGCTGCCAGCCCTGTCCCTTTCCCACCTCGGAGCAAGTCAGAGCACCCCAGCAAAGTGCCCCATACCAGGGCAAGTGGCCGAGGCCCGGACAATCCGCTGGACAGGCCCCGGAGAGCCACCGGGCCTCGCCGAGGGGCTGCCACGACCCACGAGCAACAGTGACGCCCGCTGGGGCCTCCGTCCCACGCCTCTGGCAGCTGGGGCAGGCAGATGCCCCCATCTTAGCGTTCCCAGAATGCCAGGCCCCCAAAGGACCCTCCTCTTCTTCGCTGGCTTGCAGACCTCTCTAACGGGAGATGGCAGGAACCGAACCCCGGAAGGTCCTCTACACAGGGCCGCACCAGCTCTCCCGTTCTTAAGGCCGTGACGGAGACGGCCCTTTGCACATCCGAGGGACACCCCCCCCCCCCGCAATGGAGGCAGGGTCTTCCTTTCCTCCACGCAGAGCTCAAGAAAGGCGTGGGGAGGAGGGAGCACAAGACAGGTTCCACGTTCAGTGCCGACCCGGACAGAAGAACTCCCGCGATCCAAAGCGCTTGCTGTCCCGGCCCTGAGTGTGCCCGAGATCTGGAGAGCCGGAGGGCGACTGTGACACACGCAAGCAGTGCACACGCACCAGGAGGAGGGAGGGAGGACGGACGGACGGACGGAGGGACGGTGGGGCAGCCGCCTGAGCAGCCCACAAGGAGGGGCACAGCAGCGGCTGCACTCGCAGGGCCGCTGTGGCCGCACACGGACATTCCCTTCCCTTCTTTTCTTAAAGAGAATTTAATCAGCTAAAACCACTTGCTCGCTTGCACACTTCCGCTCTGCGGGTTCCCCCCTCATTTTCACCGTTAAAAGCGCCATCACTGTGAACGCGGGAGAGCGAAGCCGGCGCAGTCAGCCCGACGGCTGAGGGGGCTCGGTCCAAGTCCAGCCCTCCGCAGTGTCCCGTGTACTCTACACGTGGGGAGAGCGGCTGCCACGGCTCCAGAGGGCGCCGGGACTCACCCCCTGCTCCCTTCGCCTGCGAGTCCCGGTCCTCACCCAGCCCGGGTGGCCACTGCCTCGCTTGCAAGCCTCCACGCCTGGCTCCCACCTGCCCGGGCGGCGCTGGCACGTGCCGAAAGGAAGGGGCGCTCCGCCCCTCAGTTTGTGTACACCTGAGTGCCAATCACGCGCATGATCTCCTTCTGTATCTTGGGGTCCTGAGTATTGATGTTGGCATCCCCGACCTGGCCATCCTCGTAGCTGCAGGGAAGGAAGAAGCCGTGTCGGGCGCCCTTCTTGCCGCACGCCGGAATCCCGCTGGGCGCAACCCAGGCCCACTCCGCTGGGAACGGGGCCAGTGTCCCAGGCAAGCAGGGCCCAGCAGCGCTGGGGAGAGGGAGAGCGGGCGATGCCACGGCCCGGCCTGCTCGCCGTCCCCCTCCCGGACAACCCAGCAGGCCCCTGGGCCAGGCACCCCCAGTGAACGGCGGCCGCCCATTCCGGGAGCAGGAGGCCTCCCCCTCCCAGACACCGCCCGGGGCACGGGGTACCCACACGAAGAAGAAGCGGGTGCAGACGTGGTCCGAGACTGGGCACACCCAGATGTTCCCGTGCTTCTGCAGGTCCTTCGACGTGATCACTGCAAGTGAGACGAGCAAGGTTACAGGACTTTCCGGAGGGGAGATGGATGTAGCTGAAGTATATTATATATTATTGTTATAACATGTGAATGAAGTGGTAGTTGTATTGGTCTCCGGGGTGGTGGGGGAACTTTATTATTTACTCTTTAACTACCGTGTTTTTGTTATGTTTTAATATTATTGTTGTGATAGGTTGTATTTGTTTTTTTCTGTTTAAAAAAAAACAAAAAGGAGGGGAACAAGGGAGGAAGGGTCAGCAAGACTGCAAGCGCGGCCTGGGGCAGGCGCACCGACGCCATCCGCGAAGCGCCCCGATCTGCTGGAGCCAGGCTCCCGGGAGGTGGCCTCTGACCTCTCCAAAAACTGGGTGCCCGCCTGCTGGAAGCTGGGCTCCCCCACAGAAAACATCTCCCTGCAGAGGTTCGTGCAGAGCGACTCCGAGCCAGGAATCTGGCCAAGGCCTGCCAGAGCCTGGGAACAGGTCTCCCTTCCAGGGACCGGCCCTCACGCGGACGCCTCCTCCGGGCTTCGCGGCGCACCAGCCATGAGGCCAACTGGCTGCTCGCAAGACGGCCGTGGGCCCGCGCTGGCCCCGCTCCTTGGGATCCTGCCAGGCTGTGCGGAAGGGCTGCAAAGCTGGGAAGGCCTTCCCGGAAGTCGGCGAATTGCCGGAAGACACGCGGGCAGCCGCCAGACACCGGAACGGCTGCCACGCAGCAGACGGAGCGGTGGCAACCTCTCCTGCGCCAAAAGGGCTGCAGGGAATGGATCCTGGCTGAGCATCGCAAGAAACCGTCAAACGGCGAGGGCTGCTTAGCCGTGGAGGGGATGCCTCAGGAGACGGCGGGTCCCCTTTCACTGGAGGCGTTTAAGCAAAGGCTGGGAGGCCGCCTCTCGGGGAGGCTGTGGCTGCCCCCTGCACCAGGCAGCGGGTTGGACTAGATGACCTCCAAGACCCGTCGGACCCTGTGAATCAGTGGGCGGCTTAAGGCGTGCGCAGAGGCCTCCTCTTCCAGTCTGATGGCTACTCGCACTCTGAACGGGTGGGAGCAGCACACCAGCCCGCCTGCTCCCGGTCCCCCCCTCCCCAATCGCTCACCTTCACAAAGTGCAATGCAATTCAGGTTGCGACTCTGCAGGAACCTGGACTGGATGGACCGCGTCTGCAAGGAAGCCGGAGAACCCGCGTCACATCCCCGCCCCGGGGCGAGAGCAGGGCTGCGGAACCAGTGCCCGTCGGTGGTGGTCGGACTCCAGCTCCCTCTGGGCCCAGCTAGCGTGGCCAATGCCGGGGAAGGTGGGCATTGTAGGCCAACAGCATCCCAACGGCTGCCAATTCCCCACCCAGAATCCCCGGCTTGAACCCATGGGCATTGTGGTGTTGGGATAAACCATTGACCAGGATGGATCTAGCCAACGGGTGCACTGCTCGCAAGAATCGTCTCATTTGTGGGTGCCAGAGGTGCTCCTAAAAATCAAGAAAAATGGGAACGAGCAGGCATCTGGAAGACACCTGCAGCCTTTTGATCTGGAGGGAGCCGTGCAAGGGGGCAGCTGCGAAATCCTTCCCCTGGGGAACCCACAGAATCCCCCACTCCAGTTACCGCCTTGCAGTGCAATTGCCTCTATTTATGGATCCCCTTTTCTGTTCCGCCCAAGAATCTGCTTCCGCTGACCGCGAAAATGGCCGGTCGGGACCGATGCCCCTCGCCGCATGGCCTTGGAAGCGGCTTGCTAGCCCTGGAACTGCATTTGCTGATTTATCCACCTTGCTGCTATTAAGCAACATTTACTGTTTATCTGGCAGTGAACGACGCTGCGAGCAGCCGGCAGCTCCGGGAGAAGAGTCTTTTTGAGCGGTGTGGCTGCTTCAGAGGCAGGAAAAGCAGCCTCTTGTTTTTAGTAACAAAAAAGCATTTGACGGCAAGGGGAGTGCAGAAGGGGAGGCCGCAGCGGACAAGAGCCGGGACAGCAGCGTGTCTAGCTAAGCGGCAGTCAAGCCGACCTTGCGTTCTTCCACGGCTGCACAGGACCATGGCCAGACTCGAGTGGAGGCATCACTGCGTGCAGGAAGACTCCGGAAAATAATTCAGTGTCGCCATCCAGTGCGGCAGAAAGGAGTTCCCCTGGCTGGCGGGCAGCCCCAGCGGATCAACTGCAGCAGGCTGCTGCGGTGGGGGGCGTGGAGATGGGGAGTCCTGCTGCAGAGGTGCTGGGGATGAGGCGGCCCCCGCACCGGAGACAGCGGGAGGCCTGAGGGGCGGAGCAGGGCAAGGACCCCCTCCTGCGCTGGGTTCCTGAGCGGACAAGCCACCCGGGGTGGCCAAGCGCGACATGTGAACCCGCTCGCTGGGTGCTCTTCCCAGAGCGGCCGGCGTTCTTCGGTTCATGGAGGCGCTTTCCCCGGGGCAGGGCAGGGCAGGGCAGGGCAGGGCAGGGCAGGGCAGGCCACCTGCGGCCCTCCAGACACTCTGGGTGGCAACTCCCCCGTAGTGCAGCTCCTCTGGAGGGCACCAGGTGGCCCATTTCTAATGCAAAGCAACGGGCAGTTTTCTGGGGTGCTTATGAAGCGCGGGGGATCCCAGCTCCGGCGGCGACCACACTGGCGGGATGGGGAATGCAGCCACGCAAACCGTCACCTGGGGAATGGTGTTCATCCGGTTGTACCGCTGCACCAGCTCGTCCTTCGAGGGCATCCGGTGCTGCCCTTTCCCCATCCCTGCACGGACGAGAGAGAGAGTCAGACCGGCATGGCGAGGCGCGGCTCGTGCCCCGGCCGTGAGCCCGGGGGAGTCCGTCCTCGGCGATGCCGGAGGTGAGGGCAGAGCAGAGCTGTGCAGGCCACCAAGCAGCAGCACATGGAGACCAACGCCAGGGCGAGACGGGACGCCCCACCAGAGCCGGCACGCAGCCTGGTCCCGGTCGCATGCCCGCCGAGGGCCCGCATCCCGGGAGGCCACCGCGGCCGGGAGCCGCGGGGCGTGATCGCCCTTCCTCGAGTGCGCGCACCTTGCTCGCCTGCATCTCACTCTGGTCCAACGACCGTGGGGAGGAGGCGGAGGAGGAGATGCCACGGCCTCCTCTCTCGCAAGCAAGCGACAGAAATGAGGAGTGGAAAGAGGAGCAGCGGGAGCCAGCGGGGTGCGAAGGCAGCCTGGTTGAAGGAACGGGGGTTCGTGGAGGGGGTGCGAGGCCTCGAGCTCGGCCCAGCAGGCACGGTCTGCGGAGCAGAGGCCCGGAGGCCGTGGGTGGCAAGCAGCACGCACACCCGTCGGGCCCAGGGCACAGGGGTCTGCGCGGCCAGGGCGGGGATGGGAGACCGCCTGGGAAGCCCACCGAGGCTCCCCTGAGCCTCGCCACAGAAAAGCGGAGGAAGAGCACACGGCAAAAGCCAGGAAGGGACTCGAGACGCTTGACCCGCGCTCCTCCCTTCCAGGCCGCACGCGTGCGCACGCTAGTGCATGTCCGTGGGCAGTGGCGCTCCGGCCGGAGCAGGAGGAGTGGAGGCACGCTGGGTGAGTTGGCTTTTTCCTCTCCCCTCCACATCCTTCTCCCTTGTGTGCCATGTCTTTCACAGTATGCTGGCAAGGAGTGGCGTCTTGTTTTCTTGATTATACACAAACTGCTCTGGGAGGCTTTTCAGCTAAGGCGCTGAATCCAAGTGCCAATGCCCAGCGCAACGGTGGTCACGCACATCCACAGCACACCTTCACTGCCCAGAGCAAAACTTCAATGGACTGGACACGCCACAGGCAGCTTAAAAGGCACCCTGGACTTCTTTCTACCAAACCTCAGCATCTGCGGGTGGGGGAACCATCAGGAAAACACATCACCATCTTATTCTAACGTGCCCGGCCCTTCCTCCACCGAGGCCAGTCCCATTCAGTCCGATTCCCAGCAGCGCCCCAAGTTTCTTCGCCTGCCTGGCTACCAGGCATCCTTCCCCTCCCTCCCTCTTCATTGGAGAACCCAGGAACTGAAGCCGGGGCCTATTTGGGAGACGCTCTCGCTCCCCATGAGGCAACGGGACCGAAGAGGAGGGAGGGAAGCCCCTCGTGCTCCGGCCACTAGGCAGGTGACCACGGAGCACTGGGAGAGCCCCTCTTGCTTCCCAGGAACAGCAAGCCGGAGAAGGGCGCACTCGGCCCTCCCTGCCAGAAAGAGCACGCCCGCTCGCAGGACGGGGCAAAGTGCGGTTGCCAGAAGCGGGGGCAGTGGCGGCGTGGTCAGCAGCCCCGCTCGGTCTTGCGCCTTTCCGCTGCGTGTGCACAGAAACCCATGCCCAATTTAAACAATCTCTGAACAATTAAGACCGCAGACACCAGGAAGACGACGACGACAACAAACCTGTGTCCCTGCGGCTTGGACGTCGGCAAGCGCCTCCCTCCCCATGCGACGGAGGGAAGCGATTCATGGCTGCGCTGGCTCCCTGCCTGCCTGTGTGGTGGGGAGGGGCGGGGGCCCACGACCAACGCTGGGGAGCGGAGGCGGACCGCCCCCGGGGCCCGGCGAGCAGGGCCTGGCTGGATCCACCCCCCGTGCAGCCCTCCGAGGGCCCCGGACACGCTCCACGCGGACAGGGGCGGCTCTGCAGCAGCCAGCGCTCGCTTCCCTCTGCGCTTGGCTGCGCTCCTCACCGTGCCTGGGCGCTCCCTGACCCACGAGCCGGAGGAAAGACCGGCGGCCCGCCTCTCTGGCCTCTCCTCGGGCACGCGTCTCCCGGAGTGTCGCGAGCCCCCTGCCGACACCGATCGGCCTACGGCTGGTGGACCGTTCCCCACACCGAAGGAGCAGGTCGAGATGCCCCAGGGGGATGTGGATGAGACACAGAGGGGCAGCGGCTCTCGAGCGCAGGGACGTCAGCGGGACAAACGGGTGCACTGACAGATGGAGGGACGGGGGGGGGGGGAGGGAGAGCCGCTTACCTGAGTATCCAAAGGAAATACTGGAGATGGGGCTCAGATAGATGCCTTTGCCATAGGCTGCTCCATGCAGCTTGCAGAAAAACACCAATGTGAGCCAGAAAAAAAAATAAAAAGCATTCCCCAAAAAGCAGAAGGCAGGGAAGAGGGAACTGCGTGGCAGGAGCGACTCCCGGGGCCTGTTCTCGGCACGCTGGCTTTCCCACGGCCCACCTCTCTGCCCTCGCACACCCCGGCCAGCCAAGACCAACGGAGGTCCGCCGCCCGGGCGCTGAAGTGTGCGACGCCTGAACGGTGGGATCAGGCCGAGACGTCCTGGTGCCTGCGCTATGTGCAACTGCAAGAACCGAAGCGGGGGCGCACTGCCCGCCACTGACGCAGCGCCTCTGCGGGCAGCGGCTCGGGGCAGCTCTGGCGGCAGGAGCACGTGCTGCCTGGAGGGGGGACTCTGGGGGAGGCCCACTCACACCCCCATCTGGACGCAGCACCTCCGAGGAGGGCGAGCCAGGAAGCGGCAGGCACGCCACCTCTGATGCTGGGCACTTCCAATGCGCCTGCTCGCACGTAAGGTCACTGTGCCTTGCTTTTCATGCTGTTGGTCCTTTCAAGAGTTCTCGGCGTCGCATCGTTGTCTGCGACCTTTAACGCGCGAGATGCCCTGTCTGAATGTTTCCGGGGCCGCTCTCATCTGCCTGGCACAGCCGCTTGAGTGTCGGATTCGCATCAGGGAAAGACAGTCCAAATCCTCCCTTGGAGGAAAGGCGGGACAGCCGTCCAGAAACGAAACCTGGGCTTAGTGCCATGGATCGTTCTGAGCGCCAAGATGGGCCCTGAAGCTGCCTGCGCGAATGCTGTCCAGTGACGGTGGAGCGGAGCGGCTCTCCAACAGGCGCCGCCGGGTCACCCTGCAAACCAGGGGACGCCCTTTTGCAGGGGTCGCCGCAAGGACGGACCCTTTGCTGTCCAAAGCAAGTCCTCCCTGGAGTAGGACAGGCGCAGCCGGGTGCCAACGGGCTGCAGGCCCCCCACGGCCAAGCCGAGCACCCACACCTGTGGCTGTGCGGACCAGCAACACTTGAGCTCAGCAAGGTGCACGCTCCCGACGCATCTTTTGGGGTCCGCAAACCGCACTGCAGGCGGCAGACAGCTCTGTGCCCGACCCAGGAGGAGCCAGCCGGGCAAACCCTCATCAAAACCAGCCCAGTTCCCACGCAGCCCTCCTCAAACTCTCTGGGAAGAAGCAACATCCTTGTAGGCCGCAGGCGGAGCAGACGGGCGGGAGGAGCCCGGGAGGGTCTCAGTCGCGCAAGGGCTGGCCTGGCTGGCCTGGGCAGGGGGTCCGCGGGGGTCCCTTACCTGCAATTTGGTGTAGGATGCGTTGACCAGCCCGTTGCGCAGAATGGAGTGCCAGTTCTCAATGTGAGAGCCGCTGCGAGGGGAGAGAAAACTTGGGCTCAGCGTGCCGGGGCTTCTCCCCGGCATGGACAACCATGTGGGCACATGCACGCACGCACGCACGCACACACGCACGCTCCAAATCGGGGAAGCACGACCGGACTAAGCGTCTCACTGCAGAGATTCCCACGACGAGGATGGCGGCAGGCGAGGCCGGGTGGAGCTCGGCCTGCCGTCAACCCGACTGGGGGCACTGGAGCGCCTGAACGGGCTGAAGCGCCAGGCCACACACTCCCCAGCCCGCGCCCACTGCCTGTCCTGCGTTTGCCCAGAGACCTGCACAGGCCCGGGGCTTCCGCGGCCGGACGCTGCCCCCTCTTCTTCCTCTCCCTTCAGTTCATCTTCACCCAATCCCATCCCACACACGGGGCGCAGCAAGACAGCTCATGGAGCGCGATGCGTCCCCGCCGGTGGCGCTGCGAGCTGAAGCGAAGGCGGCTGCGATCCCGGCTGCTCTGGCTGCGCCTGGCCAGCCGCAGGGGCCCCTCGACTCCGGACGCGGACCGGCCCGCTTGCCCAGCTGAGCTTCCTTTCACCTTCTCACTGGGCTCCCACCATCTCGGCACGTCACGTTTTCTCACGACACACAACTCTGCTTCTTCTCCTAAGCGCTGCGCTTGCAGAATGCTCCCCAAATGAGGCCGTGTCTGATTTCCAAAAGGCATCAACGGGATAAACAGGCAAGACCCCCTGGCGGCCAAGGGGCGGGGGGTCCCAAGAGAGGGTCCGAAGGCACCCAACAGAGCAACCTTCCTGAAGGCAACCAGTCTGGACTTCTCAGCCACCGGCTGGGGGGCCACGTGGGGACCCCAGCAGCGACACCTGGAGCGCCTTGATCCAAGAAAGGTCAGGGTATCGTTTCGTGGCCAGAGTGGTTCCAGGCCTGAACGGGAGGGAGATCCGAGCAGACGGGGGAGACGCGCGAGGACAAGCAGGGGGCGAACTGAGGGGGGAAATGGCTACGACGGCCCGGTTCTTACACACTGCTAAAAATGGGGGAGGGACGGAGTATCAAAGAGGAGAAAATTCAGCATGAAGTCTGCCTGCGCTAATGGATATGCATAGCTGTAAGCGGCATCGTGGTCAAGAGCGCGGGACTGGGACTCGGGTTCTAGCTCAGCCAGGGAGCCAGCTGGGTGAGCCTGGGCCGGCCACGGCCTCTCAGCCCCACCTCCCTCACAGGGCTGTTGTTGGGGGGACAGGAGAGGGAAGAGGCTGAGGGGCTGCGGCTCTCGTCAATGAAGAAATGCGGTACGTCTCCCCTCCCAGGGAAGGCCGCCTGCCTCTGTCCGCTGCCGGCCGCTCGCCGCAAACGGGCCGCCCCAAGGCCCCTGCTCTGCGCCCCTCCCGGGGTTTTTACCTTTGCACTGGCCTTGGACTGGGCAGCCATTCAATTAGAGGGCTGTCACCCATCATGTAGGGCATGGGGCCTCCCTGAATGGAGAGGAGTACTTCAGAAGCGGTCATGGCCTGCTGGATGGCTGGCTGAAGCTTTGAGCAGGATCGCTTTGCGGCTGGAAGGCCCCCTCTGTCAAGCCTCCCGGGAAGCCATTTTCTGAGCAGCTTCCAGTGGGGACGGGAGAAGCAGAGCAGATGCCCAGAGGAGCCACGTGGCGCGGGAGGCCACCCGCGGAGGAGAAGCCCCGACAGGAATGCTTACTGAAAAGCGAAGGTGCTGCCGTACAGCTTCTTGGCCGTCCGGAAGCGGGCCTCCTTGGCCGGAGGGCTGCTCAGCAGGAGGAACTGGTGTGAGGTGTGCATAAATTTCAGCTGCTACCAAGGGAAACAGACCCACATGAAAGGGAAGGGAAAGGGGGTCAGGGAGGGGGAAGAGGGGGGCACAAGCGGGGAGAGACAGAGACAGAGACAGAGACAGAGACAGAGAGAGAGAGAGAGAGAGAGAGAGAGAGAGAGAGAAGAAAGAGGGCCATCATGCAGGGAAGTTGCTTGACGCATTTCTGGAAGATGCTGTTTTCTAGATGAGTCTCAGGAATGGGAAAATTTGTGATCTGCTCATTCCAGAGTGCACACATGACGCTACCCAATGGCTTACTTAACCCGTGGTTTGCTGACCCACCCAAGGTTTGACAATCTGTGGCTTGTTTGCTTGCTTCACCGCCCGGCTGCCTGTGGCCCACCCCAAACGCCCCCTCAGCAGGCAGCTCCTCTCGGGCAACTGGTCGGCAGGGCAAAAGGGTGCCGCCTCTGGACACAAAGGTATGGTTTGAGGGCCACGCTAAATGCCCACCGGTCGGCATGTCCCCCCGAATATTCCGAATTCCCTCTGGTTGCCATCTAGCCTACTAGTCAGGCCACACCCCACGGCAGCGAGTCCCATGCGCCGATTCTGCACGGCAGCCCTCCTCCGCCTCGGCCCCCCAGGTAAGCTGGAGCACAGCTCTCACCATACCTGGGAGCCCTGGGAGCTGCTGCCGTGCGCGTCTGGGGGGCATCGAGCTGGGGAAGGCCGATCCTTCAGTAACAGGAAGCAGCAGCCCTCTGCTCCCCAGCCCCACTGCAGGGAAGACGGGGCATCCCTTCGGTTCAGTGGGGAGTGAGACAAGCTGCTTCCTGACTGGCTGCTTGGGTATCCTAGCAACTGCCCCCTGGTAGCACTAAACAGACCGGACAAGTTAAGGACGCTTTGCCGAACAGGCGCAAGTTCCCCGCTCTTGACGTACAGATTCTATGTGCTGGGTCTGGGGTATGTCTGAGCTGCAGTTCTGCACGCTCCTTCGTAGGAATGAGCCCCCCTTCCCAAGAACACAGACTCCTGGGTCATCTATGCCACTGCATTTGCTGCCACAACCGGCTCAGTTTCGCCCGGTATGCCCCCAGAACACTTTTTTAAACCGTGCGCTTTGCTTTTCAGCCGTGAGCCATTGCAATGGCAGCAGATACAACCCTGTGAAACGACAGACAGAGCGGCGCTTGGCAACGGCAAGGGAAGCTCCGTCATCGCAGCTTCTGCGCTGCCAACCGTAACGACTGAAAATGAGTCTTTCAAGTTCAGCCGCTTCCCCAGGTAGGCCGAGGGCACATTGCTCAACGGCGCTGCCGCTACAGCACACCTTGCCCTCGCACACCCCGCGCGCTTGTTTTGGAGGTGCCAGGAACAAACAGCACAGCGCGACAGCCCAGCTGGCGGGCCCACCAAGGAGGCGGGCCTTTGAGCAGCAGCCGCTGGCAAAAAGGCGGATGGGCAGATGAAAGGAAGCACCTGCGGCAAGACACTGCGCGCCGCTAGAATGCTGCTCCCAGGCAAGATGGGGGGGGGCACCCAAGGGGCACCGTGTTGCCAGGCCCCCAGCAGAGACGGGCCTTCCCCATGGAATCCGAATCTGGCTGCGCTCGGTCTTCGCGGGGGCAATGCGACCCAAGGAAGTGCCGGGTGTTCCAACAGCTGCGACCGGATGCTTGCAAGCCAGCCCCCCCCCCCCCCCCCGCATCCTCACTACCCTGTGGTGCCACCCCTGGGCCTACCGGGAGAGCAACAGACCTGTGAGACCCGCAGCGAGCAAAGCTCTCCACACGCTCTTTCGCTTCTCACAGTGCTGCCGAATTCCCCAGTCGGATCGTCTGGATCAGCCCTGGGCAACAGCGCCAGCGGCCAGGGACTGCGGGGGCAGCCAGCTCGGGAGGGCCGCCGGCCCCTCCTCCACCCCATCGCCACGCGGGCGGCACGCCTGGTGCCGCCAGTTCTTGCGAAGGCCTCGGATCGAGGCCCTTGGGACTGGAGCCAGCAGGTGGACACGGGGCCTTCTGCACGCAGGGCAGCCCCCCTGCCCCGAGCGGCTCCCGCCTCCCTCCCCCACTGGCAGCGGAACGGCCGCACGCGCGACAGGAGAGGAGCCATCACTTACCCTGCTGAGAGGTAGCTTGACGATGTGCGACCTGTTGCTGGAGATTATCCTGGGAAGGACCAAGAGGCAGAGAGCGTGGGGCAAATCGCACCGCCTGCCCCACGGGCCCGTCCCCAGGGCCCCTCCACCCGCCCCGCTGGCGCCCTCACCACTGCAGGAGAGGGTGGGCCAGAGGATCGAGCTTGTCCATCTGTTTCTTGATCTCCAAATAAGACCCCTGAGGAATAAAAGACAGTTGCAGCGCCATTCACATTCCAAGCTTTATTTTTTTTCAACGGGTTTGTGCCAGCTCAGCTGGGAACTCCCAGGAATAACTCATTAAAGGGGGCTGATGGGAAGGACAAGGCGGCCTTGTTCCCACCCCGAGAGCAGAGGTTTCTCTCGTGCGTTTAGCGCGCCTTAAAGCTGTCTCAGCCTGGCCCCTCCAGCCGCCTTGGGCTTCAGCCCCCATCAGCCCCACTGGCCACGGCCACGTCAGGAAGCGGCAGCATGGGTGGAGCAGGCTGGGGGGGGGGATAAATGTTTTTAAGTAAATATTTTACGGAGCCTAAAGCATCCGCTTGACAAAAGCCCAAAACCATCCATCTTTGCAAGGGTTCCCTCCTGCCCACCCCCTGCCCAAGGTCCTCTCGGTGCCTGGGTGTGTGTGTCTGCATGTTTGAAAATAGGCTCTTTGTGTCTGTTGGGTGATCGAGCCAATCGGATCTGGCTAGGTGCCCATGTCACAAAGCCAACTCGGAAGGAAGGCCGTGCTTCCTGCCTTCACTCTGAACTGGCACACATGGCCAGGGAAAAGCACAGGGCGGGAGGGCACGCCGTGCGCCACCCCCGGTGCAAAGTGGATGCACGAGGGACCAGACAAGCGACGTGAGGAAGGGGTCTGGAGCGAAGGCGCCGGGACTTACTTGGGTCATTTCGCGGATTGACATGACGCTGTCCAGGGCCTTCTGCAGCCTCTCGTAGTTCTTCTTCTGCGGGTCAAGGGAAAGGGAGAGGAGATGCATCAGGCACAGAAGTAGCTCAGTGCTCAGAGGCACGGGAGGCCCTAGCCGCTGAATGTTCTCCATTGCTGAGCAGACACCTGCTGTAGCTGGAAGCTGCGTCTGAACTGTGTCTTGATTAAACAATGAATGTGGACCAGAAATTGACTCCAGAGAGATGCAGAAATAGAAACGCGACCCTCTCCAGAAAATGCATACAGAATCAGTGCTGCCACTCGCAATCGTGTGATTTTGTTCTGCCCGGGAACCAATGAGGGCTTGTGGTGAGGTCATTATCCAACTTTCAAATCCCAACATGGAATTTTGCAAGGATCTCTCCCAGACCAAAACCTGCAACTAAATCACGGAACAGAGAATACTTTTGCAAATGCTAGTTCAGGAGAGGCCCCTGTAAAACACCAAGCTGGAATTGGAGGGCTGGGTAGTGGCCAATCCCGCCACAGGTTCCAGCATCGCCCTCATCCCTGCGCCTGCTGACCTACACCAACCTTGGGGTTGAAGGCGAGGGTCTTCGGGTCACTGGGGTCCACGACAGAGGGGTAAGGCTCGAAGATGATGCTTTTGCGTGGGGATTCCAGCGCTGCTCGGCACATGGCCACCAACAGGTCCACGACCTGAAAGAGGGATGCGGCCCATGAGGGGGTGGGAGAGGCCCTTCTCCGTCCCAGCACTTCGTCCAACCTCTCACCTCGGGCCTTACAGTCCCAGGACAGGGCCAACCAGGCACGAAGGTTCCGTTAAAACGAGCCCGAGTCCCGAAGCACAAGCGGACGTGGTGGAACGGGCAGACCACAGCCGCAAGCCGCAAGGGCAGCGGAAAACGCCCGTCGGCAGGGGTCCATTCCCTTCGCGGAAGGTTTCTATCCTGCGCTTCGCAGGAGCTGCCCGTGGTGCCAAGCCCAAACCAGGACAGCCACCACGAAGCGTATTTCGGAAGGATGCGTGCGTTCCGCAAGTGTGCATTTGCGCAAAAGGATACATGGCCCAATTCCGTCCGTGAGCGACGGATGGGACAAAAACTTCCTGAAGAATCCGGAAAACATGCGTGGAATCGACTCTGTGAAGTCTGTGTGAGCCTGGGCTCCACAGGCAGAGCTCAAGAATCAGGCCCGCCTCCCCGGCCCAGCGCGCCCACCTCTGCTCCCGTGGCCACCTCCTCCGCGGCGCCGGACATCACCCCCAGTGTGTAGAAAGAGAAGACGCACAGCTCCCGGGTGCACACAGCCGGCTGGAGGGAGACAAAAGCCGCGGGGCTGGTGAGGCGGGGCCCGTGCGGGCCCGGCGCCCACGCAGCTTCCCGGGGCTGCCCGCGCGGGCAGGTGGGGGGCACCTTCAGCATGGATCCGTTCTGGAAGACGTGCTGCTCGTCACACACCACGCAGTACTCGTTCAGCGTAGGGATCCTCTGCTCGGCGTACTTCATGATCTGGGGGAGAGGGCGAGACCCGGTCTGGCGGAGCAAGCGCTGAGCCCGTCCTCAGGGCCCCCGCCCCCGGCACCGGCCACGTGCAGGGTCTCGGGCAGGAGGCCCCCTTCCCCAGGCAGGCGGCCTCCCCCCACCGCTCACGCTAAACGGCACAGGGCCAGGCTGTGATCGCAGAATGCTTGCACATGCGCACAGCCCAACCGCTGGAGCTCTCTGCGCACCGCCAGCTCACGCCTATAGCAAGACTGAGCCGGGCAGGGGGACAGACAGACAGGATAGCCCGGACCAGGCAGGAGGGAGGGAGGGAGGGAGGGAGAAGGGGGTGCAAAGAAAGAAAAGGAATGACCCTGAGCACCTTCTGACGTGACCCCCCCTCCCAACCCTGGCTTTGCCCCACCCAGAACGATGTGGCCCTCAGCGGGTTCTCGTCCGGGCACTGGAGAATGCGGGGCCTTCCCAATGCTGATGGAGCGCAACTTCCAGCACCCTCACCGATGGCCAGCCCCTCCCAAGGGCAGACGGGAGTCACGAGTCACGGCCACCGCCCTGCCCTGCCCTGGTGCCCTGCCCTGCCCTGCCCGAGGGAATGCGGCCTGCTGCAGGAAACGGTTCTGGGGTTAAACAACAAGCAACTAGATGGACCAAAGGCTTCCCTTCACAGGAGGCAACTTTAAAAAAAATTAGAACTTTTCAATCTAAAATACAACCAAAAAAGTACTTAAAAACAAAAACATATGCAGTTAATACGTATTAACTGTAACGCATATTAATACGCAACTCGATCTATATTAACATAACAGTGTAGTGAAGGGGAAACATACCTCTCCACACATGTGCATGTAAAGGCAGCTCATGCCAACAGTTTACCAAGAAATCGTTAACTGGGGGGTAGGCCCAAGCCAAACTAACCCACCATACGGCCCTGCTGCTGCTGCTGTAGAGACTGCAACCCACGCTATTTAAAGTGCTTAGGAGACTAAGGCTCCAAAACGCACGGTATTCGTAGGCCTCTGTGGCAGGAGCTGCCAGCACCGTCCAGGCCCGAGGCACCTGCTCTCCGCCAAGGAAGGCTTCCCAGCACCCTCCCCCGAAGGAGGCCAGGCCTCGTGCCGACTAGCGCGCTGGCCTTCGTCCCGGCTGCGGATCTTGCTGCGACAGAGGCGGGACCGAATCCCAGAGGCTGCCTTGTTCGGAGGGATGCGGAGCGAAGTGGGGCGCAGGAGGGGCACCGTCACTCACCTGAACGAGGAACCCATACTCCAAGGTGGGGATATTCTTGCAGTGGCCGCCAACCTGCGGGGAGCAGACGAGAAACAGCCAGGACGCATTACTCGGCACCTGCCTGGTCGCTGCCTGCGCAGCACTCTCCTTTGCACGCACGCTTCCAGCACAAGACACCGCAGGCCTCCAGATAATCGCACTTCCACCCCGAGCATTCCTGAGCCTCGACCAGGTCGGCAGGTGCTTCTGGGAGCTGAAGTCCCAAACGGAGGGACTACTCTATGCCACCCCAGTTCTATGGGACTCTCTCCGAGGAAGCCCACCTTGGAATTCCTCTTCCCGCCAAGAACCTGGCACAAGCCGGACACCTTCCTGGCACTGACCCAGGTGAAGCTGTGCCCCCCCCCCACCACACCCCCCTCCCCCAGTAATGATTTGGTTGAATTTCATCACGTTTATTTTTTGGTCAGAACCTACCACAAGAAGCAAACTACTTCACAAAGGGGAAGGAAAGGACTTGAGATGTGAAGAAATGAAACGTGGGAGGAGGCTCCATTCAGCGTGTCCACACAGGCCCAGAATTTGGACTGCTTAGCTCTTCAAAGCGTGTGTGTGAACCCCTGTGCATTCGGCTCTATTTGCGGTGCCAAAGTACAGTTACCGCTTTTTTCTGACAAGCTCCTCATCTTTAACAACGACATCCTACTTTTCTCCTTGCTAGATATGAAAGCATTTATTGGATTTAGCCACTACAAATGAGCAAGGATTTCCATCGGTTTGTCGTTTAAGAAGTTAGCAAGATTTGCTAATATTTCATGGACAGGTTTTTGTGGGGGAGGGAAGGAAGTGGGAGAAAGCACGGCTGACGTCTCCACCCATGCCCACCCTCCACCCGAAGGCTTGCCCCCACCCAGCGCGGCGCCTGGCTCTCCTCCACGCAGGCAGAGGCTCTCTGCACCCCGAAAGGGGCTCCCCCTCCGGCCTCGTGCACAAGGGCAGGGGCTGGCCAGCCTGCACCGGTCCCTGCGGAGAAAAGAGGCGACCCCCCCCCCCGCTGCCCAGCACTAAGGAGCGGCTGCGTCACTCTTGCACGGAGCTTGGGCGAGCTCTAGGGAAGGGGGTGCAGCTGGGAGGGGCCGTGGCCCAGAGGTTCCCAGCCCATGAAGCAGCAGGTCAGCAGAACGGGAAGGGCCCTGCAGAGCCTCTGCGGGGGGAAGGGGGGAGCACGAGATCTGCCCCCCACGCCGCCTGACCTGCTGCCAGGCCCCTTCCCGGGTCCCCGTGCAATTTCCCGTCGCTTTCCAGAGACAGCCAGCTGGATCCAGCCTTCTGGCACGTTTGGGAGTGGAATACGGAAAGCAAGGTCTCGCCCAGCTGCTTTCGCAGAATGACGAGCTGGGGGGGGGGGCATCACGCCCTCCAATCTGGAGCCTGCCAGATGTGTGGGGATGCAGCTCCCACCACCCCCAGCCAGCACAACCCTCGTTCCAAACCAGCAAGCACGCCTCTCTCTCTCTCTCTCCCCCTCCCCCTCCCCCCCCCCCCCTCGGGCTCTGCTGGGAACGAGAGGCCGAGAGCCTCCGACAGACAGCAGCCCCAAGTGCTAAACCCGCAGCGCCTGCCCAGCGGCCTCACGTGGGGCAGCGACTCTGGGGCTGTGCTGGTGGAGCAAAAGCAAACGGCCGGGCCCCCTGCACGCAGAAAGCGGGCGTGTCGGGGAGAAGGTTCTGCCCCAACGTTCTCCTAGACGTGCCCCATTTCTACTTGCAGGGAGACTGGTCCTCTTGGGGGGTGGCGGGGGCCCTTGCGCCCCCAGTCCGAAACGGCAGCCACGGGGAGCGATGCTCCGCAGCACGGCTGGCACGCTAGCCTGGCTCTCCAACTCCTTGCTGACCGGGGGGAAACACGATTAACTGTCACCCACAAGAGAAAGCCCACAGCCCAAGGGGGCCGGGCAGAGAGGAAACCCACCAGGATGTTGAATGGGGCGACACCTGCCTGGGTGCTGGGCGGGTAGCCAAACACTTCCACCTTGGGGTTCTTCATGGTGCAGGAGATGGAGCGGTTCATGAGGCGGTTCACACGCAGCTCTGGGACCCCCAGCTTGCTCTTCAGCATGGAGTCCTGGATGACCGGAAAGCTGGGCGACCTGTGGGCAAAGGCGGGCCGGTCAGCCCTCTCCACGGAGGGCAGCGGGGCCTTCCGCCCGGACTCGGGAAGGGCTCCGGAATCGCGCGGTGCTAAGCTGCGGCGGGACCGGGCTCGGTAAGGCCTGGTCCGCGGACGCCTTCGCTCGCCGGGTGGCTCAGCAAGGATCCCAAAGGGCTGAGAAGGGGAAGCCCCAAATCCAGGCTTGGGAGCCAACGCTGGAAAGCTCCGGAGAAGCCTGCAAACACGGATGCCCACACACACGCCCCGTCACCCCACCTTTGCGCCCAGGTGGTGCGGCACGACTCCTCCACTTCCCAGCTTGAGTGCGGTCTGAAAGCCAAGCGAGCTGACCCAGCGCCACCCCAGCCTCACCTTGCCTGATTAGAACAGGAAGGGGAACGCAGGCGCCCTGCCCTGCCACATGCCGCCCAGTCCCCCTCCAGCAGGCAGGGGTGCTGCCTGCTTCCAGGCCACAAGGCACACCGAGATACTGGCTAGCTGGGAACACCGGTAGGACTGGAGAAGGTTCAAGGTTGGGAATTACTTCGGAATGGGTGAAAAGATGCTGAGACCGGCCCGGAATTTCTTGATGGTGCCACTAGCCTTGAACCAGCTGTGCCGCTTTTCCTGTTGGCTCTTGAGGAAGTCATTGCTGAGATGTTTCCATTGTTGGGATGTGAACATTCCCAGGATCCTGGTGAAAACGTAAGAGGAGGCCAGGCAAGCTGCAGGAGAGGCCTCTTGCTCGCTCCACCATTCCCCATCCCTGTGGCATCGGTGGACCGGGGCGGGTCCTCTGAGGGGCCTTGGAATGGGAACCTGGAGATCCTGGATCTCCAACTGCAGGAAACTGAGACGAGAGAGGGCATTTAAGCTTGCATCTAGCCTCCACCTATTCCTGCAGGGAGTTGGCTGTTGCGATTCATTTTGGGAAAGATCATTCTCATTGCTAAGCACTGAATTTAAACGAGGATGCAAGGCGGACAAAAATAACGGCTACTGTTTCCCACCTTATGAAAAGTTTTATAGAATCACAGTACAACTGGAAGGGACCAGAGGGCCCTTGGGTCCCACCCGCTGCTCAGTGCAGCACCCCCAGTTCGACCACCCGTCCCAGATGGCTGTCCCGCTGCACCCTGCACGCCTCCGGTGCGGGAGAGCCCACAGCTTCCCTGGAGGACTGGCTCCACTGTCATGCTGCTGCAACAGTCAGGAAATTCTTCCTGGCTTCCTGCGACTTGAGCCAGATCTTGCATGTTCTGCACTCTGCAATGGTCAGGAGGAGATTCAGTCCTCCTCCTCCTCCTCCTCCTCCTCCTCCTCCTCCTCCTCGGGCAGCCTTCCAAGCAGCTGCAGACCTGACCTGCAGTGAGAGCTGCCTATCAAGCAGGGTATGCAGTGGCTGGCAGTCCAACTGGTCAATTTAACTCCAGGGGGGCTCTGGGGTCCTGGCCATCTCAGACACACCGAGGGGGGGATTGTGGCTTCGGGCCTGAAGTTCTGCTGCCTGACTTTGCATCAACCCACTGAGCTGCACACACTAGATCAAAGCCGGAGGGGGGGCACTCACTTCTTCAGCTGTAGGCCCAGTCCAAAGCCTTCCTTATTGGATGGCTGGAAAACCTCGATGGACGGTTCTGGAGAAAAAAGCAGAGTCGGCTGCTAGGAGGCAAAGCCCACAAGGCATTCCTGGCTCCACCCCCGAGCCTACAACTCGCAACCCTGCAGCCAACAACACCTGCTGGGGCTGGAGGAGTGGAAGTCCAGCAACCGTGGGGAAGGCTGGCTCTGTGGCTCAGACACGCGGCTCTCTGCCTTCTGAGAGTCCCCCCAGCAGCCTCAACCGGCGCGTTTCGCGCCGTGTGGTCTCCACAAAGAGGCTTAATCAGCGTGGAGGTACGAACTTTGCTGCGGTGGAGGCTCCCAGCTCGCCTCCGGCTCCCCTCCAGCGCCGGCAGCGGAGCGTGCGACTCACCGGGGCCATCCAGGTACTGCGAGAGGGAGAACCGCAGCCGGAG
Organism: Varanus komodoensis; assembly: GCF_004798865.1. Lineage (NCBI taxonomy): Eukaryota > Metazoa > Chordata > Lepidosauria > Squamata > Varanidae > Varanus > Varanus komodoensis. Next base: position 3,061,104 of record NW_025336308.1, read on the forward strand.
GACGACGGGCTCGGTCCGGAGGACCTTCCAGGCTGTCGCCACCTCCTCCTGCAATGAGAAGGGTCTCGACAGGCTCCTCCCAAGGCTGGAGGTTGCCGTGGCGGCCGAGAGCAAACGAACGAACACGCGGAAAAGCCACGCCATCACTCTTGTTATGATTAATATTATCGCCCCCACCCTCAGACACTCGTGCGGAGAAAATGCCGGTGCCCCTGGCTGCTGATGCTGCCGGCATCAGAGCTGGGGACTGCTCACAGCTCTGGCCTGCAGACAGAGGCCTGGGAAGAAGGCGTGGGCACGAGTGCGGCCCCGTCTCGGCCTCGCCCCCGTGCCGTGTGACCGGCCACTTACATCTAGAAAGCCAATGTTGATGTGCAGGTCGATATCCACGTCGTCGATGGTCCCATATTCTCTGTAAAGGAAAGCAGACGGTTCGAGAGGAACTGGGTCAGAAGGAAGAGAAGATGGAGGGAAGGAAGGCGGGCAGATGCAGCCGCCTCTGCACTCGTGTGAGGCTGGTGCCCGGCGCTGGCCCGGCACGGAAACGGTTGGGAGGGGCAAGGATGGCCCACTTGCGGTGAGGAAGGGCATGGAGGCCACGTTTCCCATGGGCTTCCCATGCCCGCCATTCAGACGGCCCCAGCGAGGTGCTCTCCCCATCCACCCGCAGGACGCCCTCGGCCTGGGAGGCGAGGACTGACAGCCGCGCGTCCACTTGCAGCTCACAGCGGAAGCGCAGTGGCGAGAGACAGCCCTCCACCCGCAGCACCCCAGGCTCCCGGAGAACCCCTCTGATCTCTCTGAGCCACACGGAAGGCCAGCTTTGGCTCGGGAACCTGGAATCCCTGTGTGCTGAGGCCGCAGCGCTCACCGGACGGACGCGGAGCTCGCGCTGTACAGCTCCTTCACGGCCTCGATGTCGGCATCCAGCTGCGGGTGTCGGTACAGGTCCGCCGCACAGGTCCCCTGCAGCAATCGAGGAAGATTTACGGCGATGAAAACGCACACCTTGCACCCCACCACACTCAAACCAACGCGCAAAGACAGAAATCCACACTTAATACAACAGGAGCGGGGGAATCCAAAATCTGCCTGCACAAAACAACACCATAAAAATAGAAGCTTGATCCGGGTTTTTTTAATGGTGGTTTTCATTGTTTCATTGCGATTTTACAAATGTACGCCACTTAGGGAGTCTATTACTACTTGGCAGCTTATAAATACACATGTAGCTAAATGCACAAATATATAGGAACGGTGCACTCTAAGGTATGTCCCTCAATCGTCCCGCATTTTCTCTCCCAGAAGCAGCATCTCAATGTCTGCCTGACGCCAAAAGCCTGGCAAAACAGACACGAAGCCTCGACGACGGTCATGCCAGAAGCACAGACGGGCTGAACCCGCCTCTGACGCCGAGCGAGGAGCCGGGGGGTTTCTGCCCCGCCGAGCCCAGCGGGCGCTTGCAGCTCCCCGAGAGCGGGAGGCTCCGGCCCCGCGCGGCTGGGCGCAGCACGACCGGACTGGGACCTTCCTCCCTGTGCTTGCCCTTGCCCGCCCCCCTGGCCCCGAAGCATCACAAGGGAGTCCCAGAAGCCCCCTGAATGACCACAGCCACTGCCACAGCATCTTCCCCTCAGGAGGCCCCAGGTAGCTCACCTGCACTCCGTACAAGAATTCCTCCGACTCATTTTCCCCGTCAGAATCATCATCGGTCCAGTACTGGCCTTTGATGTCCTAAAGAGGCGAGAGCAGTGCCGCACTGGGGCCGGGCTGCACACTTCGGTTCGCGCAGCGGAAGGCTTCGGCCCAGTATCCCCGGGCTCACAGCTCGCCCGCCCGCCCTCAGTGGCGAGGGCAAAAGCCCCGCGGAAGGATCCACCGGCCCCAGCGGAGGGATCGGGGCCCTGCGGACCGGGCAGCCCGTGTTCCTCTGCCAGCTGGTCCCGCCCATTCCCTGAATTCCAGACTGAAGGCACGGCAGGGACTGGCCCTCTGGCTACTCTGCGCAGCCCCTGCACCTACTGCTGGCACGGCACCATCGTTCTCTCTGTTTCCAAAATCCACTCAGGCACGGGCGGGAGGAACCAGCAGGCCCGTGAGGTGGGGGAGGCGCGTGGTTCACGAAGCCCCCAGGGCAGAGAACCCAAACGTGCCAGCGAGGACCGCCTGGGCCCCCTGGTCATCGGCCGCTGGCTCCGTTTGGGACGGGAGGACAGGAAGCCGTGGAGAGGAAAAGGCGCGAGGGGCTGACCGGCACCCCGGATGGGGCAGCAGCCACACTGCAACCTCTTATTACGGAGGACGGCGACGGAGTGATGCCAGGACCGCACTTAGCCAAGCGAACCCACAGCGAAGCCGCGCAGGGACCCTGCGGGTGCCCCACAGGCCCCCCGGCCCCAGCCGGTCTGTGAGGAAGGGGGACCTGGACACCTGTGCCTGCCCGCCCGCCCGCCCCTCCCCGGCAGCCCCGTCCCGCCTACCATTTGCTTGGCGGTTCACAGGCGCGCCTTCCTCAGGGTCAGGCCTCTCCGCTCCATGCCACCGGCCCGCTGGGGAGCCGCAGGGTGGGCATGCAGGCCGGCGCCAGGCCTCGCTCGCGGCGCGCTCACCGTCGCCCCGGCAACCCCGTCACCGTCCTCGAGCAGGCCGGGCACAATGGGCTCGACGTCGGCGCCGGGCAGCCGCCTCCTCACTGGCCGCCGGGAGCACGTCCTCCTGGAAGGGGAACCCAAGGCAGTGTTAAGTCGAAACCTGAGCAAATACGGCCGGCGAGGCGGCAGCACGGAGCGGCGTCCCTCCCTGGCTGCCGGCCCAGGGGCAGTCCTTCCTGCAGTGCAAGCATCCGCTCCTGCAGCCTTCCCCGGCCGCTGGATCACAGTCCCCATCATCCACTGGAGAAGCATCCTGGAAACCTCACAGTAGCAGGAACTGGAGCTGCTACTCGCCGTGAGATGCGGGGAGACCTCTGATGCGTCGGACTACAACTCCCACCATGGAGAGCCCCAGGCCGGGGGAAGCCGGCCTGGACCGCGGAGCCGGACCGCCCTTGCTGCTCTCCCGCTGCTCTCCCTGCTCTTCGGCCAGCCGGCGCGTGCGCTTTCTACGTGTGCCCTCGCACAAGCGGGTCATTGCTGTGTTGCGACCGGCAAGAACGCGTGGTGTGCCGAAGCTCTCGCTCAGCCAGCAGCGGCTCGCTGCAACTTCCCCAGACAAGTCCGGCAGACGCAACCTGCCACACGCTGCCCCCCGCCACCGTCACGCAAGGTCCTCTGGCCCTGGCTGAAAGCTGCAGCCTTTCCCAAGCTGGCAGGCTGGACTACAACTCCCAACACCCCTGACCATTGGGCATGCTGACCGGGGCTGACAAAACATCTGCATGGAGACAGGCTGGGAGAAGGTACAGGGAGCGGGCACAGAATGCCGTGTCCCCAAGCAAAGGAGGGTGGCTTTCCGCTCCCCAGGAGTGGCTTTCCAGTTTAAGGGCTCCAGCCCCTCCACGCACTGGGCCGCAGTGCCCAACCCGGCTTGGATCCCCCTTCGTCTGGAGCCGAAGCCGAACTCCGGCCCGGCTGATACGGGGACTGCCGCGCCACCCTCTGTTAATCTGGCCGGTGTGATTCACTGCCTGCCTTTCTACCAAGGAAAGAGCACTCCAGGAGGCTTACAGTCACGGACAGATAAAACCTTCTTTGAAACAACAACAAAACAAACAGTCTGTAACAGAATTAAAAGATAGCTCTGACAGAACAAAAACAGCACCCCTTCTGAGTACCAGATACTGGCCAGTGAAGCTCCTGTCAAGCGGCCAAAAGCTGGGCCGGTTCCGGATGTCCCACACATGCCCAGCAGCACTTCGGGGCGACTGGTGTTCGCTGGGCCGGCAACCGCTGCACCTGCAGCCTCTTGCAGCTCAACGCTGCTTTTTGGCTTCCTCATTTCATTTCATTTCATTTCGAGATTGCAACCTCTGATTTGACAGGGGCTTTTGTGCTCCCCATTCTGGCAGCCACGGAGAGCCACTTCCACATGCCCCAGCAGCACCAAACCTTTGATTTGATTTTTTCTTTCCTTTTTAAACACCAAACCAACACTAATATCGTCACACGTTTCCTACTTTTTCCGTCTTTTGTGAATACAAACCTGCATGCTTACAGAGGTCCAAAACAAGGCACCCGTTTCCCATTTTGGTCCGACGGCTGCCCAAAGGTGAGCTGCCGAGCCGATCAAAGGTGCAAGGGATCTGAGCTCGTGAAAATGGGGTCGTGAGTGTTACACCACAGTCACCCCAAGATCCATTTTGTCTTGTTTTGGGCAACAGTCATGGGTGCTCCCACTCCTTGGCTCATTCCAAGATCCTCGGGGACATTTTAAGAGGAACTGGCTTTTTGACAACTAGCACTCAAAACTCCAGTTTCTTTCAAAAGAGGCCTTTTTTATTTCCACAAGCCCCATGATTATTTTGAGAGGAACATACGGATCCATGCCTATGAGGGGGTTCAAAACAAAAAGACACAGAAATAGCTTTGCAGCGATGGGCACTTTGATGGGCCTGACAGAGGCTGCCAACGCGGGGACTGCACGAGCCGGCCGTCACGCCGGAGGAGGCAGTCTCGGGGTGGGGGGATGTAAAGGGGAAAACAGCTCCCATGATGGGAAGGGGGCTCAAGTGGACCCTGCTCTGGGGACCCTGGAATACCCAAGGGAGGACTGAGGGCGCCCACTCTGGCTTCCTCACCAACCTGCTGTGGCTTACGGCCAGGGTGCGTGGGTACCATGTCAAGTACACACGCCGCCCGACCGTGGGAGACGGCTGGCTGCTTCTCGCATCCTGCCAGGGGATGACGGGAGGTGTAGTCCAACTTATCTGGAGGGAGCCAGATCAGAAAACAATGAAACGAGAACACGCCGCCAACTGCATTCCCCAGCGGCTGACCACAGGCACCCTGCCTCTGAGACAGGAGGTGGGATGGAGGCACGGGGCTAGGACAGCCTGGCCCCTCCGGGCCGTGCAGCACAAGCAGCGAGGGAAGCCAGGGCTGCATGTTCAGGGCAAGGAGAACAAGGCAAATGGCTTCGCCCTCCCCCATCGCGTTTGCTGGCCGCACTTAATAGCCCCCACTTCCCTCGCTACAGCATGTGACCTCGGTGGGATAGATTGCTGGACTGGGTGGCAAACCTCAGATAATAGAATGGGCTTTCGCTGGGTCGCTCCCCATAAGCTTTGTCACCCAGGCTCCCAAGAGAACAAGCCACGGTAAACCGCTATCCCTGGGCACCATGCAAACTCGGCTTCCAGAAACCCTTGGCACAAAGCAGCAGCCCCTGCAGCTAAATTAAGCCCTGGGGGTGGGGGGGGGGTTGCTGTGCCAAGTGAGCCAGTCCAAAAGGAGGGGCTTGTGGGCCAAGGAAGAGAGAAAGATCAGGTTTGGCTGAGGATGGAGACAAACAGGGCCAGCTCAAGCCATTTTGCAGTCTCAGGCAGAGCAGCAAATGGCATTCTTCACCCCATGAATCAAGGCACCCTATACCCAAAAGCCAGTGTTTCAGCAGCCATGGCAGAAAATCTCACATGCTTTCCATCCCTTCCCTAGCAGCAATCCGATCTACCAAGTCATCATACTTCCAGGATGCCCACAACCAGCATCCTAAGACAGAGGTCTCACATTATCTAGCCCCTTTGAAGAAAGCTGTTAAATGAGCGTATTGCAAAACTGCTTTTCTCTGATAACCACAGTGACCTGGGGAGGAGCACTACAAAAATGCCCAGGTGACCCTCAGGTGCCAGTTGGAGCCATGCCCCTAGCGCTGGCCGTGGCCCACGGAAGAGGGGGTTTGGAGCACGAAAGGCCGGGAAGAGCCACCTGTTGCTGGCGGCAGCCCAGACCTTTTGCTCGCAGCCTCAGCCTCGTGTCCCGAGCATTCTCGCGCTTGCTCTTGCGGAACTGCAGTTATCCTAAAGAGCATCTTGAGGACAACCAGAAGTGCCCTCTCTTCTCTCTCGCTCTCTGTGCACACTCACACATGGGGGGGGGGGGCAACCAGACAGGAAAGGCTCTCAGAAGCTTGACTCGATATGCTAAATGCATGCACCTGGATGTACATTTTAGGACACCTTTCCAAAGGCAGGTTTCGCCCCAGACCCTTATAATCCGTAGCAACCTCCGGGGGGAAAGGGAGAGCCTCCAGGCGCAGGAGGCGGGTGTCTAGGGCCCTCCCCGTCCACCGCCACTGTGCCGCTCTTCTCCCCCATCTCCCTGCACTGGTTCCCGCAATCGCAAGCTCGGCCCGTATTGCATGTCGACACCCCGTGGCCGAAGCACCCTGGGCGCCCCACAGCGACAACCCCACGCTGCAGCCACCCATCCTGCTCCCGAGCAGGCCTGGCCCTGCCCCGCTCCCACGATCGGGCCGCCCGGGCCCCCCGGGAGCGCCCCGAAGCTTCCCGCGGCTCGCCCTACTCACAGCCGCTGCCGCTGCTTCCGCGGGAGGCCCTGCGCGGGCGGGCGGCGGAGCGCCGGCGGGCGGGCGGGGGCGCGGGGCCGAGGGGGGGCG
>NW_025336308.1:3067755-3077230 GCF_004798865.1 Varanus komodoensis
GCCCAGATGCTCGCGCGCGTGCGCATGCGCGGCGCGGGGGTCACGTGACGCGCGCCGCGCGAGCGCAGCCGCGGGAGGGGGCGCCCTGCGGGGAGCGCGAGCCCTGGCCGGCGGCGGCCCACGTGGCGGCGCGCGCCGGCCTGCGCCAATGAGAGCGCGGCGAGCCCGGGCGGCGCGCGCCCTCCTGCGGGAAGCGGAGCTGCTCCTCCTGCTCGATAAGACCCCCGTTTAAGCAACAGTCAAAACCTTAAGACCTTGGGAAAACGAGAAGGGGTTGGCCTGGCCCTGAAAGGATGAAGTGGCGCCAGGCCCCCCTCCCCGCCGCGCATTCTGCCTTCGGGCGCCACTGCAGGGAAGGCCCTGCAATCGGGGTGCCCCCCCCATCTCCTTCAGATGGGCTCCCAAAGGAGGGCCTCCGATGCAGATCTTCCCGGGGGGGGGGCAGGCACACGGGGGAGGAGGCACTCCTCCAGGTACCCGCTCCTGAGTCGTTTAGGGCTTTATATCTGGAAAGATCTCCGCGTTGGAATGAGTAGGAAGTCCAGCAAGTGAACCTAGTTCAGAGCATGATTCCGTTTCTGCCCATGAAGAGAAGGATCTTTTGTAAGACCTGATCCTCAGGCTCGGCAGCCTGAAACTCCGGTGCGGTTTCCCACCATTCTTTTGCCTCTTGGGATATTCTTGTTTCCCAGACTAACGTGACCTTGATCCAGTCCCCCCACTCGGAAATCAGGACGAGGCACACTCAGCAGAGGCCTGCTGCCCACGCAGCCACTGGGAAGCCCCGCGTTCGCGGGATTCTTGATCGTGAGGAGGCGTCTGCAGGTCAGCACAGGAAAGCTCAGGTTGCAGCACTGGGAGCGCTGGGCGGGACACCCCCCCCCCCCGTTCGCGGTCCTGGGTGCCCTTTGCACTTGACAGATTGTTTCTATATGGAGATTAATGCAAGACACAACCCTGTGCATGTCCGGACAGAAAAGACCTGCATTGCCAGGGAAACGAGGATCGCAGTTCTTTTACTCCAGCCTTTGCTCTAGTTCTCACTTTAATTTTATGCTACAGTCTTAAACACTGACATTTTTATTCCTGATTTTATATGGAATTTTATGTTTTGCATTGTTGTGAGCTGCCCAAAAAGCTTCCGCTATCGGGCAGTCTAAAAATGTGACAGATAGATAGATAGGCGAAGGCGTTAATGAAGCGACGGCCCTCATTGTCACCAAGGCATCTTGCGACGTTCCACGAGAGCCAAGAAAGATCCCTGCGCTCTGAAGCTTTTAGGAACATGTTCTCGCACAACCGGAGGCGGGACGGGGGAAGAGGGAGATTTTCGTCTGCCTGTGTCAGCCACCCCTCTGCCTGCAAGCCAAGGGCTCACTGCTGAAAGCGTTCCTCTGTCTGCCAGCAGCCGCAACAGGCTTCCAAGCTCCGAGCAGCTGTTCCACAGCCCCCTCATGGCAACGGATGGGCTGCCGAGTCGTGACAGGTACTGGCGGGGCTCTGCTCGAGGGACGTGTCAATGGGAACCTCCTCCCCGTGCCAGGCCCCCGCGTGCCTGCAGCACTGGGGAAGAACTCGGGGCGCGCGGGCGAGCAAGGGTGCCTGTGCCAGCCCACCAGATGTCCAGGCGGCTGGAAGCCGAGGAGCAGCTGCCAGTTTCCCCCAGGCTGGGGCCTTCCAGGAGAGCCACACGGCAGCCTCCCCGTTCCAAGGCTGCCTCCCAGAGAAGCCGGCCGGGCCAGCCCACCGCTTGGCGGAGCCACACGCAGAGGGCCTCCAAGGACGCAGCGGGGCCGCCAGCAGAAACAGCAATACGAACGTCGCCGTGCCCCCCAGCTCCCCCCGGGGCCCCTGGCAGTCCGGCCAGCCCTTCTCTAGCAAGCCAGTAGTTCCTGCATGCAGCCCCCAAGCTCCCAGCTCCCCGTTTCTCAGCAGATGCCCAGCTCTGGGGCTGCACCAGGCCGCTGCCTTGCCACCTTCCCCGTTTAAGAAGGGAGTTTGGTACCTCAGCAGCCCTGCGGGCTCCCCACACCTCACCCTCTTATTCCTCAGCGACTAAAGTCCCGTTGGCACCAGCCCATGATTTCCCCATGGCAGAAGTCTGCACGAGGCGTGTGCCGAGGCCTCGGACGTGGGCAGGCGGGCGGGCGAGCGAGCGGCAGCAAGGATCTGCCTCCATACAGGTGCAAAGGTGCACGAGAAGCTGCTGAGCATGGGCCGGGGAGGCCAGGTGGGGAGAGCCCACCCCCTGCTGGTGGCACGTGGCCTGGAAAAGGGTCCGCCGTTCACCTGTTCGGCATCCTTCGCCTAATCTGTAGCCAAGCCACCAAGCTGCAGAACCCCCCCACCCAATAATGAGGACCCCAACGCCACTTCTGTCGGTTGCTTACCCCTCCGAATGGTTGCGTCCTGGCCAATTAACCCCCAGTGGCAGCAGAGAATCTGGCCCATCTCCCCCTTCCCCTCCCCACAGGCCCTACAAAGGATGGGGTGGCCTCTTTCGGCAGGCAACGGAGGCCGCGTGGCTCATCAGCGAGCCCCCAGCAGGCCCCGCACTCACGCTCGACAGCGGCACCAGGGAAGCACGGTCTGCCGTCCCGGCGGGTGCAGTGGGAGGCCGCAAGATGAACCTCGGAGGAGCTTGTTTATGTGGAGATGCACGTTGATTTTGCATCGGTACTTGACCCCTGCCAGGCTAAATGGGGCGCATTCAGCTAATAGGGTTACATGTGGGAAATGGATGGCTGGACAGGGTAATTTCCCCTACAGAGGGTGGGTATGTGCAAGTGCCCAGAGTTATCAGCTACAAATGGCTAGTACTATTTCACAGATACTGGATTTTAATGGGCGCTTGCCTCCTTTATTGGTTCTTTTTAATGTAATTGAATTTGCTATAACCAATCTTAAAACGTCATTGATTATACATTTGTTACTGGCAGATAAAATAGTATGGGCTAGAAACTGGAAAGAGGCTCATCCAATCTTAGTGCATTGATGCTTGGAAATAGCAGGAATGGGTACGCACTGTGGGAGTATGCCTAGAAAAAAAAGGGAAATCCACAGATAATGTGTACTGGGGGAAAATGGAATGGTGGCATTATTTTCTAATGTAACTGCACAGTGGAATCTAACTGAACAGCACCTGGCAACGTAACAACATAGGAAGAGCTCTTTTGTGTTGTGAAATGACTTTTAGCACACAAAAACGGCCAACAACTCCCAGATTTGCTAGCTAGAGAATTCTAGAAGTTGTTGGAGTCCTTTCAGGCTAGATGTGCCTTTCTTTTTTCCACCCATCTCACCTTGTTACATAAAAAGCATGACCATTATATAAAGAAATAAAAATAGCAGTGATCACGGCATTCCATTTATTTATTTTGCTTTCGCTCGAGGAAGCCAGAAATCAAAGACGACCCAACCCATAGCAAATCGTGGTTTCACAACGCATCCCGGTAATTTCATAACAAAGTGCCCGACACATGCAGATGCTCCCCATCTTCACACAGGAAACTGCCGTACGAAAGGGCAGGCGCTTGGTCCATCCAGCCCAGGAATGGAAGGGTCAACTCCAGCCACAGTGGGCCGCTGGTGTTCCCCAGCCTTCCACACCGACTGCTTGGGACAAGATGCCCGGGACTGGCAGGCCAAGCAGGTGCTCTCTCCGACTGAGCCCAGAGGAATGGTCCTGCCACCTTTCACATAAACACTTACGCTTTGCCTCTGGGGTCCACTGAGCCTTTGCCTGGGCGGGGGCTGATGGGTGCTCTGGGGTCTGCCTGCTTCCCAAAACTCAGTGGCGAGAGGGTGAGCAGGCACCAGCCTTCGGGACTTCACCGTCCGCTTGCACGCCAGAGAAACACGGCCGGGGTTTGCCGGAGCTGTTCCCACAGTCAAGGTGAAGCGTGCATCCCGGTGCGCAGCAGCCGGTCAACCCACCCACTTGCACAAAAGCTGCTCCACCCAACACCTGCAGCTTGTTAAACCAGCTCTGAGGAGACCATCAGCCCCGCTTGGCCAGGTGTGAAGTTGCAACAGAGATGGAGCGAAGAGGGAGCGAAGGAGGGAGCAGAGAGGAAACTGGAAAAGTAGCCAGGCAGGAAGTAACAGTTCCCCAGCAAGCAGAGAAACGGAGAGAGGGTCCGTGGTTGGCTCGCCGGCCCACAAGTCCCCCCTTCGGGTCGCGCCTGCTTTGGACGCCCTCCATCAAATCCATAAACTGCGTCCGTGAAAGAATACAATGCAACCAGAAGATGACGCTTCCCGGACTAAACACGTGCATCGCATCACACATGTCGCGATCCAGATGAAACGTGCCGGCGGGAACCGGCCCCGAATGAGCCCCTGGGACCACGTGGCTTTGCGACCCCAGGCCTCCAAGCCGCGAACGAGGGGGTCGCTTGCACCCGGACGGCACCCAGCATGCAAGAGGGTCGAGCTGTGCCCCACGCTGACCCTCCTTCCGGGCCGGACTGCCGCCCGGAGGCGCCCAAACATCCCGGGCCCCCCGCCACGCTCAGGCGTGCTGCCAGGCGGCCGGTCCTCCCCGCGGGGTCACTGCTCCGCCACGAGGCAGGGGGACGGCTGCGTGGCGACCGGGTACAGCAAGGTCATGTGCTCCGCACCCTGGATGGGCAGCCGGTGCTTGGCGTAGTGGTGGATGACCTGGGGGACGTTGTCGAACGGGGGGCTGTGCTGGCCCAGGACGAACTTGTGGTCCTCCGTCCGCAGCAGCTGCATGTGGAGAAAGCCCTGGCTGCTCCTGCGGGAGGGAATCGGGGCACGGTGAGGACCCCGTGCCAGTCCCAGCGGGGCTGCCCGCCCCCCACCCCGTGCCCTCATCCCTGGAGGCGGGCGGGGCGTCGTGCTCGGCCGACAAGGGCCCAGCGTGCCCAGAGCTGCCCGCCCGCACTCACCGCAGGGAGAGCGAGAAGGCGTCGCGGGTGCTCTCGCTGTTCCGCACCAGGTAGCTGGCTTCTCTGCAGAGCCGCAGCAGCCCCTCCGCGCCCACCCGGCTCAGGCGCCCGTGATACCACCTGGGGAGGCAGGAAAGCCTGGTGGGGGGGCTGCACAGGCCACTCTGGGGCCTTTCAGCTGGGGGGGTGGGACAGGCATCCCATCAGAATGAGACTGGCCCCTGCAGCCACGCCCCCAGGTGGGATGCTCCTGCGAGAAGGGCCGGGCACGACCCTCCCAGGGAGGTTTCAGCCAAAGGGGCTCCTCCAGAGTCTGTTAGGTTTACTTCCATGTTTAGGGCTCAATGGGAAAGAAAGGTCCCTCCCCCACTGTAGATATTAAAGGCGAAACCGAGACGAGGACTCGGTCACCAATTACCGTGCGCGGTTCTTGCACTGGGCTTTGCGTAGAAATGACACCTATTTTGCTGTGCCTGTCAAATTGCAAGGCTCATGATGGGCTTTAAAAAATATTCTGTAGCCCACTCTGAGCGTCTTTTTTGCGGGGGGGGGGGCAAATATCAGAATAATAAGATTTTAAGTAACTACATGTGAGGCCGGCTGGTGGCATCTGCCGTGCGCTGCCAAGCCGGAGAGGGCAAGCACCATGGCGGAGGCCCGTCGAGGCGGCCCCAGCGAGGCCCCCCGCCCCCTGCCCCCCCGCCACTCACGCCTGGCTCTCCAGCGGCAGGCTGGGATTGACGCGCTCCCCGAAGGCCAGCCCATGCTCCACGCTCAGCCAGCACGGGCTGCCGCTCTTCTCCGGGCAGGAGGGCAGCTGGAGGTCCGCCGCTTCCATGCCTTGGGGGAGAAAGACTTGGGTGAAATGGGGAGCCCGTGGCGGACACAGGACGGGGGGAGCAAGCCGCGCGTTCTGTCCGGCAGGAGAAAGGTCCGCCAGAGCCCTGAGCGGTCAGTTGCGGTATGGACAAGACAGGCGACTTCCACGGAGCCCCGGGTACTTAGCAAAGTGTGGCATAAAGCTCGAGGCTGGACAGGGACCCAAGAGATCTGGGCTCTAGCCCCCACTCGGCCACGGAGCCCACTGGTGACACCGGGCAAGTCGCAGGCTCTCAACCTAGCCTTCCTCACAGGGTTGTTGTCATGAGGATAAGATGGAGAGGAGCAGAGCTTTGTAAGATGCTTTGGGTTCCTTGCAAGAGAAGAAAGGCAGAGCATGAATATATTGTAATAATGATATACTGATGGGGAGTTATAAATTTCCAATTACAAGTGCTTTGCCATCTGAATATATATATTTGATGCTCCACTGTTTACCTGCAAACAGGTAAATGGTACAGTTTTAGGAGTGTCGCCAGTGGCTTGTCATGCCCCCAAATGCATCGCTTGACGTGAACTGGACATGGGACCCACTGTTAGCTTTGTGCAGCCCACTGAACACCAGCACAGAACGAACCCCCGAGGAGACGTGATCTTGTTCTGCCCTGCACCTTACAAGACACGGACCTTGGCTTCCTTCCAGCCCTACCTGGAGATACCAGGAATTGGACCAGGGATCTCCTGTAGGCAAAGGGACATATTTCTATGAAATTTTAATCTTCTTTTTCTGGTTGTAAATTTAAAATAGGCTCTTCTCCCTTTGGGGTGGGGGGTGGATTCCTGAAAGATCAGGCTATAATGCGAAAGAATAAAAGGTGCAAGGGGAAAGCAACTGACTCAAGTCCCAACGTGGCCGCAAAGTGAACGTGCAAAGAAGCGTGTTATTAAGTGGTAATCTCACTGCACACAATTCTGATGAATAAAGATCTGTAATGCAGTGCAGGAAGCGTTTTGCAATAAAGAGATTTGCCCCCAATGAATGGAAGCTGCACCCTAAACCCCTCCTAGTTTCCCAGGACTAAACTACACATTCCAAGTATTTCCAGGATTGCTTCCGAGGAGGAGATGGAGGGACTGCTTCAACATTTACCGATTCACCTGAAACGACACATTGCCACCCCTGCATTTCTTCCAAAGGGGGTGAAATTACGGGAATTTTGAGCAGGCAAAAAGCTGCTCAAAGGTTAAAAGTCCCTTCTGTTCCTCGGTGCAGCCTAAAACCATGGTTGCTTCCCATTTAAAAATGCAGTACAACTGTTAAAAGAACCGCACATGATGTGTAACCCTCTGTCTTTAAGCAAGGGTTGCTCCCATTTTCAGGCATTCCATTACAATCATAAGGACTAGAAGCGTCAGCTTTAAAAATAAGACCACAGCAGAGCCTTCAGGAGCCTACGACGCATGGCAATTCACGGCGCAGTTGCCACAATACGAATGCCTAGATCCTCCAGCAATAAAGATATTTCCCCTCCAAACCCTGCTTTGGAGGTACCCACCACCGGCTTCCGGGGGGCTGGACGGAGCTGTGGCATCCGGGGGGCCGGCACTGCTGTTCCGGAGGCTTGGTGGGCTGTTGGCAGGCAAGCCTCTGACGCCGCTGCCCTGGAGAGCGAGGGGCCCCTCGGCATCCCCGCGGCCGGCAGAGCTCTCCAGCTGGCCGACCGGTGGGGGCCACGGCAAATCCTTGATCCCCGCGATCTCCACTGGACAGAACATCAGGAAAGAGGAGAGAATTCTGCGGGGAGCTGGACAGGTGCAGGAGAGCAGCGCTGAGGGCCAGAGGTGGGACAAGCTGCCCGCGAACGGCAGGCGGGAGGGGGCCCGGCCCCTGCTTCCCAGGGGCCAGCGGGATCGATGTGTCAGCCTCCCCTCCCCACTGCGCTAAATTGTCAAGAGAGCCACCCCTGTTCTGGATCGCGCGCTGCCGGGCTCTCGAGAGAGTTAAAAAAGCAGTCGGCCCTGACCGTGCAGATCCGGCCGCTTACCTGCAAAGACCCGGGAAATGCGCTCCTTCTTCCACTCCCAGGGCTGGTCGTACTCCTCCGAAGGCCGCTCGTCATCCTCGGGCAGCCAGGAGTAGCGGCAGCGGGCGCCGGGGGGGCAGCAGCCCTCTGGCTCTGCTCCCTCCCCGGGGGCTTCGTAGGGAACGTCATCGTACAGGTGCAGAGGCGTGGCGGCCGGCGGCGGCCCTTCCTTGGAGCCCTTCTTCTGAATCTCTAGCAGCAGAGAAGGCAAGCGTCCCCTTAGGGCTTCTCCAGCACTGAGTGACAGCCCCTTGCACTCCACCGCGCCAACGGCCCGCAGCACGGCTGGCAGGCAGAGCAATGCGGTGCGAGGCAGCACAGCCAGCACACCAAGCGCAGGGCAACGTGAACGGAAGAAAGAGGGTGCTAAGCCAGAGGCGTGCTTGCCTGCCTCGGCCTGCGGGAATAAAAGCGGGCTGGCCGGCCAGCAGGCGGAGGGGGCCAGCCGGCCTCTCTCGCAGCAGCCATTCGGTGGGCCCTGGGAGAAGGGCCGGCCCCAGACTCCTTAAAATCAGGACAGGCTCACGTGAGAGACAAGCTGCCCTAAGCCAGAGGGCCCGCCTGAGAGTCCCTTGGACTGCAAAGAGGTCGAACCAGTCCAGCTCAAAGGACATCAGCCCTGACTGCGCTTTAGAAGGCCAGATGCTGAAGCTGAAGCTCAAACACTTTGCCCCCCTAATAAGAAGGAAGGACTCGCTGGAGAAGAGCCTGATGCTGGGAAGGACTGAGGGCAACAGGAGGAGGGGGCGGCAGAGGACGCAGCGGCTGGGTGGAGCCCTCCAGAGCCCCAGAGTCTCCTCGTCCTTCGTCTGTTGATATGTAAGTGTCCCAAATTAATGCATTAAAACAAACCAAATGTAAAACATGGGGAGATGCCCAATAGGGAAAGAAAATAATTGCTCAGACAGACAGACCCAGTGTGCAGTAAGTTATCCAACAGGAAAATACTTCACTGCCTCAGTGCGCCCCGTATTTCAAAGTTTTCTGTGCCAGGCCTTCAGAAAGTCCCACAAGAATGGATCAGTTCGGTGCCTCACCCGCCAGCAACCTCTGTGCTTCATACGGTTCTATGTAGCCTTCACTTTTCTCCCTTTCCAGCTCCCCTGTTTGACCGCTAGCTTCTTGTGTGGTGTCAAACGGATCGGCATAGTCATCCAGGACCATCAGCTGAAATGGAGAGGATGTGAGAATAGCAGGAGCGCCAAGATGGAGACAAAAACCTGGTATGATTTTGCTACTCAAGGAGACTTTTTCAAAATGGCCCTCTTTTCAGTGGAACTTGACCCCTATATTAGGGTTAGGGGTGTGCGCCAGGGTAGGGTTAGGGTTAGGAAAACGAGGTGTCCTGGCGTGATTCTGATGGCTGGAATGTGTTTGGAGTGGGCCGAAAGGATGAGCTGGGCAGAAAAAGCTACTCAAGGAAGGCTTTTTCAAAATCACCCTCTTTTCAGTGGAACTTTACCCCTATATTAGGGTTAGGGATGTGCACCAGGGTAGGGTTAGGGTTAGGAAAACGAGGTGTCCTGGCATGATTCTGATGGCTGGAATGTGTTTAGAGTGGGCAGAAAGGATGAGCTGGGCAGAAAAAACTACTCAAGGAAGGCTTTTTCAAAATCACCCTCTTTTCAGTGGAGCTTTACCCCTATATTAGGGTTAGGG
>NW_025336308.1:3077330-3079196 GCF_004798865.1 Varanus komodoensis
GGATGAGCTGGGCAGAAAAAGCAACTCAAGGAAGGCTTTTTCAAAATGGCCCTCTTTTCAGTGGAGCTTTACCCCTATATTAGGGTTAGGGGTGTGCACCAGGGTAGGGTTAGGGTTGGGAAAACCAAGTGTCCTGGCATGATTCTGATGGTTGGAGTGTGTTTAGAAGGGGCAGAAAGGATGAGCTGGGCAGAAAAAGCTACTCAAGGAAGGCTTTTTCAAAATGGCCCTCTTTTCAGTGGCGCTATACCCCTATATTAGGGTTAGGGTTGTGCACCAGGGTAGGGTTAGGGTTAGGAAAACGAGGTGTCCCGGCATGTTTCTGATGGCTGGAATGTGATTAGAGTGGGCAGAAAGGATGAGCTGGGCAGAAAAAGCTACTCAAGGAAGGCTTTTTCAAAATCACGCTCTTTTCAGTGGAACTTGACCCCTATATTAGGGTTAGGGGAGTGCACCAGGGTAGGGTTAGGGTTGGGAAAACGGGGTGTCCTGGCATGATTCTGATGGTTGGAATGTGTTTAGAAGGGGCCGAAAGGATGAGCTGGGCAGAAAAAGCTACTCAAGGAAGGCTTTTTCAAAATGGCCCTCTTTTCAATGGAACTTGGCCCCTATATTCGGGTTAGGGGTGAGCACCAGGGCAGGGTTAGGCCAGTGGAGGCGAACCTACGGCGTGCCACAGCAGGCACACGGAGCCCTCTCTGTCGGCGCGTGAGCCAAGTCATCCTAGGATCACCCCAGCAGCAGCCGAGCATCGGATAACGGTGCACACAGGGGCCATGCGCATGCTCAGAATGGAGCGGTGGCGCCAGGCTATGACGTCACTAGCCACAGCTTATTAGTCAGGACCTGTCCGAGCTTTTGCATGGCTGGTCAGTGCGCTGCCAAGGAGATATATTTGCTTGGACTGGCTGGGAGTTGTTTTTTCTAAGCTAAAAGCTCAGTTTTCAGTTTTATTGAATTGCTGGCATTTTGCGATAAATAAGTGGGTTTTGGGTTGCGGTTTGGGCACTCGGTCTCTAAAAGGTTTGCCATCACTGCCCTAGACAGTGTCTTAAGTGGTTCACCACACACACGTGTAAAGTGCAGCACAAAACCAGTACAGAAACACAGAAAGAGCGAGTCAGAAGAGGGCTCCCGGGCCATCTAGTCTGACCCCGGCTCCAGCCGGCTGTGCTCACGACATGCCCACCATGTGCACGTCCAGCCTATCCTTGAACACCCGCACTGACGGGGCCTCAACCACCTCCCGCGGAAGCCCATTCCACACCAATAAGCCTTATTCCCATATATAAGCCGGGTTGTTAAACTGGTGAACCCAAGTATTCCATCCCATGCATGTTAAGGCAGAAAAAAGTCCCACAGCTCCCAGTGCTTCCCAGTCCTGTACGTGCTCGGAAAAGACGGATGTGGTCGCGGATTCCGCGGAATTGTAAACAGAAGCTGCACAAGCCAGAAGTACCGTCCGTGGCATTTCTATGCAAAGATCAAATGCCTGGGAAAGAGCAATAGCCAAATACAACCGCAATCAAGGGACACATTCCAGACATCTGGAAAAACTGCATCGCACGCTCCCGAGCTCAGGCCAGAAGAGCTCGGGACAAACGGAAGCGCAGTCCCTCGGGCAAACCCGAGCGCCAAGGAGCGCAGCGGGGCAACTCCGCAGACCCCGCCAGGCGACCTCGCACGGCCCGCGCCCTCCCGGCGGCTTCCCCGCCAGGCGGCGGGGCCGACGCAGGCCCGTCCATCCCCGCAGGGGCCAGGCAGCGCTGGGGGGGCGGCGAGCCCGGAGGCGGCGGCGGCCCGGCCTCGCGGGGCACCTGCGCGCAAAGGGCGCCCGGGCGCTGCGGGCTCGCTCGGGGGCTGCCC
>NW_025336308.1:3079296-3141649 GCF_004798865.1 Varanus komodoensis
GCCGGCTTCCCCGTTGGGATGCGCGCAGCTCCGCCCGAGGAAAGGCAGCGCGCAAGCAGAGGGAGCGGGCGAGGGGGACGCGTCCCTCCGGGGGCGAAGGGCTCGAGCTCAGACCGAGAGCGGCGCGCGCCGGGCCCCCCAGCCGTCGTGACCAGGGAAGAGCAGCGTGAGCGGAAGGATGCAGTGCGCTCGGGGAAAGCAGCCCCGCCACTTGCTCCGCTCTCCTGGGTCGGGGCACGTTGTAAACCGGGACAAACTCAAGCAGCGCAGCCCCACACCTCGTGGGCTGTTGCTTTCGCGCCAGGCAAGCAGTTTTCCCGAATGAGCGACCTATTCCGGTGCTGCATTTCGGACGGATTGCTTCAGTACAGTAAAATATTAACAATAATCTTAATACTTAAGATTTAAAAAATTCAACCCCTTCCTGCCGTGACTCGGATTCGAACCGAGGTTGCTGCGGCCACAACGCAGAGTACTAACCACTATACGATCACGGCGAGCTATCCGGGCTCTGGAAAACTGCCTCGGCAGCTGCCCTCTTCACGCTTACAGTCGCTGACGTCACCTTTCCTCGAGCTGCGATAGGTTCTGCCGTCGAGCGCTCTTTCCACGCGTGCGCTTTAACGAGGAACGGAGCCGTCAGAGTGCGCATGCGCGTTTTCCCAAACTGTCGGTTCTAATTGCAATTGCGTTTTAGTTTGACAATTCGCGCTTGTAAATACCATGCAGATTCTCGTTCG
The DNA here is from genome assembly GCF_004798865.1 of Varanus komodoensis. Taxonomy (NCBI): domain Eukaryota; kingdom Metazoa; phylum Chordata; class Lepidosauria; order Squamata; family Varanidae; genus Varanus; species Varanus komodoensis. The sequence continues at coordinate 3,080,037 of NW_025336308.1, forward strand.
CTTGCTTGCTTGCTTTTCATGCTGCTGCTTCTTTGGACCTTTTCCCCTCACCTGCATTCCCCCTGCACTCATTAATCCAAGCTATCCCAGGTATTGGACTGCAGGTTTAGCAATGCTGCCCGGAGCGAAGAAGATCCTTGGGAAGCAGTTTAAGGCACAGTCCAGCGTGCATTTAGGCAGAAAAAGAGACTCACTACTTCTAGCATGGGCCAGTTGTAGCCTTTTTTACTGTCTACACACACATAGGATTGAGCGTTGAAACGCACACACAAGTCTAAGGTAGTAGCAAGTAACTTGCTTCCGTCAGAAGAAACCACACTCTTTCTTTTAGGAGCAACCCTATCCCTTTGTCGATAGAAAAAAGTCCCATGCCGAGAGCCGTAAGCCTTTCTGTTTTCTGTCTAAGCATGCCTTAGATTGCAGACCTAAATCTCTAGGCAGTGTGTCACTCTACAGCTGTGCAAGCTCTAAGGTGACTTTTCCTCGCCACAAGCCGACTGCGCAGGCGCACTGAGACCCCCTTCTTGAAGAAAGGAGGTCGCTCACCCTCCCTCGGAAGATCAAGCGCGGCCTGGAACGCTGCGCGAGGAGACGGAGGGATACCGAGCGCTCTCAGCGTGCGCCGAAATAGTCCCGCGTGGGCAGCGCTGGGCGGGCGCGCTGCCTGATCCCCCTTTGACAGACGCAGCTGGGTTCCAGCCTTAATTTTAGGGAGCACTGGCTCAAAGAACCCTTTGCCGCCCAGTTTAAGGAGTCACTTTCTTTTGCAGTATAAGCAGAGTGGAGGCATCTTTTTGTCCCGTCTTCCAAACTCTTAATAGCATAGTTGGGGTGCACTAAGACCTACCTGAGCCAGGCTAGGCTAGATTTGCCTATTGTTTGCACAGAGGCCCAGCGATCTTTATTTTTTTAAATTATTTTATGTATTCTATTTCTATGCACCCCAAGAGCTGATGTGCCCTGGGTGATTCACACCAATGAAAACCGTTGAACAGCACGCAGAATGCACTGTAAGAGTTTAAAACCGCAGTATAAAAGCTAAACTCAAACTCAGCCTCAGTATGAAAATGTCAAAGGCGCTGCGATCCTTCCCAGGAAGCACGCAGTCCAGTATCCTCCGGGCATCGTCTGGGCAGCCGCGGGATTCCGCTTCTGCCCATTTATTGGTCTCACTTCTGCACCACCCCATGGCTGCAGCTGTCCAGAGGTTTTCCACTGTCCTGGGGCTCTTCCCGTTGGAGACAGCAGTGGCCAGCAGAGGGCGCCCGCTTCCTTTGCGAAACGGCTCTGAGGAGTCCTTCGTGGCTGCGGGTTGGAGGTTCAGTGAACCTGCAATTGGTGATTAGCTGTTCAGGAAAGCTTGACCAGGCACTAGTCTAAAGCTCAAGCTGAAGCTAAAAGCTGACCCAGGCACCGGATGAAGGCTGCCGTTGGTCTGGCTTTCTGGGTTATGTTGACTTCCATTTAATTTAGTTTAAAATTCATTTTATTTTTTAATATCTTTTCCTTCTGCCTTTATAGTGTAGCTATCTGGAAAAAAATGCAGATCTCAAACAGTTTCCAAGTTAAGAGACTGTTAAACTGCACAACTTCTTTGAATGGCAGAATTTGCTTTTTTTTTTAAAGACACACATTCAGGTGTGGTGAAGGAGAGTGAAGTGAAGCAAACACAGGGCGGGCGGCGAGAGAAGAAAGGCTCGGCTCTTACATTCCCTGGCCGCCGCTGGTCCCGCCACCCAGGCCATCTCTTGCTTCTGAGTCCAGGGCAGCACACTTAGTGATGAGACCGGCTGCTCAAGGGATGCCGGCGGCCGGATGGCCTCTGCAGGCGGAGGGTCCCCCCGGCCCCCCAGGGCACAGCCGCTGCCTTCATAGCTCTTCTGCGGACAAGGTTGCTGCGTGGGAGCTGTGGGGAGGACACTCGTTCCTGTTGGGCCGTTGCTCGCAGGTAGCTTCTCACAGGAATGTTACGATCTCACGCAGATTTAGCACCTCTGGAAGAGTTTCACACGCAAGCCTTCCCACGCTCTCTCTCCATCAGCTTCTGTCAGAATCAGTGCCATGCACCGTGTGGCTGTCGGGTTATAAACTCAATAAATAAATAAAATGAATGAACGAACGAAACAGCATTTCCTGGTGTTACCTGTTTTCCACCTTTCACAGCACACAGCGGATCGTTTTCTTCCTCTGGCACAAGAATCACAGAGCAATGGCTGGCATCAGTCCATCACTGCCCGCGCTCCGGAGGGCCCATCTCACAGAGACCCCCCCAGGTGGACGGAGGCGGGGCGCGCGTCACGGGGCCCGGGCGCAGGAAGTCCCACTCCCGCTGCGCGACCTGCCCTCGCGCTCCGCACAACACGCCTGCCCGCTCTCCACACCTTTCTGCGCGGCAGAGCCAGCATCGAGCTCACACCCGTGCTTGCGCGGTGCGACCGGGCATGTCTTTTGCCTAGGAAAGCCAGCTGCCCTTTCACATTCTTGCAGAAGGTATTGATTCCTGAATCCTCTCTCCTCCCCTCCTCCAAATTCCTCGTCTCCTCCTGCTTGCGGCTTCACCTGGCCCTTTGTTCGCCCCCTAACCTCTCCCCAGCTCCTCATCCTGAGCTTCATGCTGTTTAACCCCATTTTCCTGTGGTTTCAGAGCCCTGCAAACCATCCCGTAATTGTCTTAATGGAAGGGCAAGCTAAACATGTCGATCAAATCGGCCAGCCTCATTGTCTTGTGCTTCAGAACTTCTGCCGGTCCCTGTTCCGTGCTTTCTCGGTGCTTCCTTGTGTGGCTTGAACGCCAACATGGGCAGAGTCTCTTCAAAAGGAAGCATGCCTCTCCGTGGCATCCCTGTGGCTGGGCCCCGCACAGCTGCCCCCGTCAGGGATGCTGCCCACCTGCCCCCAAGACCCAACTCTCTTTCCCGGACAGGCTCACTGGATCCATTTTGATCTTGCGTCAGGCCTGGCTGTGGAACAAAGGCTGGGTGCAAAGATTAACCTGCCGGGACCTGGACAGGTGGAGTGTGTGCCCAGGTGTGCGTGTGGGGAGGAGCTGGGACTTGGCTGGATTAGGGGTTCGGCCTCCAGTTCTTTGGACCGTGCTGTTAATTGATAACTGATCTGTTGCCTGGCCTGAGCTCAGATTAGAGACGGGGAGGAAACACCTGCATCTCTCGGGGAGCCGGACGGAGCTGCTGTGAGTTGTGGGGCTGGATCGTGGGAGAGCCTTTGGGAGGAGAACGAGGCCTGACTGTGCGGCCGCCAAGGAAGAGGCAAGGGGCTGGGGAAAGGGGCTGATACGCTGGGCCAGCAGAGGAGAGCAGAGAGCAAAGCCCCTCCGTGCATTTCTGTGCCAGGACTGGGCATCCTGAGGCTGACGGCCGCGATGGGGGCTCTCCTTCCGTGCAGGGGCAGCACGCAACGGCTCCGGCAGCTGGCGATGCCTGTTTAGTCCAGCCAGCACGGTAGTGTGGCCATACAGAGCGGGGCCTTTTCCGTGCTTGCACCCCACCTGTTGAACGCCCTCCCAAGGGAACTCAGGCTGGCTTTAGGTGGGCTGTTAAAACATGTTTGTTCCCAACTGCTTTTTAGTCGTTTAAATCTACTGCTCCATTTGTAAGATACTCTCTTGCTTGTAGTTCTGGAGTTTTCACACTGTTTTAAACCTTTCGAAGTTGGAGGTCATGCGTTCGGCCAAAAGACAATTCATTAGTAATTAATGAATTTACCTGCACTATTATTGTTTGTGCTGCATTATATTTAGGTCCCGCCCGTATTCCCCTGAAAGGAACCCAAGGGGGCATTCCACTCCATTTATCCTCACAACAATCCTGTGAGGAAGGTTAGGCTAGAAGTCTGTGACTGACTGAAGACCCCCGGTGACCTTCATGGCGAGCGGGAACTAGGACCCCGATCTCACAAGACCCAGTCCAGCACTAACCACTGAGACACACTGCCTCGTGTGAATACATTCACTCGCAGAGTCTCTGTCCAGCTCTCACTTTGTGGCCCGATATGCCTGCCCTCAACGCAGAACTGGCAAGGCGGAGCGAGAGAGAGGAAAGCTGTCGGGGTGCTCCTTTAGATTCCCGGGCCGGGGTCCCTCACGGTTTCCCACGCTGACTGCATCTCTGCTCGCCAGTCCCCTCCAGAGTTTGTGGACCGGCTCCAGAGCACCGGAGGGATGGGCGACCACAAGATTTCCCTGGGAGACGGTGCCGGAGGCGTGGACAACCCTGCCCTCGAGCTCACAGTAAGGCTCCCCGCTTCTCTCGCATGTGCTCCCTGCCCCCCCCCCCCCCGAAGGCAACACCATGACTGTGCCTCTGATAGGAACCCGAAGGAAATCCCGAGACCGCAGCGCACCAGCAGCCTCCGAAGCCCAAGGAGGAAGGCAATGCACCCAAAGCTCGATTCAGGAGGTACTGGAAATTATGATCACGGAACGTGTGGCTGGGGGACACCTGTCCGTGCTCCCCGCCTTCCCCACCCGTGGCAGAGCTGGAAGGGACGGGGCTAGTCGAACCCTCCGTCCCCACGGCTGGCCTGACGGAGAACCAGGCCAGCCTTCTCAGCAGATTGTAAAGCCAGGCGGGGAGGGATCTGTGGCTCTGGAAGCATTTTGGTCTCTGGCCAGACATGGCCAATGGAGAGAGAATCGTGGCCGTCGTCGGCATGGGGTTCGCTGGCAAAAACACTCTTCGGCCGAACCATCAGGAGAGTCGCAACAGATGCGCTGAAAGCACGGGGAGGGGCCAGCCTTGCGCAGCCGGAGGGGACCTCCCTCCCTCCCGCCTGCTCGCACATCTGGGCCCCCGCACCGCCGCGAGCGCATTTTAAATCTTCATTTTCCTGCCTCCTTTTCTGCTCAGGATCGAGAAAGTGACCCGGCCTTTTTCGAAGGCGAAGGGCTTTTGCAGCGCTCATGCCAAGCTGCTCCGGAGGATCTTCCTGGGCATCTTGTGCGCAGGTGAGACGCCGACGCAAAGAGGCTTTTGTGATGGGAAGTGCCCCAGGCCGGTGCCCCATTCCTAACCGTGGGCCTGAGCCTGGATCGCAGCGGCTGCTGACAGTGGGCCAGATCCGCCGTGTGGCTGACGCCTCCTTTGCTCCCCTCTCCCCTCCCAGGCTATGTGGCCTACTTCGTCGCGGCCTGTTGGCTGAACTTCGACCGAGCGTTGGCGCTGGTCGTTTTAACCGGCTTGGCCGTCTGCTTCATGGCCTACAGCCTGGTAAAGCGATGGTGGGGTGCCAAGATCGTCCGGATGTTGCGCCCCTGCGGGAAGTGCTTCCAGAAAGCCTGGCCGTGGCTGAAATGGTGAGTCTCAACAGGATGCGGCACGGGGATTCGAGGGCCTTTGCACGCAGCCAGGATGAGCCGTCTCCACGCTGTGGGCGGCTGGCTCCCTGCGGGCAACGCTCCTCTCAGACAGCCTGAGTTTCTCTGGGTCCGTGACCAGGCTGGTGAGCGGCTTCTGAATCTCACCCCAGTTTGTCAGCGGAGGCTGGCTCTCCTCCCTACTCTGGCTCAGTTCCAGCCTCACAACCAGCCTTGTGTGCTCACCATCGTTTGGAACACAAAGTACGGTTTGAACTTCCCGACACACAAATGAGCTGAACTCTGGAGTGACTTTTCTACATTTATTTCCCATCTGCTCAGCACCTTCTCCTCTGGCTTCAGTGACCTTTGGAGATAGAGGGAAGGTTGTTGGTTTACCAGTCAAGAGACCATGCTAAGCCACGGTTAGCACTAATCAGGGTTTGCAAGCCCGCTTCAGACCGTGGTTTCTGGTTCGGGATTGTCAGCCGAGGCAAGAGCAGGGGCGGTCGAGTGAAGCCGGGGCCTTGGGGCAGACTCAGCCCTGCCGATCGGTCTCCAGGGTTCCCTGAACGACCACAGCTCCTTTCCCAGGCCACCATGTATTCCCAGCTGTGGCAGATGGAAGCTGTAGTCCAGAACATTTGGGGGATCCTCCATTGCCTGTCCGTGCACTAGACTCGAGCTGCAGCTCTGAGGGTTCAGCTCCTCCGGCCAGGCGCTTGCCTGCAGGACAGAGGCAAACGTTCAGCCTAGAGACGCTTTGGCACATGTTCAGTGCCGCCAGAGAGCCACCCGCGCAGGGCACCTTTCCCCCTCGAACAGGAATCGAGCGGCGCGTGAGCCAAGGCACGGCTGCTCCTCCTCCTCTCGCTTGAATGGGAACATTGTCAGTGACGCACCTCTGGGCATTCCTCCCAGGCGAGTGACGCAGTTCGGTATTCCTGGGGGTCTCCGGCCTTCTGGCGCTCTCTTAAAGTGGCCTTCCCAGAGCTGGCATCCCCCAGATGTTGGATGACAGTTCCCATCAGTCCCAGCCAGCATGGCCGACGGTCAGGAGCGCTTGCTGCCCCGTCGCCCACATCCCGGCGAGTCCCGACACAGCAGAGCCCCGAGGGAGCCCACGGGCACCCGGGCGAGCGGCGGCGGAGTCAGGCTGGCCCGTCCCTCCGCAGGGTCCTCTGTGCAGCCGCTCTGGTCGCTCTGGTGGCGTGGCTGGTCCTGGACGTGTCGCAGAGGCGGGAGCAGCTGGTGTCGCTGGGCGGCTTCGCAGTGCTGGTTGTGATGCTCTTCCTCTGCTCCAAGCACCACGCGGCGGTAAGCGCAGCCCGTCTGCAGCCGCCCCTGCCCAGCCCCGGCTGTGAAGGCTGCGAGCTGTCCTGGGGGCAGACCCCATGGGCCCCGGGGGACGCCTTTCCAAGTAAACATGCAGGCCCTGGTCGGACGGACTGAGGCATATGCTGCCCAACAGCTGAAGCCGGTCACCAAAACCGCAGCATAGCATGAGGATGATGACGGTGAAGATTTAAATTTGCGTACAGGCCACCCTTAGCATCATGCGCTGTTAGTTTGCAGCTACACTGTAAAGGAGAAGGAAAAGCCAAAGGAAAGCCAGCAGCTCTTCCGCAGGAGAGCTACTACAGCAGAGTCCATCATCCTGCAGTGCCGCCTTCTGGAAGGGGCCGTTAAGTAGGAGCAGCAGCACTGCTTGCCGTGCCTCCAGTGCCCGACCAGGCAGCCCGTTCTGGGGTCGAGGCACGCCAAGCCGCCGAGGAGTCCGAGGGGCCCAGGGCCACCCTCCCCACGTCCCCCTGCAAGCAGGGGCAGCGGGTCTGAGGACGCATGCAGCTGCCAGTCTGGCCGGCCTCTGGACGGGGGCTGGGCGGGGAGACGCTGTCAAGGGGACTGTGCCATTGCCGGAACGCCCGGCTCCCCGACCCCGAGCAAAGGGCCCCGTGAACCCAACTCACGCAGCGCCCCTGGTGCTTCTGGGGGCTCCGCAGGTGTCCTGGAGAGCCGTCTTCTGGGGGCTTGGCTTGCAGTTTGTCCTCGGCGTGCTCATCATCCGGACGGAACCGGGATTCCAGGCCTTCCAGTGGCTCGGTGCACAGATTCAGGTAAGGGCTGAGCACCTGCGTTGTCCCACGTTTATCTCCAGGCAGGGCTGGGAACGGCCCAGGCTGGACCTCTGGAGACCCACTTGCCGGCAGCCTGGTGGGCTCTGAGGCAGCAGCGGGTCTTTCCGAGGAGAGAGTTGTCCCAGGGAAAGGTCTCCGAGCGGCAGGGGGAAAGGCCATCCGTCATGGGAGGACTGGCTGCTGGAATTGCTGGCTCCAAAGGACTGGACTGGTACAGCTGGAGCAAGACCGCTCGGACTGTCAGCCATGAGGAATGTCCCAGGTTTAATTGTGTGTACATTTCTGCTGAGACGCTCAGGCTCCTGTTTGATGTGGTCACGGAAGGTCCCATCCAAACTCGCTCTTTCCACTCATTGTTCCCTTTCAGACATTCCTGAATTACACCACCGCCGGTTCCAGCTTCGTCTTCGGGGACAAATTGATCCAAGAAGTGTTCGCCTTTCAGGTTAGCTCTAAGAGCAGGTTCGGCAAAAGTCGCTTCCTTTGCCCCACCTTTCTCCAGATCACTGTGCAATGAAAAACTGACTTTCCGTGACACGATTGGGGTAGAATAAGACTTACCTGAGCAGCAGGTGAGGCAAGGAGTCCAGCTGGGGCAGCTGGTCTGGCGGGACAAAGGCCCAGCTGGGGACTCCACAGGTCTCCGCATGCTGCCATCCTCGCTTTTATTGATCTACTCGTCTGTTTATTTCAGGCCTACACTGACGCACTCTGGGCAACAGTTTGGAGAAGCAATCCAATAAAATGCCATAATCTCTTATCCAAATACAAACACTTTAAAACATAAATTTAAAAGCAGCTTAAATAACATACCATGAAGACCAGCACTGTTAAATCTGCTGAGATGGGTAGTTCTCTCACACCTGGGATATCTACTGTACCCCTTTTTATGTTAAAAAACATTTAGGGCTGGATGCTGTGACTGGGCACAGTGGAATGGCATCTGGCCCCTGTGTCTGCCTGTCCTTTCTACTTTCTGATGAGCTTTCGGGGCCCGGGAACAGAAAAGCAGCGCATGGCAGCCACCAAAGGCACCTGGCCCGGACTCGCCCCAAAAGGGCACTGGCTCGACCTGCCGGGCAAGTGACTGGCACCTGATCGAAGCCACAGTGGGCCAGAACAGGCCGAGGAGTGGATCAGCTCAAAACAGGTCAAGGGTCAGAGAAATCCGCAAGGGATTCAAATGAGTTTGGATCTGTATTGTTTATGTATTCATACCCTGCGATAGCTGAAACCCTCTTGGCAGTTCAGAATTCATACATTTGGAAAAGACAATCACGGGTGATAAAACACAACATGAAATCTCGATATGCATAGCTGAGAACAATTTAAACCATTTAAAACAATTTAAAATGTCACTACGCAAAATTTAAGGCTACTGCAATAAAAATATGAGATATGTTAAAAGGTATAAATGCCTTCTCATATACCGTTAAATAACATTAAATGCTGGCAGAGGTCTGGGAATCGAGGAATCTATGCCAATCGGTAGATTCTGCAGCACTTTCCAACTTGCAGGCTGGTTTTTTTTTTTTTTTCCAATTTGGGGGCAGGGGGCAGGATTGTCACAAAGCATTTTGTCTGCAATGACGGTCTTTCCTCCAAAATACCCCAGAATCTCTATAGGAATAGTTCTGTTGGACCTTGGTCTCTTTTTAAAGCTAAAATTCTTAGCTAAAACCTCCGGCGCCTCGAATTGAAATCCACTGAGGGAAAGTTTTGCTATGATTTTTTTAACTTAGTCAGCCAAACTGCTGTTATGCAGATGAAGGATCAAGGCCAAGCGCTGGCATGCAGCTGTTCTTGTTTGAATAGCCCAGGTAGGCTTGAACTTCAAGTGCCTCTCCTTGCCGAGGCTGAAAGTGATTCTTATCTCGGGGAAGCCTCCGGGCTTCACACACAGCAGCGCGACTCAGGCTCGGCCTTTGTTGACGCAGGACCAAATCTGACTCTGGGACGGTGGAAGGAAGGATGCCCGATGTGCTTGGCATGGCCTCCCCAGCATCTGGGCGAGCCCCGGGGGTACCTGGCCATCGTCTCCAGGTGCAATCCTATGCGAGTTTAGACGGAAAAGATGTTATGCACCCCATCATGCCCCAGCCAGGCCATGGGCCGTCCCAGGAGGCCCAGTATCTTTCAAAACACCCGCATCCTAGCACTTGCTCCGCAATCCCAAGTCACGCCTCGGGTGGCGCTCGCGAAAGGCTGAGACGTGCCGCTCTGCCCTCTCTCCAGGCGCTTCCCAGCATCGTCTTCTTCAGCTGCGTGATGTCCATCCTCTACTACCTGGGAGTCATGCAGTTCTTCATTCTGAAGGTGAGGCCACGCAGGAGGCGCCGGGCGGGACCCTGGGAGCCGTGGCGGAGCGGCTGCAGGGTGACTGCGTGCGTGGAAGGCCTCCGGTGGCCGACGGGCTCCAGCAGCTGTCCACAGCGATGCATCTGGGCTGTGCTGGGAGGGCCGGCCGGGCACCCAAGGGGGGGCGGCTCGTCTGCGCCCCCGGGAAAGGGAGGCGGTGCTCGCGGGCAGAGAGGCAGCAGAGCTGCGGCAGCGTGTCACTCGCAGGGGGGCGAAGCAGCGGGGGGGGGGGGGGGGGGGGGGGGGGGGGGGGGGGGGGGGGGGGGGGGGGGGGGGGGGGGGGGGGGAGGCCGTGGCGTGGCTGCAAGAGGCGCGGTGCTGACTGGGCCCGTGGGCAGGAGGGCCGCGCCGGGAGGCGGGTGCCGGAGCAGGTGGGGCGCTCCAGGCAGGGCTGCTAAGCCGCCTGCTGAGAAGGACGGTCCTCTTGCTCAGGGTGGTCTGCACTGGGGGCACGACCCACGGCCCCGGGGCCTGGCCCGCCGGCCCGCGGGACCTCCTCTCGCCCCGGCCGGGCTCGCGGCAAACTGGGGCCTGAGGTCTCGGCGCAAGGTGAGCGCGGGAGCGCCGGTGGCAGGAGGGCTCGCGGGCGAGGGGGCACAGAGCTGGCGCTGAGCGCCTCGGCTTCCCCCCGCAGCTCTCCTGGCTCCTGCAGATCACCATGGGCACGGCCGCCACGGAATCCCTGAGCATGGTGGGGAACATCTTCGTGGGGATGGTAAGGAGGCCTCTTGTGTCGCCGCCGTGTCCGCCACGCGTCTCTGGCCATCCCAAGCCGCTGTGGCGCTCCGTGCCCACGTCACCTCCGTCCGGGGAGAGGGACCGTCCCGTGCCAGTCTCCCCGACAGGGCACCTTTCGGGTGCTCCTGGCACTCCGACCGCTGGCAGAAGCCCACAGCGCCGGGAAGGCTGCCCCGAGCCCTGGGCGGGACGAGTGGTGCTTCTGGGGGGCCGACCTGCCCGCAAAGCGCTGCACCTTGACTCTCCCCTCCGCCCTCCAGACTGAAGCGCCGCTGCTCATCCGGCCCTACCTGCTGGACATGACCCGGTCGGAGATACACGCGGTGATGACGGGCGGCTTCGCCACCATCGCTGGCAGCGTCATGGGGGTGTACATTTCGTTTGGGGTGAGTTTGCCGCAGGGAGGAGGCAGCTGGTCAGAGGCAAGCACTGGGGCTGGGGGGGCGGGAAGAGACTCCCCCAGAGAGGAACACCCGGAATTATGGGAGCCTGCAGCATATCTGCAGCAGGTTCTTCCGATAAAGCAGCGCCCCTCCCTCCTGCCCGGGGGCCGTATCGGCAATGGGTCCTGCACCGGGGCACCCCTCAGGCATTGGGTCCACGCAGTTGCCCGGATAAACCTTGGCTGATCCAGGGTGCCGGCGAATACTCGGCCCGGTCCGTTTCGCGCCGCCCCTTTGTGATCCCTGCCCGCCTGCGATGCGGATGCACGTCAGGAGGCGTCTGGCCGGTTCCTTCAGCTCAGAAAGGCTTCCGTTGTTGCTGGAGAGGCACGTGATGCTGCAAAGCCTGATCGAGCGAAGCCGCGCCAAAGGGTGGGTGAAGAGGCGGGTGGGCCAACGAGGAGAAATGCCCAATGGACTCTGCTCCCCGCAGGCCTGGCCCAGAGCGAGGCAGGGCTCGCACGGGCAGGCGTTTAGCCTGGCTCCTCGGCAGCAGGCGGGCCTTCCTGGGGCAAACCTTTCACAACCAGGGTGCCAACTCCGAGAAGGCCCTGCCGTCTGACTTCAGGTAGCAGAGAGACCTGGAATCGTCGGGGCTCCACGTTGCTCCTTCTCTGGAGCCACCAAGCATGCCCCCCGTCCCATCATTCTGCTGGAGTGCAGATGAGGGGCACCCCCCCACTCTCCTCTGATCTGCTGCCCCGTTGCAGATCGATGCGTCGTCCTTGATTGCTGCGTCGGTGATGGCAGCACCATGCGCCCTGGCGATGGCGAAGCTCGTCTACCCAGAGGTGGAGGAGTCCAAGTTCCGGAGCCGCGACGGGGTGCGAATCGCCTCTGGGTGAGAACGGGGTTCACAAGGGCTCCCCCAGAAGCGTCCTGGGATGGAAGGCTTACCCAGGAGTCTAGCAAGAGACCCGAGTGGGATGCAGGGAGGAGCTCTGGAGGAGCACGGGGCCAGGACTGCTTCTGGCTTCCCAGCAACGGAGAGCAAAGGACGAGAATAAGCTCAGGGAAAGAAGTAAATGGGCAGCGTGCCGGATGGAGGCAGGGAAGACTGATGCTTCCGTCTCCATGCGGTGTGGGGGTCGGTGTGGCCTAGTGGTTAGAGCATTGGACTGGGACTCAGGGATGTGGGGTCCTGTCCCCACTCAGCCATGAAGCTCACTGGCTGACTTGGAGCCAGTCCCTGATGCCCAGATGGACCCACCTCACAGGGCTGTTGGGAGGATCAAATGGGGAGAAGGAAAAGGATCGTGGAAGCGGCCCTGCAAGAGGGAGGATGGCGAGATAAATGTGTGAGTGGGCGAGTCCCCATCCTAAGCTGCCTTATAGGGTTGCTGTAGGACGGGGGTTTTAGCACAGCCGAGTAGCACAGCCCTGTTTACAGTGTGAGCCGCCCTCTGCAGTGGAACTTCCATGCTTGGGGGCAGGCTACTTGCGTGCCAGTGCTGAGGGCTCAGAGCAGAGGAGGGCTGCCCCACATCTCGGGCAGCAAATGCTGGCCTGCCCCCTCAGCCCCATCTCTGCCACTCCCTCCCGTCTCTTGTCTGGGCAAGCTGGGTGGCTGCAGCGCTGGCCTGTCTCCTGCCCCAGCGCCGACTCCGGCGCCAGCGCGGCTTTTGACCACGAGGGTCGGAGATCGAGCTGCAGAGCCTTGTTTACCAGGAGCCTGGAGCAAAAGGTTTCGCACGGGGCAAGGTCCGCCTCGCGTGGGGAGCGGCGGGCGGGAATGCGGCTATTTTTAGCCTATTAATCAGCCGGGGGCATGACAACTGCTGCTCACGCCACTATGCTGGACGTGGCGGCCGAGTTTGGATCCAGGGGAACAAAACAGGTCGGAAGCCGCGTGACTCCAGGAGTGCCGGAAGCGGATTGACCGACCACAGTGGCCCCTGGGGGAGCGGCTCCGTTAGGGGGTGGCTCCAAGGGGGGGCCACTCGGTCCTCCCTCAGCCCGTTGATCCTTTCTTGGCAGCAATTCCCACCTCTTTTCAGAGCCCCAGACGAAGAGGGGTTTTCTCGAGACGTGTTGGGGTGGGTACCACACAAACCAGTTCATTGCTGAGTGGGGTCTAGAACACAGATATCCGCGGCCCCAGTCCAACACTCTAACCACTACGCCATACTACCTCTCAAATATCTATATATCTGTGTGTGTAGGGAATACCCCAGTATGTCCTAAGGCATGCTCTTAGGGTTTTTTTACGTAATGGTGAGATTTATGAGGACTCAGTGGCTGACAAACTGAACGAGGCAGGAGGCGCGTATGGTAAAGGTCCGGGGAACGTGAGATGCCCGAGTCTAGAAGGCGCGGGCCAAGGTGGAGCTTGCGCAGCTGCCGCCCCTCCGCCTCACCAGCGCTTCCCTGCGCCTCTTCGTGTCTGTGTTGCCTGGTGTGTTGGCCCAGGGAGGAGAAGAACGTTCTGGAAGCCGCGGGCAACGGAGCGGCGGCTTCGGTGGGGCTGGTGGCGAACATCGCAGCCAACCTCATCGCCTTCCTGGCTGTGCTCGAGTTCATCGACGCCGCGCTCTCCTGGCTGGGGGGCATGGTCGACCTGCCGGAGCTCTCCTTCCAGGTAAGCCCCCGCAAAGACGCCACCCCCACCCTGGTTGTGTGAATGCAGCCGGGGAGTTCAGCCGTGCTAAGGGCGGGCAAACTGCATCGCTGGGTCATCTGGCCGGCCGGCCGGCCCTGCCGAAGGAGTCGTCGGCACGTGCAAGAGAGCAAGACGCTCCCAGCGAGAGCCAGGCCTTAGAGCAAGAGGCTTTTCCTGGGTGCCCATCGCACAAATGCCGCCCTTTAATTCTGGCCTTCCCCGATTCTGTCTGTGCTCGCTTCCTGTTATATTACAAACTTGTTTACGGGCCTTTTTCCTCCTGGCCTCCAGCTGATCTGCTCCTATGTCCTGGTGCCGCTGGCGTTCCTGCTCGGGGCCAGCTGGGAGGACGCACCCCTGGTTGCCGAGCTGCTGGGAATCAAGATTTTCCTCAACGAGTTTGTGGCCTACCAGCAGCTCTCCACCTACAAGCAGAAGCGGCTGGACGGGCTGCCCGAGTGGAATGGGACGCAGAAGCAGTGGATCTCGGCAAGTTCGCCAGCCAGGAGGAGCAGGAGGCCCGCCGACGCACGCGTGCGCTTGCAGGCGGTGCTCAGGCCACCCGGGCACGCGGCTTCAAAGCTGCCGCTTCCCCAGGTTTCCCACTTCCGGGTTCTTGGTGGGATTCACATTTAGCCCCCAGGCTTTGCTTGGCAGAACTTTCTCTGCCTTTCTACACATTCCGTTACACAACAGCAAGGTGCCCCTGCAGCATGGAAGCACTGCTAGCGAAGAATGGGAGAGACCCACAACCTGTTGTAATTACTACCTGGGGCAAGCTATTAGGGTGCAAGAGACAGGGAACGAGTGCCTCTCCAGATGTTGTTGGAATACAGCTCCTACCATCCCCAGCCACTGGCTGTGCAGTTGAGCTTTGCAGTCCAAAGCTGTCTGGAGAACTGAGTTCCCGCCCCGCCTTAGGAAGGAGCTGAACTCTCCGAATGAAGCCAGCCAAGATCACAGAAAAGAGCCCTAAAACTCGCCTTCCCCCAGACGGCATGTGCAGAGTCCCAGCCGGTGGGCGAGGAAAGGTGGCCGGTGCCAGCCAAGGCCAGAGCGGGCCGAGCGGGCGCTTGGCCTGGTTGCCACGGCACTGACTGTCTTCCCTCCACGGTTCCGCAGGTGCGATCCGAAATCATCACGACCTACGCCCTGTGTGGGTTCGCCAACCTGAGCTCCATCGGGATCATGCTGGGAGGCCTGTGTGAGTCGGCGGGAAGCGCCGGTGCTGCGGCTCGGGAGGGACTCGGCACAGATGCCCCGCCTGCCTCGCCCAGGCCTGCCCGGCACCCCCCGGGCGGCCTTCGCTGCCTCCCCCGGCCCCACCTGCCCCTGGCCAGGGCACCGCGGGGCGTCGGAGGCGTGCCTTGGCAGCGCGTCACTGGAAGCAGGGCTGGTCCAAGGCGTTTTGCCCCTGGAGGGGAAGGGCCAGATGCCCCCCCCCGCTCATTCCATGCACAGCACCTGGGTGGCATCGTCGCCCACGCCAGTGCCAGCATCCGGGGCGTGGGCGGCTGGCTGCCAGGTCGGGCACCAGGGCCCAGGCAACCGGCACGACAGGCGGGCCCAGTCCAAGGCGCGCTCAGGCAGTCCAGGGACGAAGGCAGGCGAGCAACAGGAGCGCAAGGGAGGCCAGTCTGAGCGGAGCAGGCAAAGCCAGGCAGGAGCCAAAAGGCAGAGAGTCGAGCCGAGGAGAAGCAGCTACCTGGCGCTGGAGCAGGCGAAGCCCGGCAGGCCCAGAGGCAGGGGCAAGGCGGCAGGCGGTCTCCAGGGGGCACGGGGCGCTCCGGCACCGCCCAGGACCCCGGCGACCCAGCCCCAGCCCCTCTGCTGCTGAGGCCACGTCTGCAGCAGGGAGGCAGCGGTGAGCCCTCCCTGGGGCGCCCAGGTGGGGCTCGTCCCCTCCCAGGTGGCTGCGCTTGACCGGGGCCTGGTCCTGCAGCCACTGGGCTGCTGTCCTGCCTCTGGCCAGCAGGTGGCGCCCTGGTGCTGCCTCAGACCCTCACAACTAGTAACCGCCGCATCCTGCATCGCACCTGAAGGCACCAGGGCAGCTGTTTTTATTCATTCATTCAAAGCTTTTTTATCCCGTCCTGTTACAAAGCATCTCAGGATGATCTTGCAATAGAGTGAAGCAAAGCACAGCATCACATCATCTATAAAATTGCCTGGCGCCGTCGTTATATGTTTTTCGGCGCCAGGCCAAGGCCTTTTTATTTAAATGGCATTTTAATTGTTAGCGTATTTCTTGATTTTATATCTTTGGCCAGGGAGTTTCCAATTATATTGTTTTTATATGATTATATATATTTATTTATTGTTGTAAGCCGCCCCAAGGCTTCGGCGAATGAGGCGGCATAGAAGTTTACTAAATAAAATAAAATAAATAATAAATAAAATAAAATAGTTGGAAAATAAAAAGGGTTGGGTTTGGTGCCGAAGAGACTCAAATGTGGGCGCCAGGCAAACCCCTCTGCATTCCATGGCTGGGGCGCCACCACAGAGAAGGCCCTTCTCCGGGCAGCCACCCTCCTGATCTCCTTCAAGGAGGGCTCCCGAAGAAGGACCTCCTACCCAGATCTTACGGGTGGGCAGGCCCCCAGGGAAGGAGATGCTCCCTCAGACATCTAGGTCATAAGCCGTCTAGGGCTTTGTAGGGCATCGCCGGCCCCTCAGATTGGGCCCGGACTTCAATCGGTAGCCGGCGTAGCTGGGAAAGGACCAGCCTGGTGCGCATACCTGCCCAGGTCACGCAGCTCGCTCAGGCGCCCGTCTTCCTTCCCCGCCCAGCATCCATGGCTCCGCAGCGCAAGAGTGAATTCTCCAGCATTGTCCTGCGGGCGTTGTTCACCGGGGCCTGCGTCTCGCTGATCAACGCGTGTGTTGCAGGTATGGCATGCGGGTCGGGAGGAAAGCGCAGGGGCCCGAGCGCTTGTCGGGCTCGAGATGGGGTGCAGCGGGGGGGGGAACAACAGAGGGGGAGCGATGCCCAGCGAGGTTTCGGAAGAACAAACTGGAGGGAGATGCTGGCCAGGAGCCCAAATGCAGCTCCAGTGGAGGACGCCCAGCTGGGGAGCGGTTTTGAGGGGTAGGAGTATTGCTACTCTGGTGTTGGTACTCTGGAGTATTGGTACTCTGGAGTGTTGCACCAAATGAAAGCCGCAGGCGAGCGGCAAGCGAGGGCTGTGGCTAACAACCCAGTTGTGCAGTGGCCGCACCGGCATTCCTGTTTGTGAGATTTCAGCACATTACAGTTTTAAGTGTTTCCCACTTGCTGCACAGCCACAAAATCTTGTTTTCTCGCCTGGGCGTTGTGTCTTCGAGTGTGGCTTTTTATCAGGAACACAGATTTATACACGTGGTTGTGTAAATGAAAACGGGTGTAGCTGCAATGGGTGTGCAAGTGCCACTGGGCAGGTGTGGCTTTGCGAGGGCAGGATGTGGTCCTTCCTGACCCAAGCGGGGCAGAAAAGCCAGGCCAGGCTCACACGACGCCACAAGCCAGGCGATCGGCGGAGGACGGGTTGTCCTTGCACTGTTGTTGTCGATTTGTAGGCTGTCGTGTTGCATGAACCCAGCCATGCTAAGAAACTGTGGGTTTTCAACCACGAACAAAACTCACAATTCGTTGTTGGGTTTTGAACGGTGGGGTGTCCGTGCTTAAAAAGCAGCAATTTGCCAGCTCAGTTGAGTGGCCGCCCCCCAAAGCCACCCGCTGGCCGGCCGTCCTGTGTGAGCAGGTCAATCACACCGAAAAGAGGAGGGGGAGGGCTCAAAATGCCGACACGGCGCTCGCTGTCGGATCGGTTTAACTCCGCCAGGAGTTAGAGCACAGTCCCGAGAAGCACGAAGGTCTGGAGGGGACGAGCCACCCCGGCACAGCCGCGCTCTGCCCCCCCGCTTGCAAAAGAGGCTGTGGCCCCCCTCATCGCCCCCGCATCGCCCCCAGGCATCCTCTACGTGCCCAGAGACGCGATCGACTGCCTGCAGCTCTTCGGCTCGGCCAACCTCACCTCCACCAGCTTCCCCGTCTACGTCTGCTGCAGCGACCTGTTCGGCAGGTGGGTGCGCGCTCGCCGGGCGACGCCAGCAAAGGGCGCGCTGCGGGGCCGCCTCCGGCCAGCGGGCGAGGCGAGGCGAGGCGAGGCGAGGGCCGGCAGCAGCCGCGGAGCAGGGCTGCCTCAGCGGCGCGCCTGTGTTGCGCATCACACCTGGGGCTGGGCGTTTGTGCGTTGGAGGAGACAAAGGGGCCGGCGTTTTTCTCTTACTGGAGTCTTGGCCAGCGGTACCAGCCAGTGGGCTGCTGTCTGGAGGTGTCATTCTGGTCCAATTCGTTTTTAAGAGCCACTCTCAAGGGATCATTATGTACACACACACACACACAGCTCCCTAAACACAGAGCAAGCCCCACACACACAGACTCGGGAGATGCAGGTTTTAGTCTCGCTCGGCCATGAAGCCCACTTTGGGCCAGTCAGACTTTCTGCTTAACCCACATCGCAGCGTTGCTGTGAAAGGCAGTGTGGTGTAGTGGTTGGAGCACTGACCTGGGACTGGAGAGGCCTGGGTCCTAGCCCCCACTCAGCTATTCTGGAGCTCACCGAGTGACTCTGGGCCAGCCCCTGCCTCTCAGCCTAACCAACCTCACGGCCCAGCCTTGGAAGAGACTGGACCCCTCGGCCACCGCCTCTATTTTAATTTCTCAAAGTTCTTTCCAGTGGAGAGGAGACAAGCCAGCAGAGGGCACTCCTGTTCCCCGAAAAACTTCCACTGGGAACCCTCAATTTGGTGGTGTGGCTAACTGAAATGATTCAACAAACTCAGAACTGTTCATTTTTTCCACGGGGAAACACCCCACTGTTCTCTGCTGGGCGCTGGATTAAAAGGAGGCAACCCTCGCCGTCTTCTAGACAAGCGCCTGATGCACTTTTTCAGCAAAGCATTGGATCAAGTGCGTTGTAGCTTTTTCCAGAGTTAACTCATTGTAAAAATGGAACAATCTATTCAGGTAGAATTTGGAGCTGATAAAAGCAGTTGAGGAGGAAATGGGAATGCATACATGGACAGAGAGAGAAACAAAAGCCACCTCAGCGCACTGGCCCCTTGGGCGCCGTGCTGACACCGTGATCTCACCTGTACGTTGTGCAGGTGTGGGGCAGATGGCAGGGGTCACCCCTGGGAACATCCAGCATGCAAGCACCTGCACTGTTCTGGAGCCACAAATGCCCACCCAGACCACCCGGCCTCTGATCCACTGTCAAGGCACCGTTACTCTAGCTAATACTTTGCACAAGCTCATTTGTGGAAGCAGGTCTTTTGCTTCGTCAGCTCTACCCATCTGAAGGAATGCAGACCTGCACCCGCCTCTCTCGCGAAGGTTGCTCTCACAGCCATAGACTATGTTCTCGCAGGGATGACTATTTTTAATGTTGGAATCAGCACACTTTCTTTTTTACAAAATAAAATAAAATAAAACGAGTTGATTTCAGATTCTAGGAGGAGGACACTAACGCTGCAGTCCTATACATACTCACTTAGGAATAAATCTCTCTAAATTCAGTGGGACAGACCTCTAAGCAGATAGACTCAGGACCGGGCTGTACAGGCATCAGAATTCATACCAGGAAGTCAACTGGTACAAAACACCAAGAGTCGTGGGTTTTTCTACACGAGGCAATCAGGCAGCGGTTGCTTCCTACTCACCATTGTTCACAGGCGGCCTTAGACAGTGTTGTGACTTTCCGCTCTCCTTCTCAGCCTAAAGAGCACCTGTGGTGGGTTTGTGTTTTTTTCTGGAGCAGGGGAAATGCAGCATTGCATTGCTAAGGGAAAAGAAACGACTTTCTCGCTTTTGCATTTGTGCTTTTCAGCCACTCCACCACGTCCTGCAGAGCTTATGCAGTGGAGACACAGGAGAGGCCATGCTCTTTGTGGCAGCTACGCAGGCCTAAGGGCCCTGTGCGGAAGCGCTCCATGTAGATTCCTGATCTCTCTGACAGCAGGTCGCACGGGATCGCTCGCGCGACTGTCTTGCTCCTTATTCAGAACGGCGCAACGGGCGTCCGATCGCCCTGTGCAGGAGCTCGGTGCTCCGTCAGAAAGCTTTCACGGGGCACGGGACAGTGATCCACACCGAGTGGCTGTGCGCATGTACAGAAGCCAGCGCGCGCACAGGCCGGCAGGGGGGCAAAGCCGCCACGTCTCTGTCGCATGTGCGTGGCCGCAAGAGAGGCTGCGTTTCAACACTGTCCGTGCAGATTCCCAGGCCGAGTTCGCGCCAGGAGACGGCCGCATCGCTCTCATCCTTGTCTCTCCCTTTCACAGCACCTCGACCGACGGCAACGGGTCGCTGTCGTTTTCCGGCATTTGGCAAAGTGTGGACCTCGGCACTTCGGCCAACTATCTCCAGCGGTGCTGCGGCCACTATAACGCCACCGCCTGTGCCAAGCCCTAACGCCGAGGGACGGACAGGAGGCTGCCTCACATGAACAACGGAGAAGCGGCAAAGCAGCTGTGGTGCCGAGACAACGCACACGAGTATGGATGAACACGCAGAAAAAATTGCAGCGCGGGCCCGGCGCACGGGGGCAAACCCATCTTCAAATGCAGGAGCAAAGGGGAGACGGCGAGACCCTCGCGAGGCATGCCAGAAGGGTCTCCAGCAGCGCATGACGCTTGCGCACAAACCTCTCGGCGCATTTGCAAGCCGCCTCGCCCAGGGTTGCCTCCGGTGCGCGCAAGAGGCACCTCCTCCCTCCCGGGACTGTGGCCGGCGGCAGCTGCCGTTCGCTCACCCATTTTGTGCCATAAAAGCTGGACGGACAGGAAGGGCGCGCTGGCGGGAATTCCCGTTCACGGGGGCTCGGGCAGGCAGATTGCCGGGCCGGGCGATTAAAGGCCCGTGCCAGCGGACCGCTCAGCCAAACTCGGTTTCGCTGCTGGATATACCAGCGGAGGGCTTGTTTATTCATCTGCCGCGGCCTCTGGGCACCGTGGTTTCCCTTCCATTACTGAAATGCACTAATTGCACTCATCCACATGTCGACTTGGGGGCAAGTCCCACTGAATTCGCGGAGGCTCATGAGCGGCTAAGTGAATATTGGATTACAGCTTCAGAATGCAACCCTGTCCACGCTTCTCTGGGAATGATAAGCCACGCTGAAGTCAGTGGAACTTGCTTCCAAGCAAAGACGCTTGGCTTGTGCTATAAATAAGCCGATGCACTCATCGCTGTTTTTCCAGGGGAGGTGCAGGCTTCCATACTCAAAACATGTAACTATGCCAGCTCTTCCAGGTAGGCAATTTAAAAAGCAGCTTTCACCTGCTCCCTCTATTTGTCATCTGTCTTTTGGGGCTATAAAATTCCGTGTCCCCCCCCTCCCCCCCAGTTCTGGAAAATAGATCCCATTCGGTCTGGATCCCTCATTGCTCTTGCCAGACAAAGAAAGCCGCAAGCTTCCGCACCAGAAAGAAGCTTGTGGGGAGCCGAGCGCGCCAAGGGCAGCCTCTGAAGCGGCCCCCGAGCCCGCTCTCCGCCCGCACTGGCTCCCTGCCTGGCGTCTGCGAGCATCATGTGCAGCGGCTGGCGCAGTGTTGCTGTCAGAACCTGGGAAATGCCCGCCGGCCCAGGCGGCAAGGGGGAGGCCAGGCGGGCAGGAAATCCAACGGCTACATTTGTGCTAACTGTCCCTGTCGTCGCGTTGCCCCAGGGGCACGCGGCACACCCGTGCCTCACGCTCTTTTGGACCACCACTCCCATAAGCCCCAGCTGTTGACCGTGCTGCTGGGGCTGGTGGAAACGACAGCCCAGAACATCCAAGGCATGCCAGGCTGCTCCTCCCCTGGTTTCCGGTTGCCATCGTCACTGAGGGAAAGCAGAGCGCCTCTCCCTCCTGGGGGCCGCCTGGGCAGGGCCCGGGCCCGGCTCTGTCCCGCCCTCTGTCGGCTCTAGTCCGCGGTGAAGAGCGCGAGGGCTGCTCTGGGGCTGCCTTCTGGGGGGCCCCTCCACCACACCCCACCGCTCGGAGTGGCCCAAGAGCAGACACAGACACAGACCGGGGCCGAGCGCCCGCTCCCGGATCCCGTTCAGCTTGAGGAAACGGGGTGCTGGGAGGCTGCAGCTGCTCTCCAGCCTTGCAAAAGCGGAGGGAGGGCGAGATCCCGCAAGGCATGGGAGAAGACAGCCACGGCGTGCCGCTCCCCGGGAATTCCCGTGGGATCGCAGCTCGTCAGCCTTTCCGTTGCCCTTGCGCAGCCAGCGGCCGTCTGCGCCACACGCCCCCTTTCAACAGACCCCCCTTGAGAAAGCCGCTCCGGAGTCACCCTCTTCTGCCGCACCTCCTTTGGGACAGCAGCCGGGCTGGTGGGGCAGGCAGCTGAGGGCGGGGGGCTCTGGGACGTGGCCGTGCCCCGAGAGGGGAGCAGCAGGGGCGAGCGGCTGGCAGCCGCCTGGGTGATGGCTCGCTCCTCGGTCGCCCAGCCGGGCCACCAGGCTCATCCTGCGGGGATCTATGGGAGCAGCCCGGGGGGCGAGGGGAGGGCCGGCGGCCGCCCACCCCGAGCGGCCGAGCCACGGAAGCGGGTGCCAGCCCCTCGCTCCACGGCCTGGGCTCTCCTCTGTGCAGGGCCCAGGACGGGGCCACGCAGCTGCTTCTGCGCAGCCCCTGGCGCTCCCGGGCGCTCCGACGGCCTGCCGGGGAGCAGCACACGAGCGGGACCCGGCCCAGGCCCTCACCCCCACACACAGCCCCACGGCCAGGGGGGCACGGGAGGCGCCCAGGCCGGGGAAGGCTCCCGCGCGGTCACTGTGGCCGGCCGGCCCTGCCGCTGTCCCCGCCTCTGGCCCTCGGTTCTGCCGCGCTGTCGGGGCCCCTCCGGGCGCTCTTGGGGCTCACGGAGCCTTTCCGGGCGGCCTGCGGGCTGACCGGGCCCTTCTTCTGGAGCTGGGGGCTGGACTGGGCCGAGGGGGCCTTCCGGGCCGTGACGGGGCTGCGGGAGCCCTTGCCTTTGGGGGGCGGCTGAGGGGGCTCGAGGTTCTTCAGGGCCAGCAGCTCGCAGTAGCGGTTGCACTGGTGCGAGAGCACAAACTGCTCTAGCGAGCTGGGGCAGCAGTTCTCCTTCAGGCCCTGGTACCTGGCAGAGGGGAGAGGGGGGAGACGAGGTTACTGGCCAGGGCAATCTCTCCCTGCCCCCCAGCCACCAGTGCCCCCCACCCTTCCCTTACCCAGCCCGCGTGCATGCAGCCAGGGGTGCCGGACCCCAGCCCTCCCGGGCGCTCGGGATCCCCTGAACGGGCCCTGCCCGCTGCCCCAGTCCCTCCCTTTTTGCCCGGGACGCGCTCCCGGCACTTGGGCCTCCCTCCCCAGCCCAAAAGGCAGACTTGCTTCCTCGAAGGCCACTGGCAGGAGCTCAGCTCAGCTGAACTCGCCTAGATCCTTCGGTCTCACCCATCGCAGGAGTGGAGCCCCACGGCTGTTCCGTCACTGAATCTGGCAGCACCGCCATGGGCTCCACGCCATCACATTCCGGGCGCCCCCCATCCCCTCTGCACCCACATCTTCCCCAGCAATCCCCCGATTCCTGGGAGAGGGACTGGCTGGGCTCAGACGACAAGATGCCCGTTGGCCGAGTGGCACCGAGTGGGGCGGCTGCTCTGCAACCCGGGCTCTCGAGTGCCTCGGCCGACGGCCGTGTGAGCCACGGAGAGAGGCCAAGGTTTCGGAACCGCGGGTGGCTCAAGGCTAACAAGCCGTGGTTTGCTCTGTGGGCTGGGATGAGGCAGCCCCCAACAGACCCCCTCTCAACGGCACTGTCCGGGCCCCGCTGTGAGCCCCTCACGCCGCAGAAGCGGAGGAGCAGCTGTGGCAACCCTGGCTGTGCCTCGCGCCCTCTGGGGCCACAGACGTGGCTACGAGCTGCGGTCGGGCGAGGAAGGAAGCGGCTCTGGGGAGCCTCCCAGCACCCATTGTGCCGCAGAGCAGCGGGGGGGGGGCGGGGGGTTATTGGTGCCAGGATGGGGGGGTCTGACTGCTCCCCCAGCACATGCAGTCCTGCTCCTAATCGCCTCCGTTGCCCCGCTGTGCAGCCTCGGGGGCTTAGCACAAGCCGCCTCCCCCCCCCACGTCTCGCCTCTGGGAAGCCACGTACCCCTTTGTTTTGGTGGCGATCCGCACGTTGGTGACCTTCCACCCGACACCTGCGGGGGGAAAAGCCCGGATGAGGCGGACCCGAAAGGCGCTCAGCAGGGCAGGCGATCCTCCGGGCTCCATTCCCACTCCGAGGAAGTGCCCGGGGGCTAGCGCGCAGTGGGAGGCAGGGCGGGGGACAAGCCCCCCCAAACGGCTGAGTGGGAGGCAGGGCGGGGGGTCAGAGCAGTTCTTGGGTCTTTGAGGCCGCCCCTTTCCAGTGCCAGCAGAACTCTGTTTCGCGGCGATCCCCGGCGTGCAAGAGCACGTGCAAAAGGGGGGCTGTGCCCCCCCGAGCTGCGCAGCGCTGCACAAGGACGCCGCCCGAGGCCGAGTCCCGGCCGTCTTCAGCGGCTCCACCGGCCCTCCC
Organism: Varanus komodoensis; assembly: GCF_004798865.1. NCBI lineage: Eukaryota > Metazoa > Chordata > Lepidosauria > Squamata > Varanidae > Varanus > Varanus komodoensis. Next base: position 3,104,178 of record NW_025336308.1, read on the forward strand.
TGGACCCGGCGGACAGGGCTCTCCTCACGCCCGGCTGGACTGCGCCCACCCGCCCGCACACGCCTGGCCGCTGGCACGGAGGGCCGGGCGTGCGGGCAAACTCAGTGCCCATGCCGGGGTCCGTAGATCCGGGACTCCTTGCAGCCTCGGCGGCCCTCCTCTGGGGGGGCGGGGAAGGAGGCGGGCCAAGCTGCTCCCTCCCAGCTGAAGCGCATGCAGAAAATGACGCCCCCCTCAATGCGGGGCTCATGGGGCTGTCCACTGGGGGGCGCACGACAAGGTCCCCCACATTTCAATCCCCGGCCTCCCACAGACGGGGCGTTCTCCCAGAGTGGCAACCACAACTCCCATCAATCTCAGCAGCGGGTGCTGCTTGGCTGGCGTACCTGGAGGCTGCCAAGCTGGGGAAGGCCGGCCGAGGGTGTCACTCCCCCCGCCCCCCCCCATGGCCTGTCCCCAAACGCAGGGCCCGGGGAGCAGCCACAGCCTCCTCACCTTCCAGGTCGGTCACCAGGATGTTTCCGTTCGTCCACTGGTAGAGCCAGTGCTGGAAGGCGCAGCATTTCTGCCCGACCTCGGAGGAGCCGGCCGGGGCCTCCCGCCCGCAGTAGCGCTCAAACTGGCCCGGAAGGTCCTCCTCCATGGTGGCGTACGGGATGTTGTTGGCCGGGCGGTAGATCAGGTACAGCGGGATGATTCTGTGCGGGGAGAAACCCCCACCTGAGCTCATTCGGGGAGGGGCAACTTGCGAGGCCGAGCCGTGGGGCCGAGCCGACTGAGGGGTCAGGGTCAGGGGCCGAGAGGTGCGGCCCGGCCCAACGATGGCAACCCACGCCTCCGTCTGGAAAGGGGCGGCAGGCATGCCCGCTCTGCCCTCCGTGTGTCGGGGGGGGGGGCAGCAGGCCCGAGGCAAAGCACCCTTCCTCCCGCCCTGCTGCTCCAGAACGGACTCTGCAGCGGCGGGCAACAGCCGCACGCCGGGCAGGATTCCCCGCGATGCCCAGAGCACATCGTTGTTCTGGCCGTGCGGGAAGTTAAACCACCGCTGCAGCTGCCCAGGAACGCCGGGGGTCGGTGCTGGCCCTGCGGCTGCGCCTTCCACCTCAGCGGTTTGCTCTGCCTGCGTCGCCGCCACCCCAGCCGCTCTGCACTTGGCGGGCCGGTCCCGCAGCGGGAAGCGCCTCTCCGCCCTCGAAGAACGGGGCGCTCGGCCAGCACCTCCCCAGCACGGCCCTCCCGCGCCTGGCCCCGGGAAGCCTGCGACCTACTCGGGCACCGGCCCGAAGGCCGGGATGGCTCGGGCCTCCGCAGCGAAGATCTTGCAGTACTCCCGGCTCGAGTTCTGGATCTTGCACTCCTGGGAGGGCAAAGGAGAAGGCGTCCTTGGGGCGCAAGGAGCTGCGCGGGAGCGCGGCACGCACAGGCTCGGTGGCCCTTTGGGGGTGCGTGTGCTCCCCCCGCGTCCGAATAAAATGCGCGTTCCTGCGCTCGGACGCCCGCAGCTTCCCGCCCGCCCCGTCCCCCGGCCCTCTTCTCCCGGCCCCTGCGCCACACACCTGGATGGTGATCTCGTAGTTCCTCTCCACCAGGGTGCTCTCGCTGCGCCCCCCAAAGGCGATGAGGTTGCGGATCTTGATGATGCCCGTGAGGCCGGACTCGAAGACGGGCTCCAGGCCGTAGATGGCCCGGGCGCGGCAAGCCTTGTGCAGGAAGCCCTGGCCCACCGCCAGGTCCGCCACCATGATCCGCCCAAAGAGCTTGTCCCCCCAGAACCCGGAGTCGGCCAAGCCTTTGGCGAACACCATGGGCGTCATCTCGATCTCCTCTCCGGCTGCAAGGGAGGACGGAGGACACGGTGAAGTGCGGGGGAAGGAAGGAGAGGGGGAGAAGCGGGCAGGGCAGGGCTGTGGGGCCAGAAGCGGATGCAGCTCTCCGGGTCTGCTCCAGCTCCGACCCAGCAGAGCAAGACACAGGCTCTCCAGCACGGAGGGGGAGCTTTGCCACAGAAGGAACAGGAGACGCAGCCCGAGACGAGGCCCCAAGGAGCGAAGCTGCCCCAGCCCGAGCAGCCCTCCACCCCTGGGAGGCTGGGCTCCTGCCTCACAGCCAGGGGCCGGGCTTCTCTCCCGGCCTGCCCTCTGATGCCGAGTCCTCAGGCTGAGGATCGCAGGATGGCCGCCTCGGTTTGCCCACTAAGCTGAGCGTGAAGCTGCGGGACTCTCGCCGCTGGCCTGGCCGGTTTCCGAGTCCATCAGCTTGGCACTTCAGCCGCAGATTCAGCATCGGGATCTGTCTCCCCAACCTTGGAGGCTCTTTTAGAAGGGGAGGGCGCTTCCTCCCTGCAGTCATCTGCCAGTGTTCCTGGCCAGGGCTCATGCTGGCCAGCAGGGGCTTTGGGCGACCGGAGTCTAAAGCTTCTGCTCGGCCTGCCCTGAGAGGCCTGACTTTGCTGCCGCTGCAGGTATTCAGCCGTGCTCTTCCTGCTCCGTCACCTGAGGTGGGACTCAGGGCTCCCCTAGCTGTCCGAAGCAGACGTGGCCCTCCCGATGCTGGACCGCCGGTCCCCCTGCGCCTCAGCACTGCAGAGGCACTCCGGCTGGCACGAGTTGCCACCCAGGCACAGCTGGAGGCCTACAAGTGGCTCACTCCCCACATTCAAAGGGGCAACCTACCTAGTGATGTTGGGGGCTTCCTCCGTGTGCAAGCACACGCACAAGCACAGGCTGAGGAAGGGGAAGCAGAGACCAAGGGAGACAGAAGGCGGGGCTGGGCGCAAAGCAGAAGCCCACTCCCTGAGCCCCGGGTTCGGCGTGAAGGGGAAGGGGAGGCCCCCCTGCTGGCCTTCAGCCCCCTTTGCTCCGGGTGGCACAAGGGGGAGCTGCGCTTGGCTCAGCAGGCCGGGTTGCCCGGCGGGGCGCAGACTCACCACACCGGGTCCTGGACACACTACCTTCTGTTTCTTCTTTGGAGATAAATCCCGAAAGCACTGAGAAAAGAGAGAGACGTCTTGGAGTGAGGATGTGTGAAGCGGAGAGACGGCGATGCACCTGGGTCCTCCTACATGAACATCCATGCACAATTCTGTGTGCATTTGCTCAAATGTGAACAGTCATTGTGGCTGCTTGGGAAATTGTAGATCTTTTTCTTCCATTGATTAAAGCACATGTGTACACCTTTTTCGCAAGTATGTATTTCGTAGTTGCTGCTGTGGCAGAACGCTTTTGTGCAAAGAACACTGGTGAAGCTGGCTTTCCTCAGCATATCTACCGAAAGACAAGGGGGTCCCAATGATCAGAAAAGCATTTTCTGAAATGCACTGGGCACCAATAAATGCTTTCTGCAGGCATTTAAGGCTCGCTCGCTCGCTCTCTCTCTCTCTCTCTCTTTCACAGAAGCCTCAAGGGGCTGCTTCCGTGCCTCTCCCGGCCCCAAAGTTGCCTGCTTGTGCCCAGGAAAGGGCTGGCTGGCACCAAGGTAAGTACAGAAGCACAAATGCAGGGCTGCCGGAGATCTTCCGGCCAGGGGGCTAAGCTGGTAGAGCTCTGGGGGACTCTGTTCTCGTGGGGGGGGGGACCAAAGGCAAAGGGGCAGCGTCCACAGTGCCGGAAGCACCCAAAGGACCGACAGATCTTGGCCTGAGGATCTTCCTACCAGCAACCTGGGAGAGGCGGTGCCATCTCTCACAACGGGGGAACGGAAACTACACATGAGCCAGGGAACCCCCGGATTGAGTACGAGCTGTCTGGACTGGGCAGGCACAGGGGAATGAGGCAGAGTCGTCCGGGAAAGCTGGATCCCGAGAGGCCAGATTCGTTCTGAGCGCCAGCCCTGAGGCATGCCAGGAGACCGGCCCACCCCAGCCAATATCACAGCATGACCGGGAAGAGCCAGGCCCAACAAAGCCCCCCACCGCCCGGGCACAGATGGCATCCCCTCGGCCACGCAGGCCTCCGAGGAGCGGCCGGTCTCACCTTCGGCACTCAGCAGGAAGTCCGTGGAGTCGGTGCCGTACTCGTTCTGGATCGTGCACTGGTACACGCCGCGGTCCTTCAGGGAGACCTGCACGATGGCCAGGGCGGCCTGCCCCTCGTCCCCAGAGCTGGAGGAGAGCCGCAGGGCGGTGAGCACGGGGCAAACGGCGCACTTGCCCTCGGGCTGCCACCGAGGGGAGCGGAGGAGCGGGGCCCCGGCTGCTCCAGACGGCAGGGGCATCTCCCCCGGCTGCCATCAGGCCCTGCTCTTCCCTGCCGTCTTTCGGAAGCGCTCTCGGAAAGACGGCAGCCTAGGAGAAATGCTTTTGCCCGCGGGGATCTCTGCGCCATGGAGGTGCCGGGACCCCCTCCAGCTCCAACCTCCACCTAATCCCTTCAATGCCCCGCTGCCTGTTGTGGTCGCTTTTCGTGCCGCTGGCCCAGCTTTGTCCCTGCTGCTTTCCCGGACTGCACCACCGCTCCAAAAAAATAATAAAAAAAGGCCCCACACACGATTCCAGGCGTAGAGATGAGGTCTATGTGGAAATGAAAATAAAAAATCTGTCCCATTGGCATTTTTGGGGAAATGGTGACCAGCACATCCCTTCAGCCACGACCCGCGTGCCCTTCTCGCATCCCCGGACGGGGCCAGCAGAGTTGGCCTCCCTTGGTTTGCTCCCCTCCAGTTCCTGGGTTGCTTAAGAGAAGGAAGAACAAAGAACTCGGAAAGGATAAAAGAACAAGCTGCAGGATCACAGGAGCCGACTGGCTTGGGGCCGGGCCCTGGGCCATCTAGGCCAGCATGACAGACTTTGACGGGAAGCCGCTCTGCAGCGTTGGGCAGGGGCATGTTTCCAGTTTGGCCTGTGGCAGCTCACACGCGACTGACCTCCTTCTGGCACTGGCCACGGGGACCTCATCCTTGTACCAGGTCAGCTTCGAGTCGCTCAGAATATTGAAGAACTGGCACCAGAGCTTCAGGTTCCCGGAGGCATCGGAAAACTGCTCGGCTCGGATCTTGCGGATCACCTGTGGGGCTACAGGAAGAAAGTGGCCAGTGGTAGGTGAGCCGGGCTTCTGCACACCAGCCTGGCGGAGCGGTTCAGGCGCTGCAGGATCTTGGACATGGGCACGCTGTGCCAGGTGAGAGGCATTGAGAACGGGCCTACGGAAGGGTCTTGTTCCGCTTGCGGTTCGATGCAAGCAGGGGAGCTCAGCGACGGGGAGGCTGCCTTATATGGAGTCCAGCTAGCCCTATACTGTCGACACAGACTGGCAGCAGCTATCCAAGGTTTCAGGCGGAATTCTGTTCTAGAGCGCCGTCCTTGGCTCTTGCTCCTCCTTGTAGCCTGTGAGCCCCCCTCCGATGGCCTGGGGGCTTTCGAGGGGCTCTCCATGGTGCTTGCGGGTGGGTTCCGCCCCACGGAGGGCCCCTCGGGAGCCCTGCCCTGTCCCGCCGTGGCCACACCTTCCCACCGACGGGGCATCGCCAGTGTCTGCCGCGCCCCACTGCCGCTGCTCCCTCTGCCACAGCAAGGGGCCAGCCCCCACGTGGAGGAGCCGGTGTGGCCATGTGGGACCACCAGCACCATGCGCCCCAGGTGCCTCTCTCGGCCCCCACCGAGGTGCCAAGCCTCTCCCACCATTTCGCAAAGTTAACAAGCTGCTCTCCGCGAGACTCAGCCCCCGCCTCTGCCTGGTCCTGTCTCTGGAGCAGGTTCCTTCCCCCAGGGCCTCGCGCGCAGCCAGGACCGGGTTCCGGATGGTCAAACATGCCCACCGGCCCCAAAGGCCGCCTAGGCCGGTCTTGCCAGGTTTTCTCCAGGGTTTCTATTCCTGGTGGCCGTGGGTGACCTGCACCTGCGCACACCAGTGCCCAGCCCCTTCCGTGACAGGGGAATGCTGTGGGGAGGGAACGGGGGCCACCAAAAGGAAGAAAAGAGGCACCCCCCCGCTTCCTCTCGCCCCTCCTGCGCTGGGGACCTTTCCAGTTCGAACTGCCCCCTCCACCACCGGGCACAGAAGCATCACCAGAACTCAGGAAGATGCCTGCCCCCCCCCCACACCTTTAAACGGGTCGTTTGCCTTGCGGGGTTCCGTGGCTTGGACTTCTAGCGCAGGCTCTTCCAGACCCTCCGGGGCGGCCAGGGAAAGGTCTGCCGCGGTCGGGCTTTCTTCCGCGGGCTCCTCGTACATCTTGGGCACCTCCAGCATGGCCATCTTCCTGGCGAGCGTCGGCGAGCGCTTCTCCGCAGGAGGAGAGCCCGGGGTCGAGGTCTGCAGGAGCGCTGCATTCCTGCGGCCCTGCTGCGGGGACACGCTGGGGCTGTCCCTCTTGGGCCGTGCGTGGCCCTCGGCCCCTTCCGCTTCCTCGGCCTGCTTAGCTTTGGGCAGGAAGATTTTTCGCCGCGCCCCGGACGCCAGCTCTTGCGGGGTGGCGCTCGGCAGGGCCCCCACCGCCTCGCTGGACGTCTCTGGAGACAGCTCTGGGAGCCCCGCTGGCTCTCCGGGAACGCCCCCCACCACGATTGAGGGTATGCAGGGCAACGCAGGGGCCTCCGGGTCGGCCAGCAGGCCCTCCTGGCACAGCATCATCTCCCGGTTGATCATCCCCGTGAGCCTCCTGGACGTCTTGGGAGTCAGCTGCACGCTCTCGGCACTCTGGAAGAGCTGGTTTGTCTCGACGCGCTCAAAGATCTTCCGTGACGTTCTGGGGGTCAGCCCAGCGATGCCCACATCAGGCAGGTGCCTCGGAATAGCAGTCGGTGGACTCCTTCCCTCCACAGCTTTCGCCTCCCGTTTGGGGCTGCCCTTGCCGTTATCCTGCTCTGTGCTCAACTTCAAGAGCAGAAGCAAGTAATTCTTCAACGAGGAGACAAGGTCGCTGTGCTGGGCCTTGTCTTCGGCTTGCTCCTCTTCCATGGCGGTCTCCAGCTGGGGCGAGTCCTGTGTCCCAGGAGCCTTGGGGCCCGTTTTCTCCGGTTCCGCAGCCCTGACCTCTGGCTTCTTGCCGAGAAGGAAGCCCTCCTCCGCCTTCCCCTTGCTCCTTGGCGGGACTGGGGGCCCTTCCGTGACGTGCAGCTGCTCGCCCGCAGCACTGGGGCCTTGTTGCTCGGATTCAGGCGGTGCCGGCTGAGCTGGCAACTGGGTTTCCATTTCTCCCTTGACTTCCCTCAGCAAATGGGCCACAGACTGCGTCCCCTCCATCAGGCTGCCCTCCTCTGGAGGAAGCGGAGCTGCTTCTTGGGTTTTCCGGCCAGCGGGAGGACTCGCTGCCGCTAGAATCCCGCCAGGCTCCTCTGAGACGCCTCGGGGGGGAACCGGGGTGTCTGCGGCACATTCTGGGGGCAGGAACGGTCTGGCTGCGGCAGCTGGAGGCCTCACATCCTCGCACTCCCGATCCATTTTCAGACCAGGGCTCTTGTGCCCCGGGAGCATTTCCTCCTGCTTCCCCAGGCTCTCTGCTTCCTCCTGCCAGGCAAGTCCATCCACCTGGGCTTCAGGTCCAGCCTCATTATTTGCCTCCCGATATGCTAATCTGGGAGCGACTAACTCCGCCCTCCCAAGGTTGGGAGCTGGGCTGCTGCCAGTGCTGGAGGGAGGCCTCCCCACATCTTCTTTCAAACGCAAATGCTTCTTCCTGGTTGGTGGTGTAGGATCAAAGGCTGGAGGTGCCTGGGGAGCCCGTGGGGCATCCTGGTTGTCTTCCTCACTTAGCTCTTGGCTCTCTGGGCTGGAGCCAATCTGTTCCTCGGGCCGTTTGGTCTCTGCCGTTCCAGGGACACCTTTATTTAAGGCAAAATAGCCAGTTTCCTGGTTTGTTTCTTCTCGAAGACTTGAATCTGGAGTCTGCAGATTAGAAACAACAGGCAAGGTCAAGGATACCTTTTCTGGCCCCTGGGAACAAAGAATGCCAGGTCACGGGAAGGTTATTGGGAGCGATGGGCAAAGGTCCATCAACTCAATTCAGAACCAGTGTGGTAGTTATAAGCTTCTCTGAAGAACCATCTTAAAATACCCCCCTCCACACACACCCCAATTCTTTCTTGGCTCATAATCTTGGCATGTTCTTTTGCTTTCCTCTTTGTTAAAAAACCCATTTCTTTTTAAAGGGAGTTTTCCATCTGTTGCTTCAGGATGTCCTCCCATTATTTCCATTCAAATATTTGATATAAATTACAGCTTAGGCCAAGCTGGGCTCAAAAACAGCTCTTTCTTAATGCATTCAAAGATCATGAGCTGAACAATGGATATTCCCAACCAGAAACAACAGAGGTTACAAATTCTTTCTCTTGAATTCTCACAAATCCTCACAAATCCTTCTCCCCAGAGCCAAAGGATGCTTCAGGATGGCCCAGGAATTGGTAAAATACTCTTTCGCCTGCCATCAGATGCTCTGGGCTCGTTGGCAAGAGCACCAAACCAGGTGTGCGCTCATTTTACTGGGCTTCATTTTTTGAAACTTTCCCATTTTACTCTTTCATCTTTTCAAATGCCAGGACATTTCTGACTCCCTTGGTAAGCCCTTCTTCATATCAGGATCTGCAGAAAAGGGGGTTGTTTTCTGCTCTCCAAAGCATTGCCCACCGGAGCCCAGCCTTGCGCAACAGCACTCCAAGCAGGCAGCGATGAACTCGCGACGCATCAGCTGGCACCTGCTTACGGCAGCCTTTCCCAAAACATGCTCGCCAGACACGTTGGCCTTCAACTCCCATTGTCCCCCAGGCAGCACGGAAATTGTCTTTGTAGTCCAACGCATCTGAAGGGGACCAGGCTAGCAAAGGCCAGCTTAGAAAGAAAGCATCTACACGAGGCAGGAGACTTCAACTCCCACCATCCACCAGCCAGCAAGGAAGCGGCTGCTGGTCTACAAAACACTTCCAGGAAAGCAGGATGGAAAGGCTGGCGCAGCTTCCGGTGGTCACCGCCTGCAGCTGCTGCTCTCTCAGCCCACCACCCCACCCACGGTTTCTGCTTCTTTCCTCCCTCCTTGGAAACCCTTGGATCTAATAAGCTATGCAGAGGAGGCCCATGATTAATTCCTGATTGCAAACCGCAGGATTTTTATTGAGTTACTTGGAAACATGCCCGGAGACAGGACAGGGCCACCTTTCCACCCGTGAAACGTGGCTGCCGCCCAAAAGCAGAGGCCCGGGGCTCCCGGGGCACACCCTGCAAGGGACAAAGAGCGGCCCCCTCCCTCCGAGGATGCTGCAATCACACCAGAAATAGCAGCCCGAACAACACCATGGCAGCGAGCGCGGGATCAGGTGGCTGGAAGGAGTGACGTCTGGAGGAGATTAAACGAGCTATATCCGTCGGGTTGGCTAAGCGAGGGCTGGGCGGGAGGGGAGTGGAGCGGAGCGGAGCGGAGCAGAGGGGTCCCGGGGCCGCGGCCTGCGCGGAGGTTGTGAAAGCAGAGCCATGTCGTTGGTAGGGAGGAAAGCATTAAAGCCAGAAGGAAGAGGAGGAGGCTGTGCGAGTGAAGCCCTCCTGGCCGAGAACGGCGAAGCAGCCCTTGGCGGGAGGGCTGCCAGAGAAGCTCCAGCCCATTCCGATGAAGCCCGGTCTCTCGGAATCGGAGCTGCCTTGCTTTTCCTTGGCCATGCGGATTCCGTGCACCTGTGGCCCCGTTTTTGACCTTGGGATGCCTCTGCGCAAACGTGCACGGACCATTCTGGATTCGAGCGACTGTGCGAATGCAAATTAGCCTGAGCAGAGCATGATGCCCTGCTGTTGCGTAAAAATCCCGATGCAGTCAGTCAGTGAAGGAAGGGCAGAAGATTCCTACGAATCCGCGAGATGCAAACAGAACAGCTCTGCCAGCATCCATGGATTCCTACTTCCGTGGGAGCCACCTCGTGTTGGACTCGGGTGTCCTGAAAGTGGCCCAGAAAGACTTCGCAGTTTTAAGAAACAGCACGCTGGCTGGGGACCAAGGAAGTTGTAGTCCAACACATCTCAAGGAGGCTGGTTTGTTGGTTTGTGGATTTCCAGGCAGGAAAAGGTCTCCCCCGTAACCGGCGGCCCGATCCACTGAACCGCAGAGGCCAGCGATCAAGGCAGTTGATCCTGCTGGCCGCACCCGAGCCCCGCTGGGCCTCGGCACCTCCAGTTCAGCAAGAGGGCGGCCGAGCATGGAGACGGGCCCTCACAGGCGCCCCCAGCAGCCTTCGCCAGCTGGGCGCCAGGGGCCTCGTCCAGCCGGAGGCCCAACCCCACCTGGGAGAAGCTCCAAGGGGGCGCAGCCTGGGCCAAAGGCCCGCGGGGATCTGGCCGCCAGGGCTGGCATGTCGTCATTTGAAGTTTAGAACTAGGGGGAGGGGGATGCCCAACCTAGAAAGACACTCCAAGATCGGTGGTCGGGGGTAAAGGGCACGTGGCCACCCAAGAGGGAACCCCCGAAGTGCTGAGCGTGGCCTCCAGGCCTGAGGCTCTGTACCCCTTCAGCAGAGGGTCCTGCCAGGTGCAATGAAACACACACACATCATGTGAAGACCCCACGGCTCCAGGGTCCCTGGTCTCTCCCTTCGTCCTTAACATCAAGAGCCACGGTATACGGGCCGGTATGGCGCAGTGGTTAAGAGCACAGGACTGGGACTCGAGGAATCCGGGTTCCAGTAGTCACTCAGCCAGCCAGCGAACTGGGTGGCTTGGGCCCAGTCACAGACTCCCAGCCCAGCCTACCTCACAGGGCTGTTGTTAAGAAAGAGAAAGATGTAAGCCACTTTGAGTTCTTTGGGGGGGAAATGGAATATAAATCTATTTTTTTTAATAAATGCAAAGCCCCAGATCAGCCTTCCTGAACGTGGCGCCTTTCAGATGTTGGGATCACAACAGCCCAGCAAGCAAGACCAATGGCCAGGGATGACGGGGGCCATTATCCACAACATACAGACTGGGGAAGTCTTCCCTCAGCCCAGGTCACGACGGTGCTCCTATCGATCGGGGCCCGGCATTACAGAAGAAAATGGCAAGATCTCCCCATTCCAGGCCTGGGTTCATTTTCCAGCCACCCCCAAATGCACCTGTTGCTGCAAAACAGACCCAGCCTTGCTGGAAGCTCCGGAGCGAAACAGCACTCGAGCAATTCCTTCGGAATGGTGCTTTGCCCCCCCCACCATTGCTTAGTTCTTTCTGGGGGGGGCGGTCACATGTTTTTCGTGGATTTGTCCAAGGCCTGACCAACCAAGAGAAACAGCACACCCTCTGACGTCAAGGAAGCCCTGGAGGGCAGCCAGCCCTGACGTCTCCCTCCTCTTGCTCGAGGGATGAAGAAAAAGCGAGGCTCACGCGGCGGCCAGGGCCGGGCAGTGGGCCCATCGGCCACCCCACCACAACCCCCTGAACGAGGCACCGTCCTCACCCATTTTGTGCCCTGCTGCAATGCGAAGTATTTGGGGCGCTCGGCCTCGAATGGCAGCGGAGCTTGTTTGCTTCACCGAAGACCCTCTTGCAGCGGAGATGAAAACCAGCAGAACTGGTTTACTGAGAGGGATCCAGGCAGCAGCCTGGCCCAGGGACATCCTGCTGAGGCCCGCACTTCCAAACGCCCTGCCTTTCCCTTGCCCACCTTTTGCAGCGTGGGTGTTCCAACCTGAGCTCATTCCACAGCATTTCGGAAAGTCGCTGTTCAAATCGATGCCCTCTGTGACCGTCAGACCGACCCTTTTGCTCTCTGGCTCCATCACGCTGCTGTTTGGTACGAACTGCGGCGACACCAAACGAGCGGGGAGAGCGGCCAGCTTTGCCACGCTCCTTTCTGCCAAGTGGATTTGCGCTGGAAACGGTGATCCGCGGAGGTGACGGGATCCGCACAAACAGGTGCTTCTGCCCGGTGGAGTCCGGGAGCAAAGCTGCTTGGGCTGCCGCGGTTGCAGTGCCAAAGCGCCCCTGGGAAGACGGGCATCGGGCTCCGGAGGAGTGGCCATGCCGAGCCCTGGCCAGGCGTCCAAGCAAGAGCAGGCAAGCTGCAGGCGCACACCTGGAGGGTGGAGGGGGACCGGCGCAGCCCAGGGAGAGGCTCCACGCCAAAGGAAGGAGGAAGACAGAAGAGAGCCGAGGCCGACCTCAACCCGGTGAAGCTGGCACTGAGCAGCAAAGGTGCAGGGGAAGGGCGAGAGAACTGTTTGTCCTCCCCGCTCTTGGGAATGGAACCTACCGCCTGCTGCATGCGAGGGGCGAGCTCTGTCCCGACGGGGGGGGGGGGCAGAGATGTGGCCTGAGGAAAGGGCAGGGCTGGACATCCCTGTCTCTGCAGGTGCTGTTGGACGCCACTTATCCTCCGCCCCAACTCTCTCCCCCTTGCACCCCTCAACGCTTCTTTGGCCTGCCCTGGGGCAGGGTGTGGGGAGACCAGCACCTTCAGATGGCTGCAACTCCCCCTAGTGGGGCTGCTCGGAGTTTGCAGGGGGAATTAGACGGGGGCCCTGGTGTGGAAGAAGGGGTTGAATGCCCCCCTGCCCAGCAGCCCCCCTTCCCATCAAAATCCAAGCTCCCAGCAGCTGCCTCAACTCTGAGATGATGGTGGGCTCACATGTCACACCTGTTGTGGCCCAGGACTCGGGCACGAGCCCGAAGACTGGAGGAACCGGTAACACGGGCAGGAAGCATCTGACCCTGCGATTAGCTGGGAAAGCCCCTTCCTCACCCAGGGCTGCGTTGCGTCTCCTAAAATGGTGGCACTCCAAGCACATTCCAGAAGGGCGGCAGCACTTTCCGATGGCCGAAAGCCTCTCCAAGGGGGCCGGTAAGTATTCCAAGGGGAGGAAGCCCCCTGGCGGCAGAAGCGGCAGCCGTGGCCTGGCCCGAACGGCGTGGCAGGAAGGCCTCTGCAGCAGCATTGCAGCAGGACGATGGAGAACGCACTGCTGGCTGCTGCAGCTTGGCCACGGTGCAACGGGTCCAGATGCAGCAGCCGCTGGTACACCCAGGTCTTGCACGGAAGGCCGTGGCAGGCGAGCAAAAGGAATTTTACTGCGTTGCGTCATGCGGAGCGGGGCGGCGATGGGCATCCATTCACGTCCCTCAAGACGCGGACGAGAAACGTCCTGCTGCGTCAGGTGCAGCGGGGCCGCGGACACACGCTGGATCGAGCGGCTTTCTGGCAATCCTTAACGATGTGTGCCGCGTCACCACTCGAGGGATCGCGAGGACACCCTCGATGCGGAGGGAAAGACCGAGCCCTGTTCCCGGACTGAGCCAAGGGGGGGGCAGCAGGACTGTTCTTAAGCCTAAAACATCCCCGTGAAGACCCCGTTCAAGGTCCCGGCTGGGGGCTGGAGCACGGCTGACGGAAGCCTCTCCCGGAGACCCTGCCCAGCTGCTGCCCATCACGCAGAGCCGGGCAACGGCGAAGCACAAGAGCAGGTCATCCGGCAAGCACCGGGACGAGTTCCCAAGCAGAAGCTGTCGGAGTGAACGACCACAACACGTGGTCTCTTCGGAACTGCATGCTGATGGTTACAGACCCCGCAGACGTCATGAATGTTGCTGATACAGAGCGGAGGGAGACGCAGGACAAGTGCCCCGCTCCGCCGAGCACCAGAGGGATGGGCTGCCGGTTGCCTGGCCAGAACGTCAGAGAGAGAGAGAACAGAATCCGGAATTGCCGCTAGGGAATGCCCAGAACTCCCTCTCCTGACTCGATCCATTGGTTTGTTCCAAGGAATCCGGACCAGACGACACAAAGAAGCTTGTCGTCTCCCTTTAACAGGATGATCTGAGTCTGCCTTGACCCTTCAATGGGCGACCAGTCAAAAGACCCTCCCTGCAGAGCGGACATCCTCTCAGCCGACACTTCAGCACAGCGGTCGGCAAGCAGAAAGCAGATTTCTGGAATTCCGGGTGATGTGCAATCAAGCCAGCAAGCGTTTCTGATTTGCGGCTGTCAAAATCCGAAGGTGCGCGTTTGGGAGGACTACGCTCCCTGCAAGCTGAAGCCGTCTGAACACGCGTAGGGTTGCACCCTGAGGCAACAAAAAGCGCATTTTCCCCCCTAAAACAGGTCGCTGGAGGGAGCTCTGGGGAGGCATCAGGGAGGACTCGGTGTGCAAAGGGCGGCTATTCATGCTGGCGCCGAGAACAAGCCCCTGGGCTGAGTGGGGGAAATCGCTGCAGCGAACGCGCGTTCCCCCCGCACCCCGTTGTCAAGCAATGCGCTTTTGCAGGGGCCGGGCCCTGAATGGGCCACTGCACCCACTGGCTTCACTGAGGACCCGCTGGAACCGGTGCGCCGATTCCTCCCAAAATGTTCGGCCTCTCCTTGCGGGCTTGACAACGGGGACGGTCACAGGCGTGGCCGCCGTTCAGAAGTGGCGCCAGCAGCACCCACCCCCACGGACCCCCCTGTTGCACCACGCTCCACCTGGCAGGCCCGAGACATCATAGCAAGACGCAGGAAGGGAGCCTGCAGCCGGGAGTCTTGGCATCGGCCGGGACGGCCAAGAGTCACTCAGTATGTGAGAAGCACGTTCCCGCCTCAGCCCCCGGGCCCTGGAGCGCTCGGCCGGGCAGGCGTGCGGGCTCTGGACGCCGCTGCCCAGCTGCCCGGGAAGAGGAGCCCCCTCAGCCCTGGGCCCACGGAAGCCCGGGCTGGAAAAGACCCCCACGCGCCCTGCTGCCGCAGGGATCGCTCCGGTGCCAGCCGCGTGGCTCTTGAGCGCACGACCCCTCCATGAGGAAGACCGCCTGGAAAGAGGGGCAGCCGCCTCCCTAGGGCAGAACTGCATGGCAAACACGCCGGGCGCACGGTGGAAATTGACACCGCGGGACCGGAGCGGTGAGTGCCAGCAGCAGCTGTGCTCGGGCTGCAGGGGAAGCGCAGAGGGCCTGGTAGCGGCCCGGGACTGACCGCGCGCTGGCCACAGACCGGCCCGCTGGCCACAGCCCGGCCCGGCCCGGCCCGGCCCAAGGTAGCAGGCCTGGCTGGTGCAGTGCCCTGAAGCCAGGGGTCAGTGTTGGCCGGGAGAGACGCCCTGCGCCCCGTCCCCATTTATGCTGGTCGAGCACATCCGGCTAAAAATAGCCGGCGCGGAGCTTTGCTTGGCAGTTGCTGCCCAACCGATTTGGAAACATGCTTGCATGAGGCCCACCTCGCCAGAAGACGGAGCGCACAGTACCACACAAGGCCCTCGGGCAGGCAGCCGCTCCTCCAAGGAGGGCCCCGGCCGGCCCCGCCTCGCGCCACGCCCGGGCTCGGACGCGTCGGCACCCACCGTCTCCTGGGGCTGCTGGGCAGGCTCGGCTGCGGCGGGGAGATCCTCCGGCAGGTCCGTCTCGCGGATGAGCCCCGCCGTCCCCCGTCCATCCTCTCGCGAGCCGAGGTCGGTCTCCGAGGCCTGGCCGACGGGCTGAGCATCCATTTCTGCAGCGCGTTCGTCGGACTGAAGGGACTCTGCTGTAGGTTGTGCGGCCTGCTCAGGATGCGGCCCCAAAGGTGTGCTCGAGTGCGCCGCTGTGTCGACAGCGACTGCTTTGGCACCCCTGCCGCTGGGGCCTGCCGCTGGGGCCTTCCGCTCCTCGTGGGATCTCTGCTTCCCTGGCTCTGTTTTCGCCCCTTTCAAGCCCAGACTGGTTTCTGGGACAGTTGCTACTGAAGCGGAGGCATCAACCCCCGGGCGGCCTGTATCAGCTTCGCCTGCTTTCGCTTCGGGTGCCTTCCACCCTACTTCAGGCTTCGCTTCATTCTCAAAATACATCTCTTTCAGAGAAAAGTACACATCAGCAGTTCCCGTGTTAGAAGGTGCAGAACGTGGCAAGGGCGCCGGTTTTTTGGCTACCCGGCTAGGAGATTCCTTGGGCTCGGCTTCCTTAAGGTGTTCCTTCTTTGCCGCCGGTGAGATCTTTCTAGGCGAGGGGACGGGCTTGGCCTCTTTCTGCGGAGAGATGTTTCTCCTGGGCCGGGTCCCGTCCTCTTGTCGGGAAGCATCCTTGCTTGCTTTTGGCACGGCGGCAGCGCCCTCCTCCTTCTTCTTCTTCTTAGCAGCAAAGTCCTTGGTTGTGGGCTTGGTTTTCATCTTCTCCACAGTTTCATAGATGTACGACAGGAAGCCGTTGGCGTCCTCCTCCCCATTCTCCTCCCCGCTCTGGAGCGAAGAGTCCCCGTTGGTGGCCATGTCCGCCTCCAGCTGTCCCGTTATGAAGTTCTTCGAGAGCAGGGCTGTGCTGGCACGAAGCGCAGGCTCCTTGCTCTTTGGCTTCTCGTCCTCGCCAAACCGAGGCTTCCCTTCCGGGACACGCACCTTGGCCACCTCTTCCCTGTCCCACAGGGAGGTGCCCGAGCGCATGCCCACCTCCCCGGTCAGCCGCCGCTTCCTCTGGAACCGGTCCGGGCTCACCCTCCTCAGCAGCTCCACCTCCACGTTCTCCTTTCCCCGCTTCCTGCTCTGCTCGATCTCCCGCAGCTTGGCCTCCGCGTTCCGCTTGAGCCTGGCGAACCACCGCTGGTGGATCCTGTACTCCGTCATGGTCCCCACCTCCAGGACGCCGGAGCAGGACACGATCCCCTTGCTGTTGCGGGCCGAGGCCTGGTAAATGGCGGCGTCCTCCTCCTTGCACCTGCGGGCAGAGGGCAACGGTGCCGTGAGAACGCGCAGCGGGAGAGAAGGGTCGCCCGGGCTTCTCTGCTGCCTGACGGCAGGAGCCTGCGGGACGGCGGAGGTCCTCCAAGTGTGGAGCACGAGCAGCCCCCATAAGCCCCTCTGGCATGACTGGCGCTGCAACCTGGCACCTGGAGGGCAGCAGGTTCCCCCTTCCAGGATAAAGGATGCCCTGCAGCCATGCAGCCGCCAAGTGAGCCCCCAGCGTTTTCGGATGAGTGAAACTGGTGCAGCAAAGGGCTGACTTCAGGCTCCCCGGTTTCAGCTCTTCGGGCCCAGCTCCCCTTGGCAGGCCGGGCACTGGCGCCACCCCGTTCTCTTGCCCAGGGAGCGCATGGGGGGGGCAGATCACATGCAAATGGGAAGGACGTGCTTAGCGGTGCAGCCGCAGGGGGCCGGGCCCACAAGTGACGCGAGCGTGCCCAGCTGCACTTCTGACCCTCGTTTCTGGAGACTCGGTAGGCCCTGAGCTGACGCCAGTGGTGGGTGGGACTGAAGGCACAGGGGTGGGGGGCCAAAAATACCAGCAGCATTAGCTTAAAACTTCTTCCTGCCAGTAACGAAGCTGCTGGGGGGACATTTCAGACTGGGAAAGCTGGGAAAGCCCCCAACAGCTGGTGGCTGGAGGAAAGAGGCTGGGGAGGGAAGGGAGGGGGGGAGGGAGGGGAATTCCTTTCCAGCCTGAGGCGCTGCACCCGACATCTAGGCACTCTCAAGATCAGCAACTGGAGGTCCTTATTTGATTATTTCTTCATTTGACTCATTTCCCACCTTTCTACCAAAAACAGCGCTCTGGTTACCTTAAAAAAACCCAAATGAATTAAAACAATAAAGCTCCTTAACAATTGCAGAATATTTATTTACCCCCCCCCCCCTTTGCCAGAGCCCAACGTGGGCTGCGAGTGGAGGGGAGATCTTCAGCCACCGCTTTGGACCACCCCCACTTGGCGCAGCTTCCCCGAAATGCAGTTCTGCCCTTGGGCCTGGGCCCTCCGCATTACCTGGTGTGCCCACAGTCGGCATTCCTCAGGACCGAGAGTAATAACGCACCGATGGGCTTCCCCACTTGAGGTGGGCAAGGCACTGAGCCTGCCGCCTCCCAAGGCTTTTAAAAATGGGAAACGGTGGGAGCGCTGAACCCCCCCCCCCCCCAACACATGGAATTCATATTGGGCGCTAAGCACAGCCGAGCCAGATCATCTCACGAAAGCGAATCAAATGTGGCTGGAATGCGGATAAGCCCCAGCGTGCCTCCCCCACACAGGCAAAGCCCCTTCGCACATTCCTGGACAGCAACGTGGCTCGGAGGGCCGGGATCAGTCGCCCGGCTGTGGGCATCAAGTCAGCTCTAAGCCAGTGGGAGCTGCTTCCTCGTCAGCCGCCGGGACTGGGAAGAATGCGGCCTCCTCACCCACCCACCTGATAAATGTGCGCGCTTTCTAGAAACACCTTCCAACAACGGGCACAGCCCGGCTGCACACCCACATCCATCTCCCTGCGCATGCAGGATGCCTCTCTGGTTTCTCCTCCTCCTCCTCCTCCAAAGCCCAACCTCCATAAAAGAACTCTAGTAGCAACCTCTTGGAGAAAGCCTGGCCACCTCCCCTCAGCCTGGCAATGGATCCGTTTGCGCTTCCCTCCCCGGGAATTGCCTGGCCCCGGAACTTTATTTGGCCGGGAGCATTTCCCTGGTCTTCGCAGGCGGAAGCCAAGCGTGGAAGCACACAGCACAGCCATGTGTGGAAGTCCCAGGCGTGGCCCTGATCCTTCCCCCGGCCTAACCTGCAACCAGCTTTAGTGAGTGCATTCTGGCAAGCAGGTTTGAGAGATGGTGATGATGTGGATGGAATGTACGTCCATGTGGTTCAGGGTTTTTTTGGGGGGGGGGGGCTGTCCTGCAAATGGCACTCGCCGGAAACCCTGAATTCTCAAGCCCACGGGGTGAGGTGGAGGGGAAGTGTGGCTTTGCTCCTCTGCCCCAGACCCTTCTAAAGGCAGCTTGCTGAGACTGCTGTCCAGCTAAGCCTCCCCCAGCTCCCCGCAGCTTCCCCCAAAACTCAAATGGAAATGTCAGAGCTGGGTTTAGAGCGCTGCATTGGAACCTTTCCAAAGGTGACCCGAATTACGTGCAAGAGCCCCTTGTGGGAGAGGCATATCCTAGGAAGCAGCCCGTGGGGGTCAGCTGAACAGGAGGCGGGCTTCACTTCCATCCCAAGCAATCATGTTTAGATGACAGCTCCCCCCCGACAGACAGACAGACCCCTCTTTCCTCACTTGTACAACTGCAGCGTGTGGCGATTCCCGTGGCGGAAGATCTCGTACTTCGGCAGGCCGCAGTAACGGTCCATCTCTTCTTCGTCTTTATACCACGTCACCTCCGGCTGCGGGTATCCTAACGGGACACGACACATGAGCAGGCACTGAAGCTCCGGGTTCAAGGGGGGCATCATTGGGGGAGGAACTAAGCACCGTGTCCAGTGAGGTCCCCCCCACACGAGCAGCTCCCAGAATTCTTCTTTCGGAAGATCATACCAAGATGGAAGCCCACATTCCCAGCCGCTGCACCCCTCCTTAGCTATTGACAAAAGGTGTGCAGCAGTCCCAGAACATAATTCCAACGAGCAGGCAGAAAGGGCCTCACCCTGCGCCTGGCCACGCTTTAGACAAGGCTGCCCTATTCTGTGCAACTCCCCTGATTGCGGGGGGGGGGGGCACAGAGCAACTTGGGAAGGCTACCCGCGAGCCATTAAGCGACCCCCCGCCCCCGCACCTGTCTAAGGGTCTGATCCACCACCTGGACGTGATGGCCCTCCGAGGCACAGCATCCCCCCGCTTGCCGAAACGGGGCTTGATCAGCCGGAAGCGAGTCCCCTTCCTGCGCCCGTTGCCCCTTCCTCCTGCACACACGTGTAGGGCCCAGGGGCCATAAACCAGCCGACCTGGTGCTCTCCAGATGCTCTGGGCGTCAGTCATGGCCAGCACGCCTGGCCCATGGGCGGGAACGGCAGTTGTAGTGCTGAACCCCTGGAAGGCACCAGGTTGAAGAAGCCTCGCCTAGGGGCTGGGTCCAGATCCCAAGAAGCATAAGGCTGGACCTCGGCACAGCAGGGAGAGCAGCAGAAGCAGAGGGAAGCAGGGGGGGCAGATCCCGGAAGTGCGCTTCCATCACAAGGGCTTCAGGGTGCAGTGGGCCTGTTGCCCTGGGCTCGGTATCCAGATCGCAGCTTCCCTGAAGTCCCTTCCTGGCGTGGGTCAGTCCAGGTCACGCCACGGAGAGATCTAAGAGTGCCTAAACAAAATTCCAAAACCCAGCTCATCGGGACAACGGCATGCCTGCAAGCGCCGACTTCTGCTCGGACCTGAATGCTCCCTGTGGTCTCCTTTGGTCTAAAGCAAAATAACCTACGGTATGAATGGTCCTGCATTCCAGTGGGCAGGGTTCGACCGGGGGGGGGGCGGGGATGAGGGGGGCACACAGGTGTTCGTGCGCAGGGCTTTGGTGGACGGGTGCAAATCAGCTGATTTCTGCTAGCCACATTCGACATAGACGGGAGATGAGAACATCCAGGCTGTTCCGGGAAGCGAGCGTGCTCCGGCGGGTTGAAGCCTAAGGTTAAAACACAGGCGCTTTGCCCGGGGCCAAGGGCTCCGTGGAGAGCGAGGCATCACAAACTGTAAACCGAACCCGAAGTTTCCATTGGACGCAAGCAACAGTGGTTGCATCACCGGTTGTTCGTGTCCAGCGAATGCCGCTGGGCAGCAGATGCTGCCTGCCTTTTCGAGCCGGTGACATCACGGTCCGTGTGTGACCGGCTGACTCGGAGCCAACGGCGAGGTTCTTGCTCGGATTAGCTGTGAGCACGTGGGTACATGGCCACCGGGGGGGGGGGGGCAGTGCTGGCCCATCTCCCAAGCTGCCCCCAGGCAAACTGAAATGACCTGCTGGCCTTATAAAGCACCCTCTGCCCGTCACGCTCATCCTTGGATGGAGGAGATCTCCACAGCAGGGGACTGGCACCAGGGCCCCTGGTTCCAGGGGGAACTCATTGGGTTGATGAGGGTGGGGCTCACGCTGCCATTTTATTATTCAGATCCTTCTCCCAGAGCAGCTTCCATGGGTCTGAAGTAAGATCACTGCTCCCCACAGCTTTGCAATTTAAAACACAACAAGAAGGACAATTCGGAGTGGAGGGGAAACGGAGCAAATTCGGGCCCTAGTTTCTTAGTTGCAACATGGACTTTTGCTCTATGCAGTGCCAAGGATTCTCTCGGTCAGAGTTTAGCCTTCTCCAAACTGGTACCCTCCAGATGGTTTGGACATCAGGAAGACGCCAGGTTGAAGAAGGCTGATCTAAGGCATCAAGATAGAGACTTTGCGGGGAGATGTATTCTGGGCTTGGAAACAGGAATCTCAGGAGATCACTGTGATGACTTCACATACGAGAGGCAGACGTCCAGTCCCAAACCTTTATCCCCACGGAGGCCGTAAACTTGCCTCCATCCATAGTTGTTCTAACTCCCAATCAACACATGCCGTGCTTAGCTGCTGAAGGTGCTCTTAGAGGAGTTCAAAGGATGACAGGGGAAACGGGACCTTCTTAGAGGTGGTGCCCTGACTGGAGAATGCTCTCCCCAGCGAGGCCTGACTAGTGCCAACGGTGACATCTTTTCAGCGTGAAGTCAGGACTTGATTTGCTCCAGGCATTTGAAGGCAATACGATGGGCTTTTCAAGCATCAGTGGGTTTGATTAGTTGCTTTGTTGTGTCCGGACATTCTAATGGAAATTGGTTTTAGCTTTGATATTTGACTGCCTTCTTTCCCTCCCTCCCTCCCTAAGAGAAAGGTGACTAAAACGCTGAACAGAAAGATGGGTGCTGCAACTTGGGGGACAGGATGGGCGTGTGAGACGGATGGTGCCGGCAGCCGGGGGGGGCGGCGGCCTGGCTGGACGAGTGCAGAAATGAGCCAGGCTCTGTCTGTTCCAGTTTTGCCGGAAGGGCTCCAGTGATCCTCGGGGAATTTGCCTGCCACTTAGGCCAGCGGGGGGTGGGGGTTCCCCTGCTCCTGCCGTGCAGACAGTTGGTGCGGCGACCCTGCTCTTGAAAAGGCCCCTTGCTCCTAGATCTGGGAAAAGGTGCCGGGAATCCCACATCCATCAACGGTCTCCGGCTGGGGCAGCTCTGGCAACTCTGGAGTGGCTCAGATCATGTTCTCCCAGGGCAAATTCAGCATCTCCTTTCAGCACTGGGGATCTCTCAGCAGCGATCATTATCATTTTAAACTCTGAGGCATTAGCATAGGATTTGCTTCCAAAGCCCGTTCCCGCTGGTTGGCACATCGCCGTGCGAATACGGTGACGCACCCAGGGGCCCACATCACGCTTGAAACTACTCCTCCAGTCTTCTCTGGGTGACAAGGGGCAGGATTAAAGCATCGGCCAAGGAGGAAAGCACACGCCGCAGCGGCAACCTCCGCTGAGGATGGCAGAGTCAGCCGTCACAATTTGGATTTGCCTCTGGAAGTCGCAGTTTTCCACCGATCGTCCTGACAGGCTCCTCAGTTGGGCCTCTGTGGCCTTCGAGGAGACGGGCGGCCTCTCTGAACACCTGCCCCAACCTCAGGCTGGAGCAATGGGGCGGTCATGGGCTTGGCCTTATGCCTCGACTCCAAGAAGGGTTGAGGAAACACGAGGAGAGGAAGGCTGCAGATGGGAATGTGCTTTCGGGGTCCCAGGCACGTTCCTCAGCAAAGCAGCATGTGCGTGAAGATGGGACAAGCAGGGGACCCCGAAATCCCACAGTGGATTGAAAAGCTTCCCAGCTTTCCAGTACCACACGCTCTGCAGCCCTCTGCAGTGAATGATGGGTGCTAATCCACGGAAACGTAAGGCACCGGATGTTTGCTTAGTCCTTAAGGTGCCACAGGGCTTTTGGATGTGATAGACCAGCCCTTGAGGACAATGAAAAGCAGGTGTGTCGAACCTTTTGCAGCTGAATCCAATTTCGGAGTCGCTGGGGGGGGGACATCTTGGCAGTGGGTGGGGCCCAAGGCAAAAGGTCAGGGCCAAAACTCCAGCAGAATTAGCTTGAAGCTACGATTAGCTCAGCCTTGGCACAAGAGCCAGGGACCCAGCCAATGAGTGACGGCTGGGGGAAAGGGGGAAGCGCAGGAACAGGGGGTATGGCCCTCTGGGGAACCTGGGCTGGAACCCCAAGGAGGCAGAGAAGCTCTGCCCCCCAACCCAAAACCATTCCAACCTGTCCTTGGCTTTCCAAGGTGCATACCAGAGACATGTTCCAAACCCCTCTCGTTTCTCTGCTCCCAGCCACGCACTTTATAGCAAGACACAAATGCATCCGCTCGTCATTCCTTCCTTCTCTTTGGTTTGCTTCAGGATCCCAGAATCAGGATCCCTTTGCAGGGCAGCGTTCAGAGGTCACCCAGGCCCAAGAGAGCTGAGCCTCGGTTTTCCGGCAGAGAAGGGCTTGGGCTGAAGCCACGGAGACCAACGGGGACTCTGCCTGGCTCTGCCCAGAGGGCCTCCCCTCCTCCCCGTTTCTAGCCCAGCCACTCGCAAGAGCTTCATCTTCGGCCTTTCCGAGAGGCCGCAGCCAAGGTCACCTCCAGGGCTGCTCTTCTCCCCTTCCCTGCTCAGATCTTTGCACTTGGGCGCAGTTCAAAACCTTACTCAGCTCCCAAGCACCCATCACCTTGCTGCAGCTGCCAACACCTGGCCTCGCCCCCCCGCCCCGCAGCCTGCCCAACTCTCCTCTCAGCAATGCTCATGGCTGAACTACAGGCGACGCTAAATATGCTTTTATAGTTATTCATTTCTCACATTTCTATACTGTGCAATTGCCAAAGCCGCCTGGCCAGTCCACAACAATTCAGGTCACGATATGCTCAGGTACGACCGTTGAAAAGCTGAAAACTACATTATGAAATAAAAACGGAAAGCCAAACTGAATCCGGCAGCAGGGTAAAGATTTAAAATACAGTATCAGATTTAAATCAACAGAAAGACTCTGATGCCTGGGGAAATAAGGGGATCTTCCTCTGAGGGCGAAGGGACCACAACGCAAGCCCTGGGCAAGTTTCTCCAGGGGGCTCACTCTGGAACCTGGGGCAACACCAAAAAGGCCCTGCTCTTTGTGGCCACCGATGTACAACGCAGTGACAAGCCCTCCGCCTGAGAGCACATGGTGCCCAATCCAGGCAGAGAACACCGGGCATGTACGGGAGGTTTAAGCTTCCTACCTGGTCTTTACCCACCCTCCAGAATCAGCCCCAGAGGGCTAAAAAATGAATAACATCCTTTCTCTTTTTCTAAAAAGGCCCTGCTCACGCCTGTGTGCGCCTCTCTTGGTCTCCATTTGCTTCTGGGAGCCTGGCAGAGGGTGCAAGTCTCCAGAAGGGTTCCCGGTCTGCACGCCCCAATTCCAGCACGGTCTGAGGGGTGGGCCGAGGGTCGCGGGGGGGCGACGGATCCGAGCCCTCCCAGGAGTGATGCCTTTGCCAGGATCACGCAGCTGCTCTGCCTGCCACGTCCGCAGAGTCTCCCTCGTAAGGTGGCCCCATCTCTCCTGGCTGCAGCAGTGGGAGAGAGATCCAGCAAGGGTCTGTCTTTCACATCACCTTCATGCAGTTTCTGTTCCAGCCGGAACAAAACTATTCACTGGTGCTCCAATTTGCTCGTTTTCCTCTTCCCCCCTCACGCCTTTTTCGTTTTGTGTCATGACTTCTTGGACTGCAAGCCTGCAGGCAGAGACTGTCTAATGTTACTGGTCTTATGTAAGCCACTTGGACAGAACAGGCACGGTGCAGGGGAAGAGATGCTGGCTCGCCAGAAATGGGTGTTTTCCAACAGTTTTTTTTTAAAAACTGAGTCCTTCTCAGGGGAAGTTCCATGCTGGATCGTGAAAACCATCTCCCGAAAGTCCCCGGGATCTGCTAGGATATGGTGGCCGCGGGATGTGTGAAGAGGGCAGGGCAGGGCAGTGCCAGCCGGATCCCCTGCCTGCCCCTTCAGCAGCTTTTCTGGCCAAGGATCAGAGGAGTGCGTGGCCAGAGGGGCTGCAACCGGAGCTCCCCTCGCTCTCTCATGCTCCCCCCGCCCCGCCATCGCACGGAGCAGAGCTGGCCGAGAACTTGGATAGCCCTCTCCCTCCCGGTGTCCACTTACACTTCTCGACACATTGCCATGAGTCACAGGTGCTGCTGGGGCAGATGGGAGTGGCCAGAACGAAGGACTCGCGCACACACACACTGCCCGGGAAATCCCCACGCGTCCACTGTGCGTGCGTGCAGATGTGTTTTGCGTCCTTGTGTTCGGAGTTTTTGTAAAGCGGCATTTCTGCCATCGTGGCTGCAGAGAACAGCCCGAAAACAGGCAGGTTTCCCATCTGCTGAGCCCTTGACTAAGCAGCATTCCCCAAGCAGGCCAGAACAGCCTCGCCCAATCCAGTGCCCTTGAGATGTGGGGGACTGCATTCCCCATCATCCCCAGCACTGGGCCTGCTGGCTGGGGTCGATTGCCACTGTGGGCCAAAGACATCAGGTGGGTGTCAGAGACGAGAAGAGAGCCAGTGTGGTGTAGTGGTTAAGAGCCTGGGACTGGGACTCAGAGGATCTGGGTTCTAGTCCCCGCTCGGCCATGCAGCCAACTGGGTGACTTTGGGCCAGTCACAGACGCTCAGCCCAACCCACCTCACAGGGTTGTTGTTGTGGGGATAAGATGGAGGAGGAGGGGTAAGCTGCCTTGAGTCCTTTGTAGGAAAAAGGCAGGATATAAATCGAAAAATAAATAAATAAGAGAAGGCTGTTCTAAAAGAAAGAACGCAGGGATGTTCACGGGATCCGCACTGATGATCATGACGTGAAAGACCAAGCTCTTCCGCAGTCCTAGCTTTCTCTGGATTAAAAATAAAATTCAGATCCTCACATCCTTTAAAAGGGAACCAAACCTGCAGATGACAAGCAGTGGCAGCCACTGCCGCTGCCACCACCCCTTCTCCGAGGCTGCACCGTCTGGACCCGTCTGCAAGTCCGAGGACAGAGCACTATCTCCAAGCGGAGGAGCTCTGGGAATATGAGGAGCAGTGCGCCCCCCCCCCCCCAGATGCAGTCTAAGGACAATAAGACCACTTGTTAAAATGTTTTTACCATTCTTGCTTTTATTCTCGCAAGCTTTATTGTTTCAGAGTGTTCTATGATGCCTGATGGGCTAACAGGCCATCAAGAAGGCGTACAAATATTTATGAGCTTTGCCTCCCAAAAGGAAGGAAATACTTTCAGTGAGAAAGGGGTGCAGAGGCCATAAATGTTTGGAATATATGGGAAAGGCGAAGCCTGCATGCAGAAGGCGCTATCTATACTTAGCTTCGGGGATCATCAAGAGCTTGAAATAACAAGCTCTTGGTCAAGGAATGGAAGCGACTGGGCTGGAGACAGACAGAGAGAAGCTCTTTGTCGCCGCGGCGGCACTCGAGGGGGTCTCACACACAGCAGGGCGCAAAAGGCGCGGTTGTGACCCCGTGCGGAAGTGTCGCATCAGGCACTTCCACAGTCCGGGGATGGTTTGCGGTACAATCAAATTATAGACAGGCGGCTGAGCTCGGTGCCAGGAGAAATAAAATCGAATAAACTGCAAAAGCATCGATTTAGGAAGGATCCAACAGGGCCCATGTGCCGGGGGAATCAACGCTCACCCAGCATCCGCAGCGCTTGCACGCACGGCACGGCAGAGGGCCGCTGATGTTGTGTAGATGCTGGTTTCTGTTGACAACGTACCAGCACTGGCTCACAGGCGCTCTCCCTGAGGCGGCTGCAGAGAATTTGCACATCCCTGAGCATAAGATTTTCAAAGCATCCAGCATATTCCTCTTTCTCTATCGAATAAGTTTTCTCCCTCTCCTGGAGATCATGCTAGAAAAGAGGATCCATGGGAGGAAAAGGACGCTGTGGGTGATGTTTGCTTGCTTGGCTTATTATATTAATATCTGCTTTTTTTCTAGCAAGGAACCCAAAGTGGCTTCTGGAGAGTTGGAGTAAAGGAGTCAGAGTCAAAAGTAAGTCTTGGTGATGCCAGAGAGTAGGGCACGGAATAACCAAGTCAAGTTGCGACAACCCAGATGCAGGCTGGGCATCAGGAGAAGCTTCCTCACTGCCAGAGCAACACGGCAGTGGGACCAGCCGCCCGGAGAGGTGCAGGGCTCTCCCACACTGGAGGCATTCGAGGCGAAAGTGGACGGCCACCTGGGTGGGATGGTGTGACTTGGTGTCCTGCACCAGCAGGGGGTGGACTTGATGGCCTTCACGGCCCCTTCCAAATCTACTCTTCTATGATTCTATGGTTCTATTCTATGGTTCCTGGAGCTGGAGTTGGAGTGGGTAAAAATGTGCCAACTCCCACTCATAATAAATTTAAATTGTAATATAAATAATATGTTAAAGGTTCCTGTTCCGCAGATGATAATTTGCTTAAGCTACTTTGATGGTGCACGTTGCCAGTGATGGAAAGCCTTGTAGGCTGAGTGCTTCAAATCGATACACAAAAGGAATCATTAGTATATTTATTTTCTATACTGATATATAAAGAAAGGAGTCAGAGTCTAAGGTACCATAAAGTGAGGAGCCAGAGTCCGATGTTTTACATAACCGGCCCCACAGCCCTGGTGGCTTACACAAACCTTCTCCTCTGCACTGCATTCCCACAACAACCTTGTGAGAGTTACAACTGACCTGACGTCCCCTAGCGAGCTTTGTGGCTGAGAGGGGCCTAGAGCCCGCTCCGGAAGGTCCAGCTCTGTCGTGCCGG
Source organism: Varanus komodoensis (assembly GCF_004798865.1). NCBI lineage: Eukaryota > Metazoa > Chordata > Lepidosauria > Squamata > Varanidae > Varanus > Varanus komodoensis. The sequence continues at coordinate 3,131,565 of NW_025336308.1, forward strand.
CTCTCGGTGTTGCAGAGGGAGCTGAGAAAAGCGTGCTAAGAGTGCGGGAAGCCGACATCCTTTAGCCTGCAGGTCCGGCACGGAGGCATCGGTCAGCAGAGGCACTAACTGAGAACGGCACGGCAACAAGTCCTCGTGCACAGAGACCTGAGCCGCCACTGCAGCCTGCAAGCAGCACCTCAACGGGCTATTTTGTCAGGCTGGCTGGGAGACGGGCGACAGCCTGAAACCGGGGAACTTGCTGATTAGCTGTGCCTGTGTCAGAACCAGCAAACAGGCTGTAGCTGGTATTGGCAGAAATAGAGAGGACTGACACTTTCAGGGAGGCCCACCAGCCATGGTGCTGACAGGCGGCCTTCCTTCGCTTGCCCAGCTCCCCCACATAAAGCACAGAGTGTGCCGGGCTCTGGCAGCCCGCCCCCCGGGGAGATGCAGAACCCTCTCCCATCATGGCCTTCGCTCCAGGGCCAGCCCTGCCACGCAGCAGAGCGAGGCAGCTGCCTCGGGCGCAGGGGCATGTCGGGAGGCCCAGCACAGTGGCGAGATGCTGGCATGGCTTGCCACGCAGCCCTGCTCCTTCTGGTGCTGCAGCAAATGCTCTTCTGGCACCAGTGCCGAAGGCAACCAGCAGCCAGTCCCTTCTGCGTGTGAAATGGAGTTTGCATATGTGCTGGGCGGGGGGGGGTGTTATCCTGTCTTTTGCTGGCACCAGCGGTTCAGCTAGAACAGTTTAGAATCTGCACTTATTGGCCTTAGGGCCTGCCTCTTCGAAAAGCCATGATGTTATTACTTCAGTTGTGAAGTGCACCACTGACATGTCTGTCCTGTCTCCCTCCCACCCCCCGCCTTCAATTCCTTGCTTTCCTTGCTTTCCAGCAGCTTCTACATTCCCGGCATCGTAGGACAACTAAACTGGGTCCCACCACTTTGCCACCAAAGCTAGAACTCCCCGCACAGCTGACCCACGAGGCAGATGCGTCCAAATTTGGCTGTCTTCCTTTGACTCACAGCACCTGTGCACTTGTCTTGGCACCCCTGGGTTCCGTGACCACCTGAGTCCCAAAGACTCCGACGGGGACAACTTACCCGTCACAATGCACATGAATCTGGCGTCCGCGTTCTCCGACACAGCATACGATTTCAGCGTGGTTTCGAAGAGTGGTTGGGTTTCTTCAGTCAGCTGAGCAATGATCGCACAGAAGGTGCTCCTAAAAGATATGGAACTATGTTAGAACTTGGGCACTCAGGCTAAGAAAAGGGGAAGCAAGCCATCCTCCCTCTCCCCCCAGAAGGATCCGGCTCACGTGAAAAGCTGAGGGAGAGTTCATGATAAACTGCTCCTGTGAGGACTTCATGACGACTCTCATGGATTATAAGACAAATACTGGAATTATCACATGAACGGCATAACATGAACTCTTCCTTGGTATCAAAGCAGGTCAGGGAGCTGCCTACAGATACGGTCGGTGTGAGTTTGTGTGTGTGACGCTTGGTTTGATTTTGCAAAGTCCATCCCCATGGAAAGGGCCGGCCCTGGCGGAGCAAACCAGCACGACTTTCCATGACTGCTCGCATCCCGACTGCCTGTGGAACCTCATGGAAGCTGTGCGCTTGCCGAAGCCGCATCCACGCCCCGGCAGTCACACCCGCTCATGCCTGCTTTCCGTCCCTGGACCACTGGTGGCACCTCAGAGGATCACAAGAACATGCAGACGCTCCTGTCCCCAAACATCAGACCAAGCATCTCATGCAGAAGCTTCCCCAGCTGAACCTGGAGAATGTCCACATGACTGGCAAAGATCCATGGATGCACCTCAAACCGCATCTCTGGATGCGGCCTGGGACGTTTCGCTTTTCACTCTGTCCACTGAAAGGGCTTGCACAGGGCAGTCTTACCTACTGGGGTGCTGAACTGCAGGCCCGCGGGCCAAATCGGGCCTGCTGGGGTTCCCCAGAGGACAATGCCCCCTCTTCTGGCCCCACGCTTTCCCCCAGATGCCCATCGCTTTGTGGCTTCCAGGATTCGTGTGGGTTCTGTCTCTTTAAATCCTCCATTGTGGTTTGCCAGTGAAACCACTGATTTTTCTGCGTGAGCCACTGCCGACATTCAGCAGTATGGCAGGAGTCATGAAGAGCTGGTGGTGTGGAAAGTGGAAGGGGAAGAAAATTTTATTTTATACATTTTAAAGCTGCCTTTAAGGGCAAAAAATTATGAAGGGATGTATAAGCAAGCCACTTTTTAGGACCATGTGCCTTCCAAAGCAAGGTTTATTACATTAATAAGATACAAGATTAATAAGGCCAAAGTTACACTTTGGCTTAGTTCCAATAAGGATTCCAACTGGAGGATTGTTCCAAACATTGCAGCTGTTGATTTCATTTGGTTGTGATAACTAATTTTCAGAACTGGTACCCGGGATTGCTTTCCCCACATTTCCCTCCTGTTCCCCTTTTCCTGATTTGACAGGGTAATAATGAAGTAAATAACTATTAACAGCAGAGGTACTTCTGGTTTTTACCCCATCTCACTCTTTTCAGCATCACTTCTTCCTTCTTTCTAATCCTGCTATGATTACACGTCTTCAAAACAAGGGAATTGAGGCATTTTTTCTGAGAGTCTCTAAAGAGAAACCAGCACACACAAAAATGCCCAAAATCACCCCTCACACCTTGTGGCAAACCACAGCTCATACCAAGGCACGCAATACAAATATGCTCGGTGCATAAGCACAAACATGCCCAGGTCTGTTTATCCTAACTCTCTATTTGAGATTTTCTGACTGGGGATTAGGAGTGCGTTGGCCAGAAAAGACATAATTGAGTAGCAGAGTGTGGGAGCTGAAGAAAGAAGAAATCATGGTTTGTATCAAGTTGGAAAAGGAATTTGTGCAGTCACACTTGGTTTGTGAACAAGTAACCCGTTTATGACCACACCGGCAAAAATCTACAGCCCCTACAAACTCCATGCCAGCAGCTGGGAATTTGAAATGGTTTCCTAACTACAATCTTGGGTGCTAAGAGTTTGCTTTAAGTGGAAAAGATATGCCAAGGCACTCAGGGATCCAAATTCTTCACCTGATCTCAGATTCCATACGATTCAGTATGTACAGAATTGCAGATACGAACAACAGGGGCCAGCGGAGAAGCGCTTTTCGGAGGGGATCCAATGAGCGCTTCGAATGCATTCCGTTTTGCTGTGTTGCTGCCCCTTCCTTTCCTGGCCCCGAGCCAAGCCTTTCCCCCACCTCCATCGGCGTTTTCGCCTCATGAAAATAACCTTGCAGCCCGACTGCTCTGGGGCACTGCTGTGCACACACCGATTTATCTGCTGAGGAGAAGCCGGTGGAAGGGGCTCGAGCGGGACTCGGCGTCACAGGCTTGGCCCGTGTGAGAAGCAAGCCAGTGAGTCTCCACACGAACCGAACCGGGACACGGACAAGATGGCGAAAACCACTGCAGGCAGGAGAACGAGGAGGAGCAGGGCAGGAGATCAGATGCACAAGCACGCAGGCGCCACGCACATTTAACGGGTTATAGGAGTTTGTGCAAGCACGGGCGAAGTGAGCGAGACTGGACCGGGGCATGCAAGGCTGGGCAGCCCCAGGGCCTGGCTGCAGGGCTGGCGGGCCCCGGGGAAACGGAACGGGCCCTGTGCCGTGCTCACCATCTGCCAGGGAGAGCCAGGGAGCAAGCGGGAAGCGGCGCCTGCAGCTCCGTCTCACCTCCCCCACTGCCTGGGCCCCCTCCCACATCGTGGGCCTTCCCAGGAGGACCCTCGGTGCAGCCCCATCGGGCAGTAGCCACCTTGACCGTATCTCTAGGGAGCTCTGCTCTGAAACAGCTGGAGGGCACCAGCCGCGATGATGCAGCGTGGAGGGGCCAAAGTCCGTCGGTTGTGTCCTGGACTGCACGACGCTCTCTCCACCTGGGCCAAGTCCAAAGGTCCAAAGGGCAGGCAGTTGCGATGTTGCACAGCAGGTGCCTGCTGCAGCCTCTCCACGCAGCCTGAGAGGTCGGTGGCCAAACCCGGGGGCTGCACACAGAGAATCAGAAGGATGGGCTTGGGGGAAGACCCTTCCTTCCTTCCTTCCTTCCTTCCTTCCTTCCTTCCCTCCCTCCCTCCCTCCCTCCTTCCTTCCTTCCTTCCTTCCGTGTCTGCTGGAGCTTGGGGAGCAGGGGCATTCCTTGCAAAGAGGCGGGGGCAAGGCGGTGCAGGGCGACAGGCAAGCCCTCATGCACGCCTCGGAGCTGGACGTGGCACAATTCACTAGGCAGCCTCTGGCAGGGAGGAGCCCCTGCCATCGCGGCTCTCCCCCCACCACTGCCAGCAAGACGCCAGCCGCCACGAGGCAAGGCTCCGAACGCAAAGCCACGTTGCAAACGCCCGCCAGGAGCCCCCCAGCTGGACAGTGGGCACGTGGGAGAACTGGGGAAGGCGGGGAGGCAGGGAAGGGGTTAAGCATAGCACTCCACCCAGCGCATCCTCCCGCTGTAAAGAAGAGGCAGAAATTGCTGGCTGATAGTGGTTCCGGCATCTGGTCTCACTCTCAACCAGTGGCGCCCACTCGTTCCTCTGACCCCTGATAGATGGAGGCGAAGGGATGGGGCCCTGCTCTCAAAGAGTAAACCCTTCTCTATCCTTTCCCTCCCTCCTTCCACCAAAAATAACTGGAAGGAGCCCCGGCACAATGTTCCCCAGCCACTGGCCATGCTGGCTGGGAATGCTGTGAACTGCGGTCCGACACACCCGCAAGCGCTCGGCCAGCAAAGGGTCGGTCTAGCGCTGGACCCTTGTCCAGGCAGGCACGAAGCCCCTTTCCATTTCCCTTGGACCAGAGGGGCAGCCTCTAACATCCTCCTGCAGGGAACTGCCAATGTGCCTGGCAGCATCTCTTTGTCCTCCAGGTGCCGCAGGGTGCATCACACGCTGCTTTTGTTCTTTCTTTCTTTCGCTAAGGGAGGAAGGAAAGTTCTCTGACCGACACAAGCAAGCAAGAGCGTGCAAGGTCACTGCAGCCTGTCAGTGCGGTTAGTACTCCTGGATGGGCAGCCCTCGTGTGCAGGCGTCTCTCGACTGTGGCAAAGTGCAGGTAAGAGAGGACTTAATACAACACAGGATTTACCTTCCAAGGCTGGAGGGAGAGAACCGGTTGGCTGGTAAGCTAAGCAGAGACAGCAAACAAAATCATTAGGCCGTTTTAAATGGTAAAAAGATAAGCATACGAAGGCGCTTAAACAGGAGCGATTCGGATGTATTAAATACATTTGCTCACACAGATCAGAGATTCTATTAATATTATTCAGCTGCTCTCCACCGCCTGCCAGTATAAGCAGACAACGCTGCAAAAGAGAACTCAAGGCTGTGAATGAAAACAGTTGTTAACGGCAGGGTATAAAAGTCCGGGTGGCGCACGGGGCAGCATTTCGCCCAAACGTCACTTGAATCTGAAGCGCACGTTTTGCGGTGGCGCAAAGCAAGAGGCCAACAGCCGGGGACAGGGATGGAACGGCTCCTCCGAGCAAGGAGGGCTCAGCATCGGCCAGAGACGGGGCCATCCCAGGAATCGACGGCCCTTTCCTTGGCCCTGCACAAGGGGCAAGGGGGGCACTGCCAGCCTCGGCAAAGCACCCCACCCCACGGAGCCCCACCCTCGGGGAAGCTGCCAATTGCCCCTCCTCCTTTGCCTCCTCATTGTTCCCATAAGAGCACCAGAAGAGCCACGCTGGATCCAACCAAGGGCCTGTGGAAGCCCACCTTCTGCTCGCCATGAAGCCGGCGGGATGCTCCCGTGGGACGGCCACACGGAGGAAACGAGTGCTCTCCAGCCACTGGTGCACCTGCGGGCAGTGCAGAAGCAACAACCGCCCAGGGAGCCGTTTGTAGGCAAATCTTTAAATTAGATACGTAAATAAACCACCTAGCAGCCGTGCACAGCCGCCTCTCCTGGGAACGGCCCGATCCCTTTGAAGCCACTCAGATAGTGGCAGCAGACGCCATCATTTCACTGAGCACCGTGTGAAAGGGTCCTTCCCCCGACCTTTCCCGAACTTCCCAGGACTCCATTCAGTGGATGAAGTGTTCCAGTATTGCGAGACAGAGAGAGAAATGTCTCCTAGCCACTGTTTCCAGGTGACTCGCCCTTTTTGGGCCTCTGCCATGTCTTGCCTTGTTCACCTTCCTTCTAAGCCCAGCAGTGGCAGGTGAGCTTGCTTTTCTGCGCAGGAGGGCTGCCTGCCTGCAGCATCTCCTGCTTCTCCTCCTCTGCACCGTGTGGTCTGCGTCCACAGACAACAGGACAAGCCGGTCACAACGGCGGAGAGAGGGAACCCCGGGAGGCCCTGGCAGGGGGCCCTGCTGAGGTGTGGACCCTCAACGCCACCTGAGGGGTGAGTCCAAGCACCCCTGCCCTGGCTGCTCGTGGGAGAGGGCCGTGGATGTGCGTGCCAGACACCTGGAGTAACACACGCCAGCTGGGACTTGTGGCCTCCGCCCGAATCAGTCTGTACAAGTCACCCTGCCTCCTGGAGAAACCAGAGAGCTCTCTGTGTCGGATCTGGTCCCAGCTCCGCTGGCGCACAACCTTCTGGAAAGCAACGCTATAAATAGTGTGTGCAGCTCTCTCGCACAGCCGCCGTTCACCTCTCTTCCTCTTCACAGCTCAGCTTACGGACCTTTTCAAGGCGATAACTCAACCATCCCCAGCTTTTCAGAGATATAAAATGACCAGAAATGCTGAAGCCACGGGGAAAAGACTCCCCTTTCCCCGTAGGAATTGCATCTGAGTGAAAAAGTTGGAAAAACCAAAAAGGAGGCAAAACGCTTTTAGCACTCTTTACAGCTCTAAAGTCGCTTTCGGACAGCAGCCGGTGACCTCCAGATATTTTAGGCCAGCTTTTATCAGCTGCAGGCAGGACAGTCCAATGGTAAGGAATGCTGGCAATTTTAATCCAAAACATCTGTGGAGCAGCAGATTGAGGAAGGCTGCGTTAAGGACATAAGGTGTTCTTTATTTCCTAAAGTCAGATTATGCATAACTTGGTTTGCACATAAAATTACCATTATATTGGAAAACTTCAAAAAACAAACTCCATCAGTACAGTTATGATTGTTGCCAGAACAAATTATACTTTCAAAATTTAATATACTATTTTAGTTTTACCTATCGGGGGCACTGAAATGTAATAATAAATAAAATATACCAAATGCAGTAAATTTATGATCCACCCAAGCTGTGCTGCACTGCATATTTTTCATTCTCGGCTTATAGCAGGCCAGAGAGAACCAGAAACATCTAATTTATTCTAGAAGTCAGAGGAAGCATGGAGCACTGGAGACAGAGGAAGGGAAGTCCAAAAATACACAATTCTGTAGAACAAAAGCCAAACCAGCATGAATACACATTTTCTTCCATATTACGATACGGCAACTCTGATCACACATTGTGAAACTAAGCACAACTTGGAGCGACCCAAAATATCTATCAGTAAACAATAGATATTGGATCAATCATTCTAATAAAGAAAGGAAGAAATGTTTATACTGATAATCCTCCAGAAGGTATTAAAGGGTCCCCCCACCCTTCAAGGCCAAGGCTTCATTATTTCTAGACATTTGATCTCTCTAGCCTTTCTATAGAATTACATTGCCTTTGGAACTCATTTGGGGATGGGAGAGGAGTCACTCGGTAACAACACGTGGGCATCTTGTCTTACTCTTAAAGAAAACATTTCATAATCCAAAACTGCTCCATTTTTCAGAAAACAAAATTAAAGGGCGGGAGAGGAGGGAACAACCTCTTCTCCCACAGACTTTAAATTGTGCCCCACAGACCCGTGGCATAACGGCGGTTTCCAAGGTGCCACCTGCCCCACTTCCACATCTGGCCATGGCTTCTGGTTGCTAAGCCCATCTCTGGTCCTTTCAGAAAGGACCACTTCGTGGACAGTTCAGTGCACGCCGCTTTCCTGGGCTTGCAAGGCAGACTAGCCAAAGATAGAGACTCTGAGCACAGCCCCATAGAAGAAGGGAAGGGGGGCCGCGAGCCAGGTGGTTGACGCAAGCAAAATTCTGCACAACCCTGGAACATCACCCGCCGCACATGACGGCGCTTAAAGCAGGTCTCCCGTCAATCGGTTTGCAATGCAAATGTAAAAAAACCCCTAATCTTGGCTGTCTGGAACGCTCCCCTCCACTGCCTTACGAAGGATCACGAAGAGGGCGGGGAGAGGAGGGGGTCACAGGGGATTTCAGCCCCACAGAACATGCCCTTGGCGCTGGGGGAGCTCTGGGGCCCGCAGCTGAGCCGGGAGTGAGTGGCCGCCAACAGGCTTCAGCACCCTGGGGGACACGGACTACACGCCCTCCTCTCCAACCAGCATGGCGGGGGCGGGGGGGTGAAGGAAGCTGTGATGCAACTCGTCCGGAGGGCACGGGGCGGAGGTCGGCGCTGCATTGCAGAAGTGCCTGGATTGTGTTTTCACAGGGCAGCTCTTCTCCATAATGTCGGAGGAGAAGGATTCAAATCCCAGGCTCAAATATCATTGACATATACAAAACACGGCTTGTGCCCTTGCGTATTTCCGTCTGTGCTGCATAGTGATGCTGAAGAGACATTGGCTGCTGTGCAGAGCAGCAGAACTAACGCAAACCTTGCGCCCTCCAGATGTGCCGGCCTGCCAATTCTCACCGTGGCCACGTTGGCCGGGCTTGATGGAAGGCCCAGCGCTGCGGGGATTTGTCCTAAGCAGTCGTGCTTCCCAGGAAGGCCTGCCTTGTCTGTGTGGCAACCCTACGCCGTGCCTCCTCACCGCACAAAAGCTCCAACCGCGCGGGAGTCAACACCAGGCGCCTGTGCACCCTTCCATCTTGCACTCCCACCCCTTAACTCCAGGGTGGCACAGGTGCCGCCTTCTTTCCCACCTCATCCTCCACTCCTGTCCCCTCAGCAACCCTGGGAGGGGGGCTAGGCTAGATGTATTCCTGGACCCCCGTCTGCAGTTCAGTGAGGGAGCATGAGCTCTGCATGCAAAAGCCCCCGGTTTGATCCTTGGCCCAGGGCTGGAAAAACTCCTTCCTGGAATCCTGAACAGCTGCTCTTAGACAGTGTTAAAAATACCGGGCCGGAGAGCTGAAAGACCTGATTCGGTGCACAGCAGCTCCCTGTGGCCCTGCGGTCTCCCCGGCCAAGCGAGGGATTTGAATCCAGTCCTTCAACACTCCTCTGCCTGCTCTGTTTTCCTGACTCATCACACATGGGAGTCACCTTGCACACTGCACAGGAAACACCTTCACTCGGGTGCGGCAACTCCTCTTGACCTGGGTATATCTTAGTCTTGTGAATGGCTGCAGAGCACAGCTCAACTCAAGTGTGCCCGTAATTTGAACTTGAACATCACTCTTTGTCACACTGCAGAGAAGTCTCTCACCTCACAATAGCCTTTAAAAACTCAAATCTATGACTAATAGGGGGCAATATAAGAAAACTGATAAAATAAAGCCACCTTTGGGACAAGACCCACCAGTTCTGGACATCCAAATCCCAAGGCTTTATCCAACCACTGGGACCTTCCCACGCTTGGTTCTCAGAAGTATATCCAGTCAAGGTCAGTGGGACTGACTCCCGAATACGTAGGTTTGGGACTACAGGATTGCCGTGTGGTGCAATCCTATACCCAGAAGTCAAGTTCCACTGAGTTGGGTGCGACTTACTCCCAGGCAAGTGGGAAGTCGGGGTTGATGCAACTCTTCAGAAAGTGATGCAAGCAGGAACCCTATGCACAGATCCCCGGATCAGGTACTCTGCAGTACCACTGTATAAATTAGGGGAAGGCCAGCGGCTACCCTCCAGATGGTTCAGACTACAGCTCCCATCAGCCCCAATGAGCCTGGCCAATAATCAGAGATTATGGGAGTTGTATACAAAGCATTTGGGAGTTTATTTCTTTATTACATATATAGCCTGCTTCTTTCTTTCTTTTTACAAACTCAAAGCAGTTTACATCATTCTCCTCCTCCAGCTCTCCATCTTATCCCCACAACAACAACCCTGTGAGGTGGGCTGGCCTGAGAGTCCCCAGTCACCCAG
>NW_025336308.1:3141749-3150344 GCF_004798865.1 Varanus komodoensis
TCTGGCATATCGGGCGGCTGCCAATTTGGAGGGGGAGCGGCCTTCTAGCCCCGCTTGTTGCTTGCCCGGAGAAGGCACTTTGTGGGCGCCTCTTCCAGCAACGGCTTCCGAGCCTGCAGGCGCCACTGCGCCGCCCCACTGCTTGTGTGGCTCACCTGCCCTGCCTGGATGAGGCTTGGCCCCCCGTGGATGAGGCTTGGCCCCCCGTGGGGACAGGCCAAGCTGCTGGAGCCATCTGGCCTTCGCCGCGACCTGCAGCAGTGGCTTCCATGAAGCAGTGGCTTCCAACAGCTCGTGCATCCAGTTTGGGAAGGCCAGCAAGCTGGACAAGGACTGGGGGGATGTGGTTTTATCTGCAGTTATCAAACTTCCTGGTGGTTTGCAAGTGAACTCGTAATCCTTCTGGGCTGGTCTTGGTTCTGAGCTGGGCAACCGGTGCTTCCCATGCGCCTTGGATCCATCTCCCTGAGTTCTGGCTTCTCTACACGAGGCATTTAACTCGATGGAACACCTCTTCCAACTACGGGCTACCTGGACACATCAGTCAGCACCCCAGGCCTTCTTCTAAATGCCACTATGAGAAAACATCCTGGCACAATGGCTTTGTCATTCATTTCCTGTTTCCTTGCTTGTACTTCCAAAGAAGCTCTTTACACTGAAAGAAGGCTTTTATTAGTGCCAATGGGGGATTATCTTCCTAATGCAGATAAAACTTCCATGCCAGGGATTTCCCATGAGCCTTTCATACGAAAAGGGGTAAAAAAATTCCTCCCAACCTGCTCAGATCTTGCCAGTTATCAACACACACGAATTTATAAAACGTGTGTTCCATGTAATGAAGTTGCATTTCAGGAACATTTGGTTTGGACATTTTCTGATTCTAATGGAAGGCCCAAACTAGGCATGACCTTAAATGCATGTATGTATTAAGCATGTCTACACTTCGCCTTAACTGTGTTGTGCAGCCCTTGAGAGGGAAGCTTCCCCCCTCCCTGCTGTTCATTGTGGTCCTGATCTGGCTTGGAAGGGGAGTGAATTTACACTGGAAAAAACCTCAAAAGGACCCATTCAAGGGAGGCAGGGTACTGCGTAATGGACAAGCCCAGGGTGTCTGACCTGGACGGCAAGCAGAGTGAGGGGCAAAGGGTTAAAGTCCCCAACCTCCATGCTGGACTCCCAGTCTGGAGCAAGGATCTGTGGTGGCAATTTTGTGGCAGAGGATAGGAAGGCTATACTCCAGGGCAGGAAATGATGGGCAGTTTGGCCATTAAAAAAAAAAAAAATAGAATCATAGAATAGCAGAATTGGAAGGGGCCAGAGCGGCACCAGGCCCAAAGCCCGGCTCAGTGCAGGACTCCAAGTTCAACCATCCCTCTCAGGCAGCTGTCCAGTTGCATCTTGAACGCCTCCAGCGTGGAAGAGCCCACAGCCTCCTTGGTCATTGGTTCCATTGTTGTGCTGCTTCAACATCCGGGAGCTTTTTCCTGATACCTAGTGGAATCGGTTTCGGGCAACATGAGCCTGTCATTCCACATCCAACTCTGGGATGATCGAGAGGAGACCCTCTCCTTCTCTCTGTGCCATCCTTCAAGTGCTCCACTATCATATCGCCCTGCAGCGAACAGGAGGGGGGCAAGAGCCAAGCATCTGGCAAGTGGGAGTTGCAACCTCGCCTCCCACTACCAAAATCACGCACAGACCCTGGAAGGCGCTCTCGGCCCTGGGACCTGGAGCAAGCAGCAGTGCCTTCTCCGACTCACTCCCACGAGCTCTGAGACATGAGCGGAGAATCGCTTAACCCTCCCCCCCTTTCCAACTCTATTTTGGGAAGTCTTCGCCAACAAAGCAAAGGAAGAGCAAAGGCTTCGTCAAGGATCTCTGTGCTCCGCTTTTAATCAGCCGCTCGCTCCTACTTCTCCTGGTTGCTTTGCACATCTAAGCGAGCGCTTGGCATGCATGAAGGGATTGGGGCCACTGGGGCAGGGCTTCAGGCAGGCGTCTGTCCAAGGGGGCTCTGGGACAGACCCGAAAGCTCCCGGGCCAGCTTACTGCAATTTGAACGGAGTTGGGCAATGCACAGCACCGTTCAAAGGGCCTGACAGCCGCCCTTGATCCAGATAAAACTGTTAAGTCCTGCGTCTACAGTTACTTAACAGGATCTCTGACACAGCTACTCACATGGGGATGGGGTGGCGGATTTAAGAGTCCTTGGTCGTGTTTTGGCTCATGCAGGGGCAACCAGTGAGGTGCATCGTAAGGGGGTGGCCCTGAAATTGGAGACAATATTGGGGTCCAGAGGGGAGACTTGAGCAATCCGCCCAGAGGTATTTATAACTCAGATGAAAGAATTATCTGGTGCTGACTTCTGGTGGCAGTCGTGGGAATGACAACAGTCCCCATGAGAGTGGCTTGGAGGAGAAAACCTCGGGCCACCAGGATCTGAGCGACGGCTGGAATGTGCCCACCTGCAGAAGTAGCACAGCAGAACACACGATTCAGCTGGTTACAGTCAGATGCTGCACAAGAGCAAGGAAACCACCAAACGATCAGCGGCCAAGGTAGGTCGGACCAGGAGAGGCAGTGGCCAGGTTTGCCCAGCAAGCCATGTGGGGAGGCCCAGGTGTGATTTTAGATTGGTATAGAAATGATGGCACCTCTGTCGCATCAGGTGTTCAACATACACAATCTCCCATCGGACAGGTGGGACAGAGGCTGAAGGGCGGCCCTGCCCTTTATTTGCGGGTTAGCCATAGGCTACAGTTGTGGTACCAGGAGCAGCCGCTCCGACTGCCATCATCACACGGCCTTTATGCTCTCGTGACAGCATGCAGCTGCTGGGTGAGGTGGGCCATCCTTTGTAAAAGTGCCGATGCCAAGAATGGCCGCTTGACGCTTCCCCAGAGACTGGGTTCAGGCAATACGCAAGGCTGGAGAAGAGCAATTGGGGTGTGCAGCAGGTGAGATCCTGAGACTCTTGCAGCCATCTTGGAAGCCGTCCTGCCTAGCTCGTCTCAATGCTGACAATACCATCATTCGGAGGGAGCTGCACTTGTGAGAAGGTTGGTGGGGCAGAATGAAGAATGATCACGAAGGCCAGGCACTCAGGCTCCTCTGACGTCTGGAACTCAGGAAGAGGTGTTGTCTCAGCAGCAGGCAGAGGCCTTCTGAAGACTACCAAGTCTGCAGCTGCTGTTAACTCCACCTCCTCTGAGAAGCTGACAACTCGTCCAGTTCTGCCTCCCTCAGAGTCCAATTAACCCTCATCCACAGCCTTGAAAGACCTGCAGTAGTAGATGATGGGTTACAGCATGAAGACTTTCTGCCCCTGGATTAGTCCTTCTCTGAACCAGAGGGCGAAATCAAGGCCAGAGTACATGGTACGAGTATCCCATATTCATTTATTGCTGTATCTACAAGCCACGTACCATAAAAACTGGCAGGAAACTCGCAAAATGCGCTTGCTCTACAAAGAACACATCGCCACAGTGAACAACCGCATTATAACAAACAGATTAATAGCCGGATCTTGACCAGGTTCCAAGATGAAGCAGATTTACATTCTCTATGAAGGTCAGTCACCTCCATTGCCACTGCCACGTTTTACAACCGTTTTTATGACATATTCTGTGCAAATATCGATGCTGCAACTGAAGCGAAAGTGGTTGAATGGCAATTTGATCCGAGATGGGTATTTATGATATGGAGTCTGACTTTGCAAGCCTATGCAGGCTTACTCAGAGGAAACCCAACTAAGATGTCAGCTACAGAAATGGAACCTACATCACAGAGAATCTGGAACCGCCTTTCTTGTATCACACACAAATTGGTAGCGGATGAGAAAGGTTGTCGACTACTCCTGCTTTGCACACACAAAGCACAGTTTGTGTATAGTCTCGGCATCTTTTGCGCAGCCTGCAGGTGACAGAGTGGAAACTGAGCATGCAAGCTACTCACCTATAAAGCCGGGAACAGATCGGATCCGGAGCTTCTAGGAGTCTGCCCTCTTCCACAGGAGCCTGCCTAAAGTTCGCACTTCTCATCTGGGACCACTTCCTGGAGTGCTGTGGTTGGTCAGCAGGGTCTTGATTAAGATCAAGGGCGCTTCAGAAAAATAATACACATCAATAAGGTCGATTATCGTGTGGAGCCGCAGGAATTTAAAAGAGGAAATATCTTTCTCATGGGACTCATGGAGGCCATACCAAATTTGAAAAGTGTTGCTGCAGAGCCAACGCCCTTGCATGAATAAGCAGAGCTGTCTCGATCAGAGCATCCCCTTCCACGATTCCTCCTCCACCGCCCCCATCGTGGGCTTCCACTCCGCCATCTCTCGAATATCGGGCTGTCTTAAGCACTGGAACCTCTTTGAAAGGTCAAGTGCCACATTGGCCCTACCCCTGAAGTTCCCAAATTTAGGGGCCTCCTCACACCTTCCGAAGGAGTCAAGAAACCGTCCGAAGTTATTGACCAGGCTTTGCACAAACACAATGACACACGGCAGTTTTAAGGCAGAACACAATCTCTAAACTCTCTTTGATCATTTGGCTTCATTGAAATTTCCCCTTTTCCATTTCTTTTCTTTTTTTTTCTGGTGAGTTCAGATCGATGAAACAGACAAGTGATTCGATCTTACAATAAACTGAAACCGAATACACATACAACAGACTTCCATTAAACATTCCACTATATAGATCTATTTCTAATTTGTTGTATTTCCAGCTGATGGATGGACGGATGGAGCCTGGAAGAAGTATTTATGTAGCTGTGTGGCTGTGGAATTTACCTCAACGTACAGAGTATTGTGTGCAGTTGTTGTGTCCTTACCAATGACGGGGAGGGGAGCCACATGGAGTGCAGTTCTGTTTAAGCTTGCATTGGACTGCAGCACTGTTAATAGGATAAGGGCTCAGTTCCAGGGTGCAGAACCTCAGGCCCAAACACAGCCACGCTGGGGCCCCCCTCCAGCCCTCTGGGGTCCCACCAATGTATGTCCACATCACCTGGCCCCGCCCCTTTCCCCCAGTCACAAATCATTGGCAGTTTCCCAATTTTTGCAGTTTGTGCCCATTTCAGCAGTTGAAATGCCTCTCCTGAGCCCTACTCGCTAGCATTAAGTACCTTAGGATAAACTACGGCAGCATTTCTGGCTGCTCCCCTTTGCCTTCGCCCCGCCCACCAAGGGAAAGCCTCCCACCCACTGCCAGAGCCTCTCCTAGACTGAATCCATCCCCTAGGCTCAAAGAGCCTCAGTAGGCCTGGATTAGGCTCTGCTAGATGCTACGCAGGCTGGAAGTTGCACCTGAAATATTTGCAAGGGTGATGTGCAAGACTGGCGGGAGACATTGTGACGAGTGGGGTAGAAAAGCTTTAAATACATAAATGAGCGAACAAAATTTCCAGTTCGGCAGCTACAGCATCGCCAAAGATTCTCTGCGGTTCTTCTTTCCCCGTTGCCTCGCTGCCTGTGCAGTTGGGAATGACGCAAGGTGGGTGCAGCAGGAAGCAGAAACCTCCTCAGCTGTGAAGTATTTGCCAGCTGGGCTCATTAACATCCATTATATCTTTTCTAAAAGTACTTGGTAAGTTAGGAGATGCTTGAAGTTGAGAGGCTTCAGCCTGCCAAGCAGAGCTGTAAGATCCCGAGGTTCTCAGAGATAAAATCTGTCATTAAAGAGGCACACACAAAGGGCATCGCAACTTTGTCGCTGTGCCCCTGGATGAAATGAATGAAATAACCTTTACACAATCCCATTAGCATTTTCAGTGAAAACGATGGCATTTGGGCAGATAGTTAGAAGAATGCTTTTCCTTTTACTGCAGAAAGGCCAAAGGTATTTAATCTGATCTAATGATTTGGAATTGATGTGAAACAATACAGAAAGTCAGCTATGGACTCTTCAGCGCTGGCACGATGTCCCTCCTGTGACAACCCCCCTCCCAAAAAGGAGATACCGTGCAGTGCCCCCACAGGACCGCAAATGATCCATTTCACGGTGGGAACATCTGTGGGGTTCTGCCAAACTGCACCTGCGCAACTCACTGTGCGCCTCTATCTCCACCCTCCCTGTTCAGCGACAATCCTCTCTAAGAGCGAACGCAGGTGACACGACAGTGCTGGAGTCAAAATGGAGGTCACTAGAAAACAAGAGGGAGGTATCAACATACTTGAGAAATGCAGGAGGGGGAGAGAGTGTGCGTGTCCTTGTGTATGTGCAGTTATTGTCGCTGTCACTGCCATCCTGTCATCTCCGGCTCCAAAACACCCTGTCCTTGACCGCCCTGCTCGGCTCTTGTAAACTCCAGATTCCGGCTTCCCTCCTGGAATCGATCCTTCTCTTCTTCCTTTGACCTTCCCGGTCTTCTCCCGCGACTCTTACCCTCTGGGGATGAGGCTCCGAAGGACAATGGCCTCTTTTGCTTCCAGGAGTTCTGGCTTGGTTTGATCTAGGAGCCTCTTGTTTGAGTTTCTCTTGTGTCACCCTTTGCAACACTCCCCTCCAGCCGCACACTTTGAATGCAACAGGCATTTATTTCTTCACTGTCCAGCTTTCACACTGATCGTGACCCGGGATGCAGCAGTGTGGATGGTCTCGGTCTCGGTCCTCAGTGAACGATCCACACGGTTGATATTTTCTAGCGCCACCATTGCTGCCCTTCCAAGTCTCAGCCTTCTTTCTGATTTCGTGGCTGCCAGCTCCGTTTCGCTTGATGGCTGGGCCAAGGCATGCAAGAGAATGAGAATGGAGCAGAATTGTCCACCCCACCTGTCGGAAAGATGGGCCTCAAGCCTAGGTGCTGGCCCCCTCTGAAGTTTGGGGTCGCGAAGAACTTTACAGCGTCCATGCTCAGAGGCGCTGTCTTCTTCTCGGCAGGGGAGCGCAACTGATATGTCACTCATGCAGGCAGCTTTGGAGCCTGTACATCATCCATACTAATAATTTCATAGCAAATTCCATACTAGTGACTATCCTTATTTTCTGGAACTTGTACTCGGGAGATAACTTACCCACATTTCCCCGTTTCAGACATCAGGTGCCAGAGATTGTATGATTTATTAAACGCAACAGTCATTTTCTACTGTTAGAAGTCACATCAGGCATTGTGTCTCAGCACTGCAATTTGGGAATAAACCAGCTGCATGTTGCGCAGAGGCTCCTAGATTCAGTTCTAAACATCTCCAGGCAGGGCACCCTGACACCCCACAAGCTGCTGCCAGCCAGAGGAGGCAGTGGGGAACTCGATGGGCAAGTGGTAGCATGGGGTAACTTCCTGTGCTCTTGATCTTCTTGAAAACCAAGCCTGTAAAAAGAGCAGTGAAGAAGAACACCTCCCAAGGCACCCGCGGTATGCAGAGGGTCACGTCACACGCTGGAGGTGCCGAGACAAGCTCTGCACCACTCCCGACATACGGTAACCCAATTATGTTGCTCCAGTATCACTTTAACCGAAAGGACAGTCTCAGCTTTTGAATAAGCAGAGGAAGGCAGGGCTTTGGCAGAGGGAACATCAGACAGAGAAGAATCTTCAGTTATGTGGAATAAGGAAGAGGTGGGAGTCGCAGAGCGGTATTTGGAAAGCTACCTGCACGTCCCACCTTTCGTCTGCAAAATGCTGGAGGGGTGCAGTCCTCTTGATCTGCCAGAGGGCAGCTTCCGTGCATGTGCCTTGGCAGCCATGGCGTCCAGATCTGCTCTGCTGGGCAGCTGCCCTCGGAGGGCTTGTCATCACGCGGCCTTGCCTGGTCCAGCCCCGTGCCAGCGCTACACAAGCGGGAAAGAAAAGGGCATCAGTCGCCTGGTTTCCAGTTTTAGCTTGCTCACCCTGCCTGGTCCTCCCTTCCCCGGCTACTTACTTTGGACTGCTTGGCCTGGACTTTGGCTTCTTTCTGGACCTTGAGTCTGGATCATTGATTTCATCTTCTTAGGAAACATTTTTGGGGGCAACAGCCTGCTGTGTTAAATCTGGAGCTGTGGAAATTTTAACTGGTGACAGGGTTTTCCATGATCCACACAAGACCAGGAAACTAAAGGGAAAACCAAATAGTGTTATGTATTTAACATGAATACCACCAATCACCACCTGACTGCAATTGGTCATCTGGTCCAGTTACACAGAGTTGCTGGAAAGTTGAGCTTCCATACATACTGCATTTTAAATATCATTTCATATATGATGTTAATATTAATGGTTTATTAAGTCACGGTGATTCAATATTTATGCGCAAACAATTTAGGAGTATTATTCATTTATTTATTTACATATATTTATAGGCCACCTATATGTTATGTTCACCAGTATATGTTACAAATGCATGCGCATTGCATATATGGCTGCCATATATGAATGCTCTCTCTCTCTCTCTGTGCTATATATACAGCCATTATGTTTGAGTGTGTGCTTTGTACGTATGGCTATATGTATATACGCTGTATATACGCCATATGCTATATATGTATATAGCCTCACACACACATAGAACGGGTGCCTTTTAGGAGAACGTTTTTAAGCTCAGGGTGAAATGCGTTGCTGGCCTGGGGGAGGCTCGTCCAAAGGGGCGACCAGGTCTGGAAGCGGGGCTCGCGGGGGAGCCAGTGC
>NW_025336308.1:3150444-3213694 GCF_004798865.1 Varanus komodoensis
GCCCTGCCGAGGGGCGGCGAGGCGGGCGGGGCGCCCCGCGCAGCCCCCCCTGCCGCGGCTGACGTCGGCGCGAGTGCCTCGCTGCTCCCAGCCCGGGCGGACATGCGCGTCGCCTCGCCCCCCGTGACGAGGACGGCGCCCGCTCCGTGGCCGCCGGCCGGGGCGGGGGGCGCTTGCGGATGCCGCAGCCCCGGCGGCCCGGCCGCTGCCCGGGTGTGCCGAGCGGGGCTGTGGCGCCCGGGCCGTGCTGCCTCACTGTCGCTGGCGGCGCATCCCCCGGCCCGCACCGGGAGCTCTTGGGCGCACGGGGCTGCCGTGGCCGTGGCCGGCCGGTGGGCCTGCCAGCCTCGCCTGGTGACCCCTGTGGCAACGGGACGCTGCCTGGGACCCAGCTGCCCAGCACATGGACCAGCCCGGTCCGCATGTCTGACAGATGTGCGTGCTTGACACACAATCAGAAACACACAATCTCTGCTGAGTTTGCTCAGCTGGGCGCTTCAGCAGAGCTGTCCACTTGGCTCTCTTGTTTTAACCTGTTTTTTCTTAACAGATATCTTTTTTTTGGTATGTTGCTTGATTTCCTCCAGAATGGTGCCATTTTTTTTTAACTGTGCTGTGTTTCTCTCCCTCAGTGGCTCACTTCTCGGTGGGGGCAGGTGCCATTCCCAGTCACAGTTTACCGTGTTATTTGAACCCAGGTGCCATGGCTTGTTAGATGGGGAACAACCCTCAAATAAACCACGGACTGCTGTGTCACTGAAACGTTGTTTCTCCTTCAGAGGAGCTGTGCCATCTAGGTTTGCATGACATGACAAGCTGTGCTTGGGTAGGTAAATAGGCATATGGCCCCTCCTTGTCAAGCCATGGTAACCAGGTGAACGAGAGCGCTGCCTGCAACCACCAGTGGCATGAGCAGGGAACCTTTGGGCAGAATTCTGTGGGTGCTGGATGCCGTGTAGGCAGCCATAGGACAGCTTGGAGTCCCAGCTCCCGCCTCAGGAATGCATCCTGGCTGGCACCGTTCTTCCTGCACTTCTTCCTGCAGGTGTAGGTGCAACTTTCATCTTGTCAGGGAGGGGTGCACTGGCGGCGGGGAGGGATGCTGCTGCACCACCTACAAGGAATCCCAGTGATGCTTCAGCAGGGGCAAAGCGCACAGATGCCTGAAACCAGCACCTCGGTCATTTGCAGTGTGGGTGCCCATCATTCTCCAAGTCTGATGTTGCCCTTACTATGTTATCAGCCCAATTTTCTGAAAATCTTTGGAGGCACCAAAACGCACAGCAGTTGTAATGTAGCCTGGTTCTTGCAGTCCTCAGAAAGGCCAGCTAGGTCTTGTGAAATATTTGTAGGCAAGTAGTAAACATCTGTTAAGTCCAACTGCTTTTAGAACTTAGAAATAAACCTGTTTAAGGTGATTTATTTACTGCTTTTTTCCTAACTATTAAAAGCACTTCCTGTTCAAGGCTGTGGTGAGACTGTTTTAGATAGGTGGATATTCCCATATTACAGATGGTGTGTAGGTGAAGCCGAGACCTGCTGGAGTATCTTGGATCCACTTATGATTGAGCTAAGGCTTGGATTGGGAGCTCATGATTTTGAGCCACAAACAGCAGCTTACCACCTAACAGCGCAATCCTATTTACATTCCCTTGAAGGTAAGTCCCACTATGTTCATTGTGGCTTACTAAGTACGGCATGCCAGCTGCATCCTGTGCCTTGAGCCCATGCCCTTGGTGCAAACATCGATCGGCCTAGAATAATTGTCATGGAGAATAATAACCTCAGACCAAAATATACGGCACGGAGGGTAAGCCCTGCTGAAATTGGTGGGATTTACTATCAGGAAATGTGATTAGGTTTAAAGGAGTTAACAACTCTTGTTAGAATGGAGTTAGTTCTTGTACATACTGTTTGACAGTTTGACTAGTTTCTTTTTAAAAGGAATGATGGTGCAATTAAATGATTATGCTCCATAGTGCATAGATATATCCATTTGTCAAGAGCAGAAGAGGAATGCTTTGTGTCAGTAGCAGTAATACCAAAATAATGTATTGTAAATGTTGGCAAGTTCTTTCTATGAAGCAATGCTTAGTTGGGAAATTAGGTGGGGGCAGCAAGAGTATTTGTAAAGAACTTTGCACATTTTTCTGGCAGTAGTTAAAGTCTCAGTGATTCCCCAGATGTGGAATGCTAGGCTGCAAAACAAAAAGGCTCAGCGACTGCTGCAGGAGCGGAGAGGAGCTGAGCAGGTGTATCTGCTGAGAATTTTGGACTGGTGGGGAGATGGGAGTGATATCAAAGGTCTGGTAGGTTTAGAAAGGAGCTGTGGCTTCCTGCTATTTGACAGACAACGATACAAGGGGTTGAAGGCCAAAACTCCTTATTGAATTGGGACCCTCAGAGTGTGATTCACTTCTCAGGATAACAGTAAGACAGGCCCCTGCCCCGAGGGGTCTCCAAGCAGACACAGAAGTGGTCGCAAGGAAGAGAAAGCAAAGACAACAGGAAAGAATATGTTTAATTACATTTAATTACATGTATTTAGGATATTGGTGGCTACTTACAAATTTAGTTTTTAAAAATAGATCAGTGACATTTTTTTGCCAGGAAATGTTTGTTCAGTCTGTGGCATTATCCTTGAGTGATTCCTTTCAAGCTTCTGCTGATAAATATGAACTTCATCAGCAAAACAGAGTCCGTGTCATGGTGACGGTTCTTACATCTCCAACCTGCCTGGTAACATTTTCGAGTCTTCGATTTGTCCACCACATACGGCTTGCTCTTTTATTCTTTGTCCTATCCTTCTAATTATCTGGCCAGGGCAACTTATTTTATATTGTTAATTTGTTTTATATTTTTAATGTATTATATTTTAATTTATGTTGTGAGCCACCCCGAGGCTTCGGCGAATGGGGCAGCATAGAAATGTTTTAAATAAATAAAATAATAAATAACTTGCTCACTGATGGGAAAATCTGGCAAACAGTAACAGGGAGTGAAGATGATAATTGTTAACAGAAAAGTTGTTGAAGAATTTCGGTATCATCTTCAGCACTTTCCTTCCATCCACAATGGAGGTGTTAAATGCCCCTGGGGTCCCCCTGCCCCTCCCCCCACAATAGCAGTACGAATTTTTGGATTCCAGTGGTTAAATCTGTGAGAGAAATTAAATCATTAGACAGATTGTTGTAAATGACCTGTAGCTCCCATATTTTGGATTTGTTTTTTGTTTTTTTTAGAAGGATGTGCCTGACTTGGTTGATCTATGTATTAATGATTTTTTAAAAGCACAGTATTAGTCTACAGTCCTTAACTCTATTCAACTTAACAGTATCCTCCTGAGGTCATTGTCACATGGTTGATGGGGGTATTGGAATAAGTGACAGCCATTATTTTTAATACCCTGTATGGGAGGGAAAAATAATAGGTTGAAAGTTTGTTAAATGGCTAATCATGTAGGGAGTGAGGGTTTCACATTTGCCATCTCTAGTTGCAAGAAGATGCTCGTTCATATTAAGTAAATGCCGGGTTTAAAGCTTGCCTTTGTCTTGTGTCTCAAGTATAGTCAGGCAAAACGTAATGCGCAACAGAGGGCACCAAACAAGGTGAATGGGGCCATTTAATAAAGCTGCTCGTCATGGCAGACCACAGATGCACGCAGGGAAAACTAAGTAGACGCTGAAGAGCTGCTGCTAGTGAGTGAACGGGTTCAGACAACTTGAACATGACAAAGGTTGAGTGCGGGTTGTTGCTGAAGCATGGGTTGGTGTGTTCTTCGAACCCAGCTATGCCAGCAAGCCATGACTTGTTAACCACAAACAACTCATGAAAAGAATGCAGTGATTTTGCTGGCTTGTGAACTGTGGGTCGTTCCCCATGCTTTGTTACCCCAGTTGGGTTCAGACAATACGGTAATCCAGATTTCAGCAAAAAGCCATGGTTCGATGGCAACCTATGCTCAACCCTTGAATGCTGAGTCAGCCTAAGGCAGCTTCCTATGTTCCAGGTAAGCCCTCATCCACTGGACCATTAATGATGTTAAGAATCGGAAAACAAGGTTCTGCCTGGTATATATCGCATCCTGAGGCACGGCAACCAGGTATGGCTTAGATAGCCCAGGATAGCTTTTTGGTGTCTGAAACCTCTAGTTACACAGCCTGATAAAGTTTGTTGCTCAGCAAAATGCTTGTAGTGCTGTAATCCTTAGACTTCAGCAAGAAAAAGTAAAGTTAGCAAGATAGAGGACACTGAATGGAAAGTACACAGGCCAGTTTATCCTATCTGGAAACACATAATATTGGCATTATATACATCTTTAATATAGTTGTATGTCGGCAGTGTGGTACATTTCCCATATAACAGTGTGATTCTATGCATGTTTACTCAGAAGTTAGGCCCATTGAGATCAGTGATAATTATTCCCAAATAATGGTGAATAGGCTTAAAGTGTAAGATGATATCTGTGGAGAAAAGGCAAAGAAGCAGAGGCTTTTCAGTTTAGGAAAAATGCTATTGAAGGGCAGAGTAGAAAACAGAGTTACATATAACCAGTAAGAATGCACAGAGGCAGCATGCTCTCAAAACACATCTGAGAGGAACCACTTCGTTCAGCAACATGTTCAAGACCAAAGAGCACCACAGACAGTTCTTAGAGCATATTCTGCTGTTAGGACTTAGTTGCATCCCTGGATGGGAGGCCATATGTAGAATATTCTAATTTGTTTTATAAGAAATGCCACAAGACGGAGGATAACCAGAGTCCTGGGTGACTTTGAAGAAGAGTTTGGCAAATTTACAGAGAGCAGCCATCATTATTAGCTTTGGCAAACTGGACCAGCCATACACCGTCAAGGGCCATGTTTATACAGAACTGGTAGGCCAGGGGTTTTTTGCCTGCCTTACTGCGAAAGAGTTGTATGAAGCCCATTTGCTCCTGGTTGGTTTCTCCTGATACTGTGACTAGCTAAAAAACCAGCAGTAGTTTGTGTAGTGTGTCATTCAAACTTGGGAATCTGGGTTGTTGCTCTCTTTACAAGCTGGTCTTGACTTGTGAAATCTGACTTGTTTAGGAATTAAAGGCCAGGATTCTAGATTTGGGCAGTATGCTAAACAAACCATTTCTAGTTTGTTCAGCTGGTCTCTATCAGGGCGAGCAAGAGAATGCCATGTACCAACAAGTAGCTTACTCACAATAAGCCAGGATTATCCAAAAGCCTAGTTTCCCATCTGGTGCAAATGGATGCCACCACCGTGCTGTCGCTTGCAGGTCAGATCCCTTTGGGGACAGAATGCTGGCTAGAGCTTTAGGCTTAGCTTAACCAGGCATTTCTTAAATATAAGAAATGCTTTCAAATAAATAAAAAACGCACATGCTTATCCTGGCCCACTTCAGCCTGTGGTTGTGCAAATCATGATTTAGAGATGTAGGAACAAGGTCTTTTTGCATTCCAGCAAGTGACTTTGCTTGAGATTTACTGTTTAGCACAACCATGATTTGTTATTGTATCCAACGCAATACTGAACACCACAAGTTTTGCTGGCTGCAGCTTTTCCCACTCACTGCCATGTCGAAGACTGGTGCTCCGGCGGTGTGACCTTCTTTGTAATGGCCAGTTCATGCCAGAAAAAAATTGTCACTTTTCCCATCATAAGGTTATCCTTTTTTATACTGTCACCTTGAGGTTGATCTTTAAATGCACCCAGGTCTTATAAATAAATGTTATATCTTTGCACAGCATAACCTGAGCTAAGACTCGGCGGTGTCCAAGACAAACTAGCTAAAAAAAGTATGTCTTGCCCAATGAAGAGCCCATTTTAGTCTTTCGCATGAGTCATCTCTGTCGGGCAAAAATACCCTAATGCCATTGCATGATTAAGAGTTGCAGAATTGGAACTTCCACGCCTAAATTTGAGATCCACCCCACTGTTGGTCGCTACGTAATTGTTTGTTTCATGTTGCACGGATTCTTAGAGTGCTCCGAGGAGAACTATAGAAATATTACTTGGCTGTGCGGCACTACTGAACCCAGCCAGTGCCTGCTGCCTCCTCTCATTAAATTGATGATTTATCGGTTCCTTCCTACTGTTGCCTCTCTGGGAAGCGGGTTGTCCTTGAATGTGGATCGTCCCGGGCCCTTTCCCGCAGTTTAGTTCCGCAGTTTATGCAGCAAAATGGATGTAAGAGCATCAGTGTGAGTCTCGGGTTCAAATCTCTGCTCATTCATGAAACTGGCAGTATCATTCCCTTGACAACCACATCAGTTCAAGCGCCCTGACAGGAACTTCTCCTAGCCTCTTCCATATCCTCATTGTGAGGTTTAGCTAGGATAATCCCCATGCACACTAGCCTGAGCTCTGCGGAACAAAGGCAGGGCTTTCATGGTATAACTATCTGAGTTGAGTTGTCGGTCAGTATATTAAACTGAAGGCATGATTATTTGAAAACGCATCTCATGCTGTGCCGGTTGAAGTTCCGGCGCTTGAGCTGATGTGGTTGTCAAGGGAAGGGAGCACAGGATACCTGCCTCTAGGAGCCCTGTTGGTATATCATACAGCTTAGGACATCTTCCAGAGGCTCTGGACTTTGACTGCTAGCATTCCTGACCATTGACTGCAGACGGATTTCTGGGAGGTGAAGGCTGAACATCTGGAGAACCACCTTCTGTCTATTGGCATGAAGGGATGATTAAACATGTGGTACTAATCATATGGTTAACAGAAATGTCGATTAAAAATAAAATTACTGGGCATCCAAGGGAGAAAGGATTGTCATTGGCGCTGTGGCATGTGTGGAGGAGGTATTTTAGTCTTCTCAGCTGCTGTCTTGTAGGGGGTGGGGACCCCCCCACACACACACACACACCACATTAGGAAGGAACAAACCTCCTATTGGTTCCAATGGTAGTTAATTGTTAAACCCCAAACCCGCATTATTGCTAATCATGTCAGCATCACAGGTAGGTAGTCCCCAAGTCTAAGGTTATAGCTTCTACATCACCAATTGCTTTCGACTTGTGCAACTTAAGAAAGGAAAAGTTTCCTTATTGCTGCCTGTGCTGTCACACCTGACAGCACCTGTGGGAACATAGCAGAGTCTGGACTTGGCTCTTGATGGCCTTTGCGAAATTTAGAGCAAAATAATTCTTCTGTTGGACTAGCCGACATGTGTGGCTCAGAGGTCTGTGAAGTAAGAAAGAGCCGTCACCTTTACCTTTCTGTCCGCCAGGAAGGAGTGCTGTAATGCGTGTTTTGGCAGTGTTTCCCCGGTGGCTGAAGACCAACTGAATAATCAGTGTAAACTACACTTTAGTTCTTACCTCCTTGGCTTGGCCCGAGTTGTTGCAAGGAACATCGGGATGTGGAATGTGGCAATGTAACAAAGAGGAGCAGTACTCAGTAAAAGCACACAAAATGGACGGAAATCTATGAGGGCAAGAAATACAAAGTTGTCAGCTATGTTTTAAAACAAGAGAGGCCCCGTAATAAAGGCATTGCGAGACACTCCCGTCCCTTAATAGCAATGCTTCTGTTCAGGCATCTAGCTTGACACGCTGGAAAAGGAGACCCATCCTGTCCCCGCCCCCCACACACACAGGCACACTTTTTGGGGAGGGAGAGGAAGGAGAATGTATACCTTCTTTCCCACCCTCTCATAAAACTTTCTCCCACCACATTTTAGAAAATTAAAGGACTATTGGTTCTGAACCTGAGTACTTCTTTGCAATGCAGAGTGCATGTGAGGAAGAGGGTAGCATGAAAAAGGGGTCCCCTTTCTTATCTGCTGAACTCTTTAAACCTTATAACATGCATTTCCTCAGACCAGGATACTATAAGCTGTTTACAGTTTGCAACATACGAGTCTTGTGGTACCTTAAAGACGAAACAGATTTATAGTGGTATAAACTTCAGCAAGCTGAAATGAACTGCATGTGAAGAAGTTCACTTTAATCTGTGAAATGTATGCCACAATTAAAAAAAACAACAACAAAAACCCCTTCCAGCCAAAATGCTCAGCCCAGTTGGGGCTCTTAAATGCTCTAGTCCACATGGCACTGGGTATTTTTGGTTGTATTTTAAATTCGTAAAAGGGTATTTCTGCATACCCGGGAGACTGTCTGAGCATGCGTAAATCACAACATTCTCTATGGCTGGTCCTGTTTTGCTGCCAGACTAATAGCAAACTTGGTTGCCCGGTGCCTGCTAGAAAGAGCAATGATCAACATCTTTATAAGATTTAAATCCAGCCCTGAATTTTCATTCCATTTTGTTTGTTTTGTACCACAGTTTCAGTGTCTCAAGGGCGAACTGCACCAGCTTTGGGTTTAAACCACAGTGACAGATAAGTGTCTCTGTTGCAGCTGCAGGCAGAGGGTCGGAAAGGGCAAAGGATGCCTCAGTCAGACTGGCGGTAGTCTATTCTTGTAACGCTAATTACTTTAATTCTCCTGTTTGAAGGTATGGGTGATTAGTCTTCCTGAAAACTGACTGAAATCCTGGAGTGTGGGGATGCTAAACATCTTACAGCCCTAGGGCTGAATTTCGTTTTGGAGAAGCTCTCAGAAGGGGAGGAATTCCAGGAGTGGGTGGGACTGAATTAGACAGGGAAAAATAACCCACTATATTTTAGCTTAATGATCTTACTATCTGTAATTTATTTTTAGGAGAGGGTGTTTCAACCCCTTGCTTGGGGAGGGGGCCAGGAAGCAACCAAACAGCAGTGGAGTCAGGGGAAGGAGGTCTGGCTATCCATGGGGCTTTAGGAAGGCCAAATTTGGCCTCCAAGCCCAAGGTTCTCCATTCCAGGAATTACGAATTTTGGCAGGCCACTGGTCCTTCCAGTGTTGGTTGCCAGAACCCAGGTTTGTGCCGTTCCAGAAATACGCATGACTAAAATGTACAGAAGCAAAGATTTTGACACTTGGTTCTTTCGTTGTAGTTTTCATCATGGGGGACATGAAAACTCCAGACTTCGATGACTTGCTGGCTGCATTTGACATTCCTGATCCAACCAGTCTTGATGCCAAGGAAGCCATTCAGACAGCTGGTGAGGAGAACGAAAACCACCTCAAGCCGCCGGGGATTTGTCCCGATGAGAACGCGTCCTTGGCCCATGCGGTGCCAGCTTCTGATGTTCCGGTCGTGAGCGTCATTGTGAAGAACACATGTCGTCAAGAGTCGTTTGAGGCGGAGAAGGAAGGCAACCACGTGGGGCCCGGCCTGTTGCACAATGGATTCCGCGGCTCTGACCTGCCTGTAGAGACTCACAACTATGGAAAGTTTGACTCTGCTTTCATCAACGGTGATGGATTAAGGAATTATCCTGAAAAGTTGGAACAATCGAAGTCAGAGCCTTTACCGACTTTCAGTCAGTTCAGCCCCATCTCCAGCCCAGAACCAGAGGATGCGCTTAAAGAGAACAGTGTTGTAGATAAATCTAAGCAGGCTCAGACTTCCTATTTCCCACCGCATCCAATGTATATTCCATCCGGGTCGTCTGTGCTAGATCTGCTTAGCAGAACCCTGCCGGAACCAGAGTTCAGTCGGTTTATGTCAACAGGGCCGTCACTGCTGGATCTCCTTAGTAAGAAGCTGCCAGAACCAGAGTTGAGTATGTTCGATCAGTACTGTAAAAAAGACCCAAAGATAGATGCGCACGGACTGCAAGAGAGCAGGGTGGACACGAGCAGGAGGGAGCGGGACAAGAGCCCGGAAGCGCGTCAAGCATCCAGCAAGGATGTTGCGGACACAAACAGTTTTCTTGGGGAAGGGGTGCCCCTGGGCAACTTCCACAGCAATAACTTGGCAGAGGGCAAGGGAGCCGTGCCCGAAATGAGCTTTTCGCCCTTGTCCATTCCTCCTCGCCAGCGTATCAAGCCTGCTCACTCCAAGCTCTCGTCTTGCGTCGCTGCGCTCGTGGCCCTTCAGGCCAAAAAAGTTGCAGGTATCTCAAAGGAGGAGCAGGCAAGCGTGATGAAAGAGCCTCCCGGCCCCTTTAAGGATGGCGTTAAGGGAAGCCCCAAGATGCCGAAGTCGCCAAAGAGTCCAAGAAGCCCCCTCGAGATCGTGAGGAAAGCCACCAAGCAGCCTGAGTCTCCACGCAGCGTCTGCAGCGACAGCAGCAGCAAAGGCTCTCCCTCGGTGGCGACCGGCTCTCCCCCAGCTATTCCCAAAGTCAGGATCAAGACAATTAAAACCTCTTCTGGTGAGATCAAAAGAACAGTCACGCGGATCCTGCCAGAAGCAGATGACTTTGGCAGATCGCCGCAAGAATCACCTGCCGAGAACTCGGTAACCGAAGAGTTCGTCAAATCCTTCCCTTCGCCGGAACCCAGCACCGCGGTGGAGACCGACTCGTGCAAGGGCCTCACCCCCGCCCCGGAGGCAAGCCTAGCAAGCCCCCAGGTTGACAGTATCGTTGCGGACTTTCCCGTCAGCGGCATCTCCAGTGCCTCCCTGCTGACCGGCAGCAGTGCTGGGGCAGCCAAAGCAGGGCAGCAGCCCAGCAAGAAGTCGCAGGCCGGGGCGGTGGCCCAGTCCTGCAACCCCGCCAGCCTCCTCCCGAAAGCCGTGCACCTGGCAAACCTCAACCTGGTTCCCCACAGCGTGGCTGCCTCCGTGGCTGCGAAGTCCTCTGTGCAGCGGCGCAGCCAGTCCCAGCTCACGCAGATGTCGGTGCCGCTCGTGCACCAGGTGAAGAAGGCGGCTCCGCTCGTGGTGGAGGCATTCAACAAGGTGCTGCATGGTGCCAATCCTGTGCCGGCCTATAGCCCCAACCTCCACCCGCCCCTCGACAGCAGTATTCGCGTGCCGACCTCCGGGTACTGTTGCCTGGAGTGCGGCGACTCGTTTGCCTTAGAGAAAAGCCTCGCGCAGCATTACAGCAGGAGGAGCGTCCACATCGAGGTCCTGTGCACGCAGTGCTCGGCCACACTGCTCTTCCTCAACAAGTGCAGCCTGCTCAAGCACGCCAGGGATCACAAGAGCAAAGGCTTCATCATGCAGTGTTCGCAGCTGCTCATGAAGCCCATTTCCGTAGACCAGATGTTTTCGCCTTCCCCAACGAGCTCATCGGCCCCTCAGGCAGCACGGCTGCCCCCTCTTCCTCATAAGCCTTGTACTCCGTCAGGACCTGGAAGCTCCGCAAACACCCAGCCCGCTCTGCCCCTGTACACGGACCCACTGCGGCTCATTCGCCATGGACTGAAGTGTTTTGAATGTAATAAGCAGGCACTGGACTACATCGCCCTCGCAGCCCATTATCAGAGAACTTCAGAGGATAATGAGGGTCTGGTAAGTCACTTATAAAGATCCGAGTTACTTTCTGTCGGGCTTACGTAAAAATTGCAGACAGACAGACGAGCACAAACATACATTAAGCCAGGCCTAAGAGGTAAGTTACGGCAATTTTTCTTGTCTTGAGGGTCTGCACAGTATGTAAACTCTAAGCGAAGAGGCAGGCTGAACCTGAAATAGCCAATGACTGTTAGGGTGCCCTTCCCGACATCACCTCAAGGTGGGTGGCATCGCAGTGGCATCAACTCTTTGTCCTTGGGCAATTGTGAAACGTTTTTTTTTCTTCTCCTGATGCTTGTGGATGGCAGTATAGGCTGCTCCAGGCATAATGCCAGTATATATTTTGTGGCTGTGTGAACAAGTCCAGCTTCCCAGCTTGGGCGATTCCTTGCTTCTGCTCCTAGTTAGAAGCACATTTCATCCAAACTAACAAACTCTGATTTGCGCCTGTCCCGAAAACCAGGATCCGATCCTGGCTTCTAGTGCAAGAGCCCGTTACAGTTCACTGGTCTAGAGGAAAATGTGAGAAAAAATGGTTTACCTCAAGCCATTAAGAGAGGAATTGTGCTGTGTGTGTTGTTGCAGGGGTGGGCGAGCAGGGAGAAAGTGTGTGGGCCGCCGGAGTTTATTCACGTGGTGCAAAGCTGTGACTTTCCTTAACAGCAAAATGCAGGCATGCAAAATTTGCACACTGTCAAAACTAAACAAAGTGGCTGGTGCAAAGTGAACAGAACACAATGATGGTGATCTCAGTGCCTCGTCTGTAACAACATTCTAAAACAAGCATCATTCACGGCCAAAGATGCATCGCATTATGTCTTTGTTTCCCCCCAGTCACTGGGGGAGAAAAGGAGAGACTGAGGGAAATTAAAACTCGTTTGTCATCGTCGTCATCATCATCTCCTCCTCCTCTTCCTCCTCCTCCTTTTTACCTGTATTGTCTAGCAGCTTTCTTTATTCAGCAGCATCCAATTCTGGCTAGTGGTCCTTCAAAAGTATGAACTGGACCTGCATTCGAGTTCTTCCCCAATCACATGTAGAGACTCCATATGTGTTGACAGGTCGCTAGAATAACAAGTTTGTTTGGCGACTGGTGAAAAAGACACATGAAGCAGTCTCCTCCTCCAGCAGGAGTCACCTTGTGTCAGGCTGAGAATACAGAGGTTTTCTTCACACTACCCCTGTTGTATCCAGTCCCCTCCTTTCAAGAAGTGAAACTAATCTGCACTGCTACTTTACGAGAACGAGGCAAGGGAGGAGAGAGATAGTGCACTGTGGGCAGGGACAAATGAAGGTTTTGAACACAAAAATGCCGGTGCCTAGACGGACTGTAGCCCTTGGCATCGTTAGTTGGAAGTGAGTTCTACCACACGGTCTTCCGTGGAAGGGAGCTTTATCTGTCGGCGTGCTTTTGAGCGAATGCAGTGAGGACTCTCGAGTTCCGTGTTCAAGCCAACCTTTTGCAGCCACACATTGAAGCTGGAGACCTGCCACAGCCGTGGGGCACGATATCAAGCGCACTTTTCGTCTTGCTTGCCTTGACGCTGCCCCCTCTTTTCCTGCTGTCAGTCAGGCAGTCTCGTAGTTGCTGAAATTCACGAAAGGATCTTTGTAGGAACATCGGGGCGCCTTGCAATGAGTTCACCTGGCTTGGTGCTCGTATTATAGGATGTTTCAACAGCCATCTTTTTGTTGTGGTTGCAGCAAGCCTTTCTTTGCAGATCGATACATCTACAAAGGAAAAAGAGATGAAATGAACATTTCAACAGAAATCTGTCTGCCAAAGTAATTCACCCCACCCCATCCTCTGCAATGTTTTGTTTAGGTTAGTAACCTCATGAAGCATTAGTGGGCTAATAAATAATAACTGCCCACCTATTTTAGCTCCCTTATTTCATTGTATAAGCTGCTTGTTTTGAAAGAATTTGGTATAAATTTGAATTAAAGCCAGTAAACCCAGTCACTTGCTTCAGTGCAGCTGCGTCTGCAACAGGATTTGCGATTAGAAGGTTCTCTTCTCTCTTGCAAGTCAGCTGACTTGCTAGAAGGTGTGCTGTGCTCAGTCTTAAGGACCAAAACAGCTGTGCACCACAACTGTGGAAAAGGCGGCGTGGAGTTCCAGGTGCTCTGCGGCATACTTATCGAAAGGAGCGAGTTTATTTTCTTAAGGTCCCTAGCATTGCTGGTGCATCTGCTGGATGATGCAGTGCTGCCTCGTCAGTATCGGGGACCATTGGCTCGGTTGCTCGAGATGCCTGGAAACGGTTCTCTGCTCCCAGTTCTGCTGTGTTTTGGCTCAGGGGCTTGTTTTGCAATTGCAGTTTCTGTTCTGTGTAACTTTTAAAAGAGGCTCTTACATTGTTTGTCCTCAAATTTGCTTGTTACATTTTTCTCCACCTTTGGGAGATAAATAGCAAAAGCTGAATGCTTAGCCAAGTTTGTAAACAAGAACGGTACCAGTTGTTACCAGCCACACTGTACATCTGGAAAGGCCGTCTCTGGGCCACTTTTGCAGGCTCAGCTTTTCTACAGCAGTGAAGTTTCTGCTGGTGCTTTCAGTCTTTTACTTGTAGTACAGGGGTAATTTGCAGTACCTGTTGTTTACTTTATTTAGATAGGTTTATATACTGCCTGTGCATATAATGCAACAATGAAATATAATGAAATCATCACTGTTTGGCAGTAAAACCCATTAGGTTGCACTGCAGGGAAAACTTGCAGGAAGAGTCGGATGTTAAGCAGGCTATGGAAACGGAAGAAGTCGGCAAAGGACCCTCAGGTCCCATCGTGCCATAGGCCCTTCTCATCTCTCGGTTCCACAGCGAAGCAGCAAAAGCCCTCTCAGGACCACCAGCGTTACCTGCCGGAGGAGTCCCCGCAGGAGTCCCGATGGCAGCATCAGAAGCTGCTTCCAGGGTCAGAAGCAGTATGCCTGTGTCCATCCGTTGGAGGGGGACCTGGGCGGAAGGCGGCTGCGGCTGCTGCTGCCTTCAGGCCCCGCTCTTGGGCTCCCGTGGACAGTTGGTTGGCCACTGTGTGAATGGGGGGCTGACCTCGTTGGCCCTCCATCTGACCCTGCGCGGCTCTTCTTACTTAGTACACAGGACATCTTTAGGCTTCATAGGCCTCAGAGCAAACCATCCTTGTGGGTCTCCCACCCATTATACTTAAAAGCCACTGCCTTGCGTACGCTGACCTTCCACGCAATCAGTGAAATGTGGAGAGTAGCGCTGAGGCCTCCAGCTGAAGGCAAAGTATTTTGAAGTCACCTCTGTGCTTCTGCTCGTGTGCATGTGCGCTTGGCCGGCCCCTCCCTCCCTCCCTCCCTCTCACATACACACACACACACACTTTGTTCTTCAGATTCTCCATACATTGGAACTGAACATCCCCATGAAAGAAGCCCTGTCATGGGAACAGATCAGTTCTGGCTCCCCACTCGACTCGCTGCCTGTGTGTTGCACTGAGGTTTTCTCCGTCGTCATCTTAATATTTGGTTGTGTTAGTGAGGGTGCTTAGATATATTTATAATCACTTCATTCCCTCCCTTGATGGGAGGGAATTGGGAGCATTGGGAAAGAGTTCATCTGGACAGTGCTGGCTTGCGGCAGTCGGCAGAGTGACTAGCATGAAGCGGTTAAATCAGTCAACAGGTAGTTGCTGCTGCACACGGGTGCGACAGCTGCGGCACCCTCGCAACTCTGAAAGGGGCCTGCCTGCTCTGCCCCTGGCCCTCCGGGACACCCCCTCTTGTGGCTGCTGTGTCACTAATGCCTCACCCAAGAAGCCGCCAATATCATAATGTGCCACTTTGGACTCTTAAAAACACACTCGCACACGCACACAACGCTTCCTTTGCTATTTATGGATTGGCTGCTTGCCAGCCGATGAAGTGAGATCAGAAAGGGTCAGAAATGGCCAGACCTCCTCTGATCGTGCTTTTTAATATGCCTGTGAACTATTTCTCTTGTGGGCAGAAGGAACACGCCTAGTTATTTAGCCACGGTTAAGAGAGAGAGCGCTATTCGCAGGCTTGTGCCTGTTCTCCATGTGTCTGGCACAAATCTCCTCTCCTCTCCCCTCCCTGAGAGCTTTAATCATAGTTAAGGCTTCTGCTGGCACCAGCTTTAAATGTTGTTAATGTTTGCTGTACTTTACTGTTAACCAGGATTTGAAACTGGTTTCAAAAGCTTAGCCAACAGAATCTAATTATACTCTGACTGCGGATATAACTCCTGAACAGAGAGCGGAGGGGTGGGGAAGCTGTGCTGGCTCTGGGGAGCCGCAGGCGAAGAGCCGAGCGGTGTTCTTCAGTCCAGGAACCGGGAGCATCCTGTGTGTGGCAGCACTGAAGTGCTGGAAGGCACTTGGGGGGTGGAGCCCTGCTGCAGTGCCCCCCTCCAGGTCGGGCCAAGAGGACGCCCTGCCTGCAACGGGGAACCCGCTGCTGGGCAGGCGGACGTCTGACCTGGCCTCACGCGTCTGCCTCTGTGCCGCTTTGGAGGGAGGAGGAGGCGCTCGGGTGCTGCGTCCCAGCCACTCCTTTTTCTGAGCATTTCATTTCAGCAAACATTTTGGGGAAATCGTTCTGGTCGGAGGCAAAACTAGTGGCTTTAATCAGTTTCCTGTTCAGGACAGTTTGGCTGTGCTGCTTGTGAGGCTGCAGAGATGTTCCCCTGCATTTCTAGGGGCC
Organism: Varanus komodoensis; assembly: GCF_004798865.1. Lineage (NCBI taxonomy): Eukaryota > Metazoa > Chordata > Lepidosauria > Squamata > Varanidae > Varanus > Varanus komodoensis. Next base: position 3,166,433 of record NW_025336308.1, read on the forward strand.
TAAGGAGGGTTTTAGAAAACGAGTGAACTTGTATGTCAGGCTAGCAGGTGTTTTGTTTTGTTTTGCTTTGTTTTAAACTTATGTCGATGAACCAGCAGACCACACACATAAATAAAGCTTTGAACATAGCTTACAGTTACGAGTGTGGCTTTAGTGGCGTTAGTTGACTTCAAGAGCGGTCTGGCCTACAGAAGTGCATAACTACGGCCACGGTGATGATTCGTGGCTTGCAACGAGAATGTTGACCAAGCGGTACCTGCTGAGGCCGATTTAAGTGTAGCTGCCCAGTGGTCGGTGCCAAGGTGCCAACTTTTACATGCGCTGCCTTTGTATTATGTTTAAGGAGAGATCTGCCATCATTCCGTACAACTGCACTTCTTGGGATGGCTGAATATGAGAGAGGATCCACCCTGAAAGTGAGACACTGAGCAGAGCTGGTGTGTTTGGCAGCTGTTTCCTACGTCCTGCTTGGAGAGTTAAGTTAGTGCAGATGCTGAGAGAAACCTAACCCGGATCCTTGTCCAAGCAAATTCCCACAGCACAGGACAGCACTCATACTTTCTTTGATTAGGCTATGAGGAAGGGGAAGAGCTTTGCAGAAATTATTAAATTTGAATAAAGTGTGCGTGCAGGGAGGCGTCACTGAGCTCTGAGCTATCGGGAGTGTAAATCTTCTAAAAGCAGGAATAGTGAAAATCCAGTTGTACTTCACGTGGCTGTGCTGAAATTATTTACGGCACTCAAGGAAGGCTTCAGTCATACCTGTGGATCCTTCTGAACAGAATCTCTGAGCCGACGGAGTTGCCTGTGTGGGTGTGTCTGTGTGCATTTCTGGAAGCCACCTTCTTACGGACTTGGTCATGAGTCTGGAGACTTTTCCTCGCCACTGTTGCCAAGTAGCATAAGTAAGGGGAGCCACGTGGAAGAGTTGTCCCCGCTGGAGCTTGGCTGGGAGCTGTCAGTTCCCTCCTGCTACTCAACGCACCTGTAGTGAGCAAAGAAACAGGAGACAAGTGATGCTAGTTCTGGATGGACCACATATAATGCTGTCTTGTATGACACATGCGGGTGTGTTTATCTTGTCATGCAGACACAATTACGGGAAGCATCATTCCACCACAGTGTACATTATGTGGCAAAACAAAATTACGTTCTTAGTGTTTGCGTATAAGAGAACTGCTTGGATAATGCATGCCCGTGTTCCTATGCACCTCTGTGGGAGAGGTGCGTGGAAACACCACTTCTCTCTGAAGGAGCCCTTCTGACTGGCAGCAGCTCTTCAGGGTTTCAGGCAGGGGTTCTTTTACTCCTAACTGGTGATGCTGGAGATTGAACCCGAGACTTTCTGCCCGTAAGGCGTGAGAGCTTTGCCACCGAACTGCTGGCCCCTTGTCATCTGGCATGCACAGAGTATTTGAAGAGAGGCAGGGAAATGTCAGAGAGCATTTGGTGCAATGAGTCCCTGGCTTTAGTCAAAACAAAGAAAGCTCTTACAGCATTTCTGCAATAACGAGGAAGCTCAAGAACTTTTGGTTTATCCAGGAGGGTTGCCAGTGAGTAATGCTCCCACACGTCGTTCTGGAGACTGTCTCACCGCTAGATGGTTCTTTAAGGAAAAGAATGCAGCTCGAATCTTACTCTGTCTTTCTCACCGGCAAAGGGTTTAGCTAAATTATGAAAAAAACAACAGTGTAACCGAACTTTCAGCAGTTTCCCAGATCTGACTGGCAAACAGAAGGGCATTCAGAATATTGCACGGTGCTAAAAACTTTCAAGCAAAGACTTTAGAGAACACAAATCGAGGACAATTTCAAAATCCAGTCTGGCAGGCTGAGGGAGGCTGGGCTAACCCAGGTCTATCTGTGAAATTCCCCCTGCACTGGGGAGCCTCTGCATGGTCCCCACCCTTTCTTGTTCTCCCCCTTCACTGCCTCCCCGGATTTATCGTCTGATGAAGAACACGCCCGCTTTCACTTGGCCCTAATAAAGGCATTGCCTTGCTGTCAGTTTTGGATTATCGCTTTTCCTAGTGGACCAGCGTGGTGGCCGAGGCACGTTGTGGGTCAAATAAAGGGAGCAGGGGAATTTTCATCCTTTGCAGTTTCTGAAGACGTGTATCAGCCCAGCGTCTTTGCTGCCATGGGACCATGCTAGGATCCCAGCATACTTGACCCACAGGCCATAGCACAGTGTTAGCGGCATGAGCCTGTTAAACACAAACTGACACGCTGTTGCGTTTGTCCTGCAAATCAAGAAAAGAGGTAAAAGATCGTGGCATGTGAGGAGAGAAGGGATTCTTGGGTTAGAGGAGCCGGGTAGTGTTGTGCTGTAGTTTGACTTCACGTCTTGGTGAGCACACTGGCATTTTCAGTTTCAAAAATGATTCTGAACAGCCTGAAAATGTATTATTCACCAAAATGTTAACATGCAAATTTTGATTACCCGAGAGATTAATTTTTGGCTGTACAGATAAGAATGCAATTTCAATAGAAAGCACTAATCCCGATATCTACGAGATGACAGAATGCCTTTTAGTTTTGCTGCAGTTATATCCTGGTTTCTAATCTTAAATAAACTAAAATCAATTATTGATTAAATGGCAAACTACTGCAATGAGATGTCTTCCGGGGTGAGATAGGCAAAGTTAAAGATTATGGATGTGAGTCTGTTTATTCAAGCAGTGTTATAGGAGGAGAGGCTGCATACGCAGAACATTTGCTGGAGGAAGGGAAGCTTCCCTCTAGGCATTTGAGGATTCATCCAACCCTGGCTGCTGAACTTGCACGATGGTTTCGTTTTAAACACAAGCCTCCAAGTGCAAAGTACGGTTCTGCTTAATTCCCCCTTACAGGATTCCTGTTTCCCCTTTCAGAAGCTCTGGAGACCATTTTAATTCACTGGGTAAAAAACTCTGGGCCAGCCACAGACCCTCGGCCCAGCTTACCCTTGGGGTTATTGATCTGAGGATAAGACTGAGAGGAGGAGGAGAATTATGTAAGCCAGCTTGAGTTCCTTGGAAAGGAAAAAGATGGGGAATAAATATAATGAATGAGTAAAATAATTCAGCATCATTCTAAGCATCCTTCAACTGTTCTCCTTTTATGCCTTCGAACAGACAAGTCAAGACCTGGATCAGTGCATAGTAAACCATAAATTTTGATGATCAATAGAAGACAAGTTTATCAACAATAGTTTGCCATGATAGCTAAATAGATCTGGATTAATAGGCAACATGTCACCAAATACCTTTTGCTGGAGATCAAGCAGCAAGGAAGAGCTATTGTCTTCATACCTGGATATCAGTAAATACATACAGTCTATTTTTTAAATGCTCAGAAACACTTGAAATTTTTAAAATGTTTGAGTATCACCACTGCATTCTCTCAAGGCAAGCAGTATTGTACTGGCATTCTACTGCTTGCTCTTTGTTAAGCAATATGCACGTTTTTTTCCTTCTAATATTTGTGAACTGCGTTATAGACTGGCCCATTAACAATACCAAGAGATGGTTTTGCAGCTACACGAACAAGCCCGGCTGCTTCACGTTTCCTGTGTTCGGGCAACACGATGCCTTTCCTAGTCAGAGGCACATTTCATCCAGACTGGTTTGTGTCTGCCTTGAAAATCGGGATTCAGTCCTGATTTCTAGTGGCCTGACTTTGCTGTGACCTGCAGAGGTAGGAAAGACAACCTTCAGGCACCGGTTGGTCTTGGGGTGGAAGAAGAAGTGGGATACTGCATAGAGCTGCCTTGTAAGTGGAGGAGCTGCCCTTGCGTCTGTGCTGTTTGATGTTTCTAAGGCTGCAGCTAAGGAGGGCAAGGGACAGAGAGCGGAAGGCGCTCGTATTGTCTCAGCAGCCTGTCAACAGAGGGAGCCCAGTGGGTTTGCTGCTTTGAGAAGGGGTGAGTTATGCTTCATCCTATGGGAAGTTCCTTCCTCTGCAGCCCCGTGAGGGAAGATGGAGAGCCCTGTCTTGAAGGGGCTAGCTTTGGGTCCCACCACGCTGTCCTGGGCACACAGTCCTTGTAAGGTGAAGAAGATCACCCCTTAAGAGGCCAGGGAGAGCCCCACGAGAGATGCTCAGTCAGTCTGCACTGCTGGCCCTGGCACACTCCTGATGTGAATGGGGGTGGAGATGCTTTCTAGATGCAAAATAAAAGAGGGGCTGGACGGGAGCTTCTGTCGTGTCCCCCTTCAAGAGTAATGCCACCGTTTTGTTCCTGCCCAAGGGCGAGCTGATCCTCTCTCGCCACCCACAGTTCTGAGTCGGGTGCTTTGATAGCGACTGCCATGTGGGTGCCAAGAGTGTCACTGTGTTTGGCTTTTGGGCACCATGAGCTGTGTCACCGGCAGTGGTGAACATCTCCGGTAAAGATCTCAGGAGGCACGGAAATCTCTTGCCCAGATATCAGAACTCATAGCGTCAGATCGGCTTGGAACAAAGAGCATCACCTGTCCCAGCTTCTTCCTCGGCCGTCTTTCTAGTAGTAAGAGAGAGTTTTTCTAGCAAGAACTGGCTGCTTAGCACTGATACAATGCAAGCGGAGTCTGGGCGCTGGGCAGAACCCAAAAGTGACATGGAGCACGTGGGAATCCATAGCAGACAAGACTGGAGCAAAGGGAGCATACAGGAGGGAGAAAGAGCAGGAGGTATTTTGACAGCAGGAAGTGCAGAAAAGATGCGGGCTGAATGGTGGGCGAGATGCGCGGAAGAGCTGGCGAGATGGGGGCTAACCGTGTCTGCTGCCTTCTCCCCGTAGACGTGCCAGGTGTGCCAGATGCTGCTGCCTAACAGATGCAGTTACTGCGCTCATCAGCGGATCCACGCGCACAAATCCCCGTATTGCTGCCCAGAGTGCGGCGCTATTTGCCGGTCAGCCTATTTCCAAACCCACGTCAAAGAGAATTGCCTGCATTACTCACGCAAAGTTGGCTACAGGTTTGTACTCAGTACGGGGAACGGGAGATGCGTCGTGACATTTCATGCGTGCTCAGAGGGCAGCGGAGCGGAGGTGTAGGGGATGAGATCCAGATCTTTCGTTATTGAGTTATTCTTCTGCAGCGACTTTGCCATAGGCTTATTTGTGACCAGGCAAACGATGATTTTAAAATGTCAAACGCCAATAAGGTACATTGGTGTTGTTTTTCCCCACTGCTCTGCCTTCAGGAAGACCATGTTTTATAGGCACTTTGGACATAGCATAAAAGACTTGAAGTTTCCAAAGTGGAAAGGAAGTAGGTTAAGACGGGCAGTCATCGCAAATCTTTAGATGGGTTCCCACAACCCCTCTTAAAGGATATATCGCTAGGTGATGATGATGGACCGATTCTGAAATGACTGTCTTCCTTCACAAAGTAATACCCAGTGAGGCCAACCAGACTGGTCCCAGAACTGGTATTTCTGTGGCTTAACTTAAGAGAGAGAAAAGTGAAAACCGACTCTCTGAAGAACAGCTGAAAGCAAAAGTAATGTAAATTCTTTTCTCATAGTTGATTGACTAGTTCAAGAGTAGGAAATGCGTGGTCCACATGCAACTTCAGCTGTGCCCCATTGGGCCTCCCCATTGTACTTCAGCTGCAGCTGCAAATCTGGCCCTCAAATTTGCGAACAAATTCATAGTCTCAAGGAACTGAGCTTCTCTTTTTCTGGCTCAGAACTCAGCTAGAATAGGAGAGGCAAGATGACTTTGTTTGAGCGAGCTCCTTATTTGGCCCATGATGCCACAGAATAGCTGAAGAGGGGAAGCAACTGAGTCCTGAGGCTCAGGCTGAGAATAGTTGGTTGCTCTTTTAATGTAAATGGGCAAAAATGCATTTAACTAATCTCGGATCCATTGTTGACCCTAGAAGCACTTTTGGGGTAGAATTACCGATTTCTTGAGTCGTTTTAAAATTGCTTTTGCTATTGCTTTCCTAAAGTGAAAATCTGCTAAAATGGATTTGGGCAGTGTTCATTCTATTCCCCCAGAAAGAGAACCTAAACAATGGTTATACTCTCAGGTTTAGAAGCACCATAATTATTCACCAGGTGAATTATTTTTAAGAATGCATGCATGATGCCATATTTTCTCTTTGTTCGTTTTTTGTAAATCCGAGCAGAGATAAGTTGGTGGAAGAGGAACCAGTGACTGGACTTGTTATTCGTAATATCAAGTCCAGACTAGCTGGAGGCGGTTGGGAACGGCAGCAAGCAAAGCAGGGGAGGGAAAACAGGCCGGTGCTTCGTGCTCGGGCCTCGCGGTCTCGTGTTGCCTGCTGTGGCTGCCAGCTGCTCTCCGAGGCCTCAAGCGCAAAAACGCTTCTCCTGCCTCCGCTGCAGATGACCCTCGACGCCGAAGGAGCTGTGCATGAATCGGGAAGGGAGAGAGTGGCGATCCCTTAGGTCCCGCCCCCGCCTTCCCGGCAGATGCTTGTCTCCCTCCCCTGTCCAGCGTCTTTATGCATCACCATTTTTCCTGATTGCTTGATTGGTGATGCACTTGCTTGATTTAAGGCCCCCCGCCCGGGCACCCCTTCCCAGTGTAGCACAGCTCCAGACCAGTAACTTTTCACCTGAGCTGCTTAAGAGCTGCTGGCCCCCCGGAGTTACTGTGTCGGACCGGATCTGGTTTTCCCATTGCCTGTCAGCAGGGGTGGCAGTATCTCAGCATCAGAGCTCTGGTCCGTGCTGCTTTCTCACACTGAGCAGATCAGCGCAACGCACACACGTCGCTCCATATGCAGCCCCCACGGCTGGGCTTGCTTGCTGCTCCTCTAGGCCTTTAGCAAAGAACCAGGGAGTCGCACCCGCACCAGGCCCCCTCCCAGTGTCTCTGTGGAGGTCTCGGATACGTGCGAGAGAGCAGCACAGCTGCAGGGCTCGCTCAGTGCTTCCTCGTGCTTTCCAGGTGCACTCACTGTGGGGTTGTCTTCATGTCACAAGCTATGCTGAAAGTGCACATCCATGAGAAACACTGTGAAGTCTTCCACAAGTGTTCATTCTGTCCTATGGCCTTCAAGTCTGCAGACAGCACCACGGCTCACATCACTAGCCAGCACCCTTCGGAGCCTCACAAGACATCTCAGTAAGTAGCTGTCGAGGTGAATAACCGTCATACTTCTGCTGTTTCCCTTCCTTTCCCGGTGTGTCTTCTACACCGGCTTCCCTGCCCAGGTCCCCATGTTTGCAGCAGCCTCTGCGCCCTTTCTCAGTATGGGGAAAAATAATGACGTTTCTATATTGACGCCTGTCTTGTAAAAAAATTCGTAATAAGAACTGCACAGTTAGGAACAGGCTAGAAGAGCCGGAGAGCGGTCGTCACTGGTGCCTTCCACCTGTGCCCCCGACTGTGCCGCGTTGCCCTACTTGGCACCCTCACAAACCTTTTGCAGTTCCTTATATGCTAGCAGGGTGGTGACGGAAGCATCAGGCAGCGCTTTGGGCCAGAGGGTAAATATTTTAGAATCAAATTAGAACTCTTTGGATATTTCCAAGAGGAGGTGCCCTTTACTTGAACCATCTCTGCAAAGCCACAGTTGCTTTACGACTGAGTGAGTCTCATGGCATACTTTGAAAATGCTCGCCGCTCCTGCCCCATCCCGCGCCTCAGAGGCATGTTTTGCCTGTCTGTGCTGGCAGGCTGCTGCTCAGCGGCACTGATTCCCCAGGCACTCTGTGGTGGAGGTGGCTTTCCTTCTTGTGTGTGTTTTGAACGTGTAAAACCTCATTGTCAGAAGGATGCTTAACTTGTTCCAGGGTGATCTACAAATGCTCTTGTGAGACGGTTTTTAACAAGAAGAGGCTTCTGCAGGAGCACTTCCAGCAAAATGCCAACAGGCTGATGGTGGGAGTGTTCAAGTGTCCGCATTGTCAGCTGGTGTATATGCAGAAACTGCAGTTAATGCAGCACGTCAAGGTTAGTGACCGAGGACCGTTCCCTGCCCACACAGGGCCACCCCCGCCTTCCACAGTTCAGACTTGCACGCATGGGCCACGCTGGGTGCTTTGCTGGTGCCCACCGTCGATGGATATCCTCACAAGCAGCCTTAAGCATGGGAAACGCTCTTCCCAGGAATGTCTCGCTCTAGGAGGGCAGTGGTGAAAATGGCCAGCTAGGCCCGGGAGTGACCATAGTATGCATGAATATGCCCACTGCAGTGGCTGCAGGTCCATTGCCCGGCCCAGTTAAGAGTGCTGGCTTTGACTTGCAAAGCCTTTCGTAGCTCAGAAGCCGGGGGCTGCAGAGGACGGGCTGCAGAGGACAGCCTGCCTCCACGTGTACCTAATTGTGCGTCTCCGAAGGGTTCAGCCTCTCCCAACTGAGATGGCGTGGGTTTCCTTTCGAGGAGGCCCTTGCCAGCGGTGGCTGTCCAAGCTCTGCAGCTCTCCGGAGAACCTGATCTGATGCTTCCTTGATTGTCTTCTTGGTGCTGCGCAAAATGGTTTTCTCCTGAGTCCCCACTGTATAAAACAAAAGCAGGCAGCTGGGCAGTGGAAAAATGAACTTCCTTCAGAGTAATTCCCAGCTGTTGTAAAGAAAGTCTGGGCAATGTCTCTTCAATCTGTTGTTTGACCTGGAATGTGCTCGCTCTGATAGCTGACACTCGGTTGTTTGGCTTTCTTTCTCAGAGCGTCCATGGGGTCCCTGAAAATCCCGAGGATCTCACTAGCACCCGACAAAAGGCGGAGGCAGCGACTAGCAGCAGTGTTCCCCCCACATCGAAGGAGTTGTCAGTAATTAATGGTACTTCCCAGAGCTCTTTGTCCACAAAAGACATGAGCCCAGAGTCGAAGCCCAGGCCCAAACCCTGCACCTGGACTTGTCGGGAGTGTTCCCAGTGGATCCCTGACCGAGAAACGTATGTGTCCCACATGAAGAAAAGCCATGGAAAGGTGAGAGCCTGCGTGGAACTCGGGAGCTGCTTCTTCCCGTCCCCCACAAACTTCCTTGAGCGTGCTAGCCGTCCTGCAGCAGCGCAAAGGCACGGGCGGGACAGGCTCCTCTCCAGCCAGCTGCAGCCGTGAGGGAGCCTGTGAGAGAACCAGAGAAACACGCATGACAGTATCGTTCTGCCTTTTTCTTGCAATATGGTTCAGCTTTGTAAGCCCATCGTGTTTGGAATCTGAGAGATTACAAATGCACAAGCTGTCTGGATTCCTTTCCCAACTGCCTCATATGGAGGATTGGTAGTGTTCCCATTGTACAGATGGGGAACAGTGAGGCTGTTTGACTGTGTGGCAAGCAGGTGAGCTAATGGTTGAGGAGGGCTCCATTTGAGGTGAAGCAGACATCTTTGCAGTCTTCCTGTCTTACCTCCCAAGGGGAGCACCAAAACGGTATTATTTCAAGAGGAGTCGGGTCGCGTGTCCGCCCCCGGGAAATCCACACCCGAAAGCCACAATTAGCTGAGACTTTTAGTTGTGTTTGTGCCACATTTCCAAAGGTGTGCCTGATCCACCTGAGACTTGCGGCAGGTAAACTGAAAGAGCATCTTTTTCACATTGGCAGTACCTGAACCCGCATTGTGTGGACCCATTCCTGCTAGCACTCCCTGGGTGGCTCTGGTGTGGAAAAGAAAATGAAATCCAGAGGCAGTTTGCTGTTGCTGTCAGAGTGAATGCTCCTGTTTCTTTCTCAGAATGTAAAAAGGTTCCCCTGCCGGCAGTGCGAGCGGTCTTTCAATGCCTCCAATAGCCTGCGCAAACATACTCGCAACAATCACGACACAGCAAAGAAAGTTTACACCTGCTGGTGAGTGCGCGTCTCTAAAAACGGGTTGTGGCTCTTCCGAGCTGCACAGCGCCATGCAGCGGTCAGCTCTGCTCCTGCCTGTTCTGTGACAGCGATTAGTGCGAGGGATCACGTGCTAGGATGGATCTTCTGGTTCCCCAGCTAAATTCCACAATAGGTGGGATGTGGCATGGCAGGCATTCATAGTGGAAGCACAAGGCTGAAGCTACGCAACTGGACACCGGCTGGTTCAGTGTCTGCAGACTTCGTTCAGAGGCTGGGGGGAACGTCCGCGTGGTTCCGAGTCTGATTTCCAAGCCCCTTTTCAGGGGATCGGTGCAGACCTCTGGCGGACGTGCTCTGTCCCTTCCCAGCAGCCTGCTAGAGAAGGAGGAAGTGGGGGGAGTGCAAAGGTAGGAAGAGGAAAAATCTATCCAGACTCCCTGCAAGGTGGGCAGGAGCTGGATAACTGGCACGCAGCCCCCAGCAAGAGGTCAGGAGGAGCCGAATGAGCAGTTGCTCGTCCACAGGATCTCTGGGCAGGCATCCCAGGGACTCACGGTCCCTGGCCCCTCCCCGCTGCCCCATGAAAGCCCAACCCCCTCCAGCTCCCCATGAGACCGGCCCCGAGCCTGAGGCGACGAAAGTCAGCACTGACTGAACCAGAGGGGGCTGCACCAAACATGGGGTCCTTCTAGAAAGTTTATTTCAAGCTTCCAGTTTAACGGGCTTCCTCTGCTCTTGGAAGGAAATCTTTATTGGCCACAGCACAAAGGTCTGCAAGCGGTGATTCTCGAGATGGGGAGATGTTAAGGCCTGTCTCCCGTGATTGGAACTCTGTTTCCAAGAATGTTGGATACGCTTCTAAGAAGCAACTGGCCTATGAGAGAAGAAATGTTTTAGTAGTCTTTAAAAGCAGTGACAGGCTCCCTAGAGCCTGCGGTGGCGGCTTTGGTCTTGCGGCTTCATCCACACTTCCGTGGCTCTTCCTTTCCTATGCCCTGTTAGGTTGTGCGCAGCCATGCGCAGATTCAGCAGGGCATTTTCTGAAAGCACGCGCATCGCAGCCGGGGCACCCTCGTAGTCTTTTGCCCAGGGCTGGACTGAGGACAAGCCCCCCACCCACACACACACACACACACCCCTTGCTTGAGGCCAAGTGGCATTTCTGTGGCACTGATGAGCCAGGCCTGGTCAGTCATGAACGTCTCCCTCCCGCAACACCTGCCGTAGGCCTGATCCTGCGGCGCCGATTGGCTAGTCCTTGTGTTAATCAGGAAGCCACCCTCTCATCATGCAAAAGCTGGTTTCAGTGCACAAGATAAACATGGATAGAAATGTGTTTTGTTTTGTTTTTTGAAGTGCCAGACAAGCCTGCAATTGTATAGCCATGCCCAGGCTCTCGGAACAGAAAGAAAAACAATTTGAAAAGCCCATTTGAAACAATGGGGTTCTTCCCTGCCGTGTGTGGATAGAATTATAATATGCAAGTCAGAGGGGTCTTACAATTGTTATTCACTGTCCAGAAAATAGTTAAATTGATTACTGTGGAGCAGTCTTCAAAGACTTGGCTATTTGAGCAAGAATGGGATCTTAAATAGTCACATGGGTTGTTGTTTTAAAGTAAAGAAAAAAGAATTCTCATCTCCTCTTTTTAGAGAAAGTTCAGACTTCAGCTAAAGAGGCAGACTAATTCTGAGGAAAATGCGGTTTTCATTCTTGCACGTAGTCAGCATAAGGCAGATGGTGATTCAGTGTTAAAAGTTTTTAACTCCTACACTTTACGGGCTCCTGAATTCCTGAATTATTTGGTAACAAACCTGACGTTGCAATTCACATGAGAGCCCAGGCAAATCAGCTCCTCTCCCTGTGATTATCCACATGGCTTGCAGCAAAGGTTCAGACCATAAATGAACAGTGTATGGTGTGAATATTTAAGTCATGATTTCTCTCTTCATATTGTATCAGCTGTTTGATAGACAAAAATATATCTGAAATTCTTCTTTCAAATGCAGTGTTTTATAGGCTATCTTAATTTGTTTTCTTTGCTTCACAGTGGGTTTTTGCATTTTTAAAAAATTATTATTATTACATTACATTTCTGTGTTGCCCAGAGCCAAAGCTCTCGGGACACTTCTCGACATTTAGTCTCCCATCCAGGTTTCAACCAGGCCCAGCCCTGCTTAGCTTCCAAGATCAGGCATTTCAGGCTATGTGCTCCACATGGTAAATTACGAGTTAATAGATATTTATTTTCATTTGTAACTGTGCCACATTGGTATTGAAGGTGACTTGTTTATTTTAAAGGATAGTGTCTTTTCTAATAAATAAAAGAATTCCTATAATACGTAAAACACAAAATATAGCCTTTATTAATAATAGAGAGGTTGAAATGCTGTATTCAAGGCACAGTGAATCGAAATGGTGGTTTAGTAATACTCTGCTGGCATTTACATACAGATAATACTACACCGCAGTAGCATGTGGCATTTTCCAAAGTTGCTTGGGCACAGAGGCAGGTCCCTTCCCCAAGGAACTGACAGATAGAACCTCTTAGTGGGGAAGGTCACAGGAAGAGCCCAGAGAAAGGAAGGGGTGGTAACAGAGGGCGAGGGTGGAGCTCCGGCTGCCGTTCAGATTTTCCTCTCGCTTTGTGTACTTTTTAGGTACTGCACAGATGACGTCCAGACCTTTCCTCAGCCTTCCATGCTGGAGAGTCACATCAGCCTCATGCACGGCATCAAAAACCCCGACCTATCCCAAATACCCAAAGCCAAAGCACCAGCAGAGGACTCGGCAAAAGTAATGCGCGGCGCTGTACGTCGCACGGGGAGGGCGGGTGGTGGGTGGCTGGCCACCCCGTCCAGGCACTGTCCTCGCGTCGCATGTGGAACTCTCCTCCTGCTTTGCTTTCCCAGAAGGGCTAGACTGCTCTGCAGGCATGCACACAAAGCTGCCTCTCTTGAGCCCTGGAGGAGTTGCCGGGCCGCCTACTAAACGACGTGTTCCTTGTTTTGTAGTAAAAGTTCCGTTTGCAGGTCCCCTGTGCATACGGCCGCTGTAAATTAACTCTGCTCGCGTAATCCCTTATTTACGTGCAGCAAGGCCTATAATCAGAATGAGGACTTGAGGCTCGAAGCTCCATCCCAGCCCCTTTGGAATAGCCTTGTAATTTGAACACGCCTGTTGTTTGAGAGGTGATTCCACTTGGCAGTTGCCAGTATGAGTTTCCTAATTAAATCCTAGGCTCAGGCACAAGAGAGCGCTGAAGAGGCCCAGGTAATTTTGCCAGCAGAGTCAAAAAAGTTATTTTGCCCCCAACGTAGCCCTGCTCAAAATAAATCCTACAGTTCCCGGCACGACTGGTTGGGGATTGCTGGGAATTGTGGGATTTTCCCTGCCTGCGCAAGAGTCGATGGGAAATTGAGCACCCTTTCCTAGCAGCTTGCAGTGTTCTTCTGACAAAGTATCTGAGGCAGTGAGTTTACTAGACATGTAGCCATTTCCGGGATGCTGCCTTTTTTTTTTTTACTATGGGCATGGATCCGATTTGGGGAGGGAAATACAGGTCAGTTCAGAGGAAGATCTCTATGCAAGTTGCAGTGCAGTCCAGTTTTTATGCACTTAGACCTTCCGGTGATGTGATTGAACAGACGTAGGGACAAGTTGGTAAACCAAACCAGCAAGGGAAACGGTTCCTTCATCTCTGATCTCTGGAGAGATACGGGGAGGGAACCCTAGATGTTTGGCCGAGTACCCCTGCACTATGGGGTTCTCTCTTTGTGGGAACGGTGCTACCGTGGCCGACTGCTAGAGCAAGCGCTTACACTGCCGATCGGCACAGTGAGGTAATGTGTTTGCTTCACAGGCAAAATCTCCAAAGAGGGTCTCTGCAGGGGGCTTGGACCAGAGGGAAGCCACCACGTCGGGCTGTGAAGATCCACCAGCAAAAAGACTGAAGGCAGTGCGCTGGAAGTGTGCGAAGTGTGGGTTTGAGACTGCCACCGAGACTGAATTCCTGGAACACATACCTCGGCACAAAACAGACAGTTCCACTTACCAGTGCCTGCTCTGTGGCTTGTGTTACACGTCTCACATCTCTCTGACTAGGCACCTCTTCATTGTTCATAAAGTAAAAGACCCAGAGGAGGAAGAGGAGGAGGAGGAAGAGGAGGAACAGGAAGAGACAGAACAGGAGGGTAGAAAAGAGGGTCTAGAAATGGAGGCAAGCGAGAATGGACTTGTAGAGCCTGATAGCGAGACGAACATTGTGGCAAAGGAAGGAGACATTTCAAAGAGCAAAGACTCTGAGGCCGACCCCGTGTCCTGCAGCACGGAGAAGGCCAACGCGCAGAACAAACACGCGAAGTCTCCCGATGCTTAAGAGGGCATCTTCCTCCCCGAGGTGTCACTCAGCGTGGGGCGGGCAGGGGGCGTGTTCCCAGACATGCTGTCGGCGTCACGGAACGGGCGCCGCATTCCTTTCGCTTTGCCTGGCAAGGGGAAGCCAAGCAAACGGCCACCGTACCTGCAGCACTGAGTCTGTAGCAGGTGCGAGGGGGGGAAGCGAATGTCGGACGAGCGTGTCCAGCCGCACCATGCCTGAGCCTTCAGGGTAAGGAGCACTTTCTTGCACCCCCTTCCCCTCCCCCCCATCCTTCCAGAACAGGAGTGCTCGCGTGCCACTGGAGACCCCCCGCAGCCAGCCCCCTCCCCTCCCCTCCCCATTACAAAATGAGTATTGCTTCTGTGTTACGTTCACTGTTCCTTGTCCAAGGCCACCAAGTATTCCACTTGGACTGCACACGCCTGGGTGATCGCTTCTCCCTCTTCAGACACGAATCCCCCCGGGCTCCCCCACCCTCATGCCACGCAACCCTCCCCTCTTCAGACACTCCGTGGAGTCATTCACATGATTTTCCAAGCTAGCGCTCTCTAGAGGAGACCCTTCCCATACCAGAAAAAGTCTGGGGGAGGGGGTTGCGTTTGAAACTGCGGCATACACATCAGTTCCACGCTCCCGTAGCACGTGCACATAATTCTGGTGCCAGCCCTCCACACAGCTCCCCTCAGCAAGCCCACTCCTGCCAGAAAGCGCTGGGCCTTGGTGCGGGCCAAGCGCTCGCTCACCTGCGTGTGTAACTGGCACGCACCTGCCCTGGGAGGGTGCCCTCCCTTCTCCACTGCAGACAGGCCGTCTTAAACATGGGCACGGGTGCCTGTCCTAAGGAAGAAGAGTCAGGTGGGGCGCGGACTCCTGCGTCCCACCGCGGGCCCAGGCAGGCCTTGTGCCCCAGCCAGCGGCTCAGGTCCTCCCGCTCGCGTGCTCAGCACATCGTTCTGCCTGTGTCGGGTCTCTCTCTCGCTCCCTCAGCTGCAGCAGAGCCGCCTGGAAGGCCCCTCGTCAAGAAATGCACCAGAGCAGCCGCAGCAGCATCCCGCTCTGGACGCAGCCCCCTCGGCCGGCTCCTCCTCGTCCTGCGCCAGCACAGAGCATTCCGGCATGTAAGAGTGGTCAGTGCAGGAGCGGTTCACTCCGAGGAAGTCGCCACGCTGCCCCTTCGAGGGCTCCTGCTGCCCAGATAGCACATGTCCCCCCCGCCCCTGCCCCCCTGTGACTCAGTTGGCTCAACGGACTCTGGGGACTTCCTTCCACCCCCCCATTGACTCGGTCCCCCCCCACACACACATGTGCACACACACCATCTGTGCTGTTTCTTTCTTGTGTGCTTTTTTCTCATGCTTCAAGTAATATTTACTTTTTATACGGTTTTTATGTTTTGAGTCAGAACCCTGCTCATTGTTTACTATAAATAATTTAAAAAGAAAAAAACTATTTATCTTATTGCATTTGAATTGCTCACTTTCTCGTCTGAACGTGTTTTGATAAAACCCTTTGTATTTTTTGATACTGTGTACATTTTAGTCTAGGGAATGTTTTACAAGGTAGCCTAGCTATAGTAACAATAGCAGAGGGTGGGGTGGAGGGTGTCCCTCCCAAGCCATCACATATCTATTTAATCTGCAGCGGCATTTGTGCCTTGCTATAATGTTTACTTCAAAGTATTTCAAATAAAACCATCTAACAGTGCGTGGCTGCTGGGCTCCGTTCTCGAATACCGTGCTTCTCCCGAATGTGAGATGGAAGTCTCCCTAAGGAAGCAGCTGTCCTTTTCTGGCCCAATTTGGCCCTGGTTTGGGACGTGGTTGGGTTCCCAGGCAACTCCTCTTGCTCTCGTAAGGATGTAATTCACAATTTGCACGTGGAGGAGACCCTTACTGAAGCCCAGTATGCCCTCAATTCCTTTATATTCTCGCCCCTTCATTGTGCATTTTTATTTCTGAGGCCCTTTCATCAGGAGCTTGGAAAAAACGTTCCCCTTGCTCTCCTTCCTTCCTTCTGCTCATTTCTAATTCTCTTGCAGCACAATCATACACGTCTTACTCAGAAGTAATTCTCACTGATTTCAACAGGACCTATAAGCATCCAAAGGACTCCCTAAGAAGCACCCATATGGTTCCTGGGGACACTTTTTTTGCTTCCCTTTGTTTTATTTAAAGATGCTTGCTGCAGCACAGCTCAAGAAGGAACTCCGATCTATCCAGTAGCAGAAGGAATCAGGATATGCCAGGCACTTGCTTCTTTTGCACAAGAGTTCCCCTTTTGCCCTGGTTTTCTTTTCCCCTTTCAGCTTTCTAACAGCTTGGTCTTGTGTGTTTCCAGAAGTCCCGCTCTTGAATAAAAGGATTTCCTCCTGCCTTAAGTAACCCACAGTCGGTAAATTTCCTTCCGCAGAGGCTTGCCCAGCTTATGTGTAAACAGACATGCCGAGGCTTGGCATTTTCGATGCTGCCCCCGAGTGCGGGTGGTGAGCCCTGCTCAATTCTGAGTAGGCCTGCACAGGCGGCTCCTTCTCTTGGGGGTAGGCGGGAGTCTCCAGGCTGCTTCGGAATAGGGGTCGCCTATTAAAAAGGCAGGTATTTGAACTGCCAAGCTGGGAGGCTCTTCTTGCGCCCGCTCCTTCTCGGAGAGTTCCGCTCTGCTCGCCCCTCTGCATTGCACTGTAGTTTGGGCTGCTAACCAACGGAAGATTTCTTAATGGATTGATCACATTCGTTTTGTTCGCTTCCCGACCAGCCCTGCAGGCTCGAGGCACCTTGCAGAGTGGCTTGATCTAGTCCCGACCGTGACATGCCCTGGGTGGCTTTGGGCCTCGCCAACCTCGCAGGGTTGTTGCGGCGTTAAAATGCCACCAAGGGTCACATGGGCGCCCGGCAAAAGACACACAGACAGACAAAGGGGACTTCCAGGCAAAGCGAGAATGCGATCGCGACACACGCTGCAGGGCGGCGCGGTGAGAGACGACGCCGCCGCCCTCCCGCCAACGCAGGCTCCGGAGGACTCGGGGCGGGGCAGCGCTCTATGGTCTCCGCGGAGGGGCCGGAAGCGGCGGAGAGGCCGGAAGCGGAAGCGCCGACCTCCTGGTCCTCCGGTGCCGGCCCTTTCGCGCCCCCTCCCCTTCCCCGGGATGTTTTCGCTGGATTTCTTGGACGATGTCCGGCGGATGAATAAGCGGCAGGTGCGCCGCACGGGCCGGGGCCGCGGGCCGAGCGCGGGGGGGAGCGCCGTGCAGCCGCGGGCGCAGCGGGGGCTCTTCGCCGCGCCCCCTCCGGGCCTCTGGCCTCCGGGGCCGCGAGGGGGGAGGAAAGCGGGGGCGCAGAGAAGGCTGGGGGTTTCGTCCACGGCGCTTGCAGGGCTGCGTGTGGGGCGGGCGGGCGGGCGCCCCGTGAGAGCTGGCCGGCGGGAGATTAAGGCCACGCGAGACGGACGCCGCGCGCGTTATGTAGAGGGCAGTCCTGTGCAATGAAACCCGGAGACGAAGCGAGTCGGGAGGGGCCTCCCGGGCCGCCTAGTCTGATCCCGGCTCCGCTCATGTAATCCCCAACGTGTGGTTGCCCGGTCTTTCCTGGAGAGAAACACAGAAAGAAAGATTGCGGAGACAGAAAAGAGTCCTATGTAGCCATGGCTGGCTGGGGCATGGTAGACACCGTAGGTCTTTTTCTTCTTCTTAAGTACGTGGGATTGTGTCCTTAAGGAACGGCTTTATTCTTTGTAAGGCTTAATATCCTACCTGTCTTTGTGCTGTGTCTCCCTACTGGGGTGAGAAAAATCATGAATGTGACGTGCAAGAGAGGCTGTGGTTCAGGAACAGAGCACCTGACCTGCATGTTGAAGACCGCTTGTTCAGTCCCTGGCCTTCCCAGGGGGAAGAATTCTGCCTGAAACACTGGAGAGCTGTGGGGGACATTTGTGTCTTGGGGAAAGCTCTGCATGTGTGTCTTGGACGAGAGGGCTGGTCGCGTTCGGGGTGATCTCTCCCTTCATCTCTGTCCTTCACTCCCTCCCAGCTGTATTACCAGGTGCTGAACTTTGGGATGATCGTTTCCTCAGCGCTGATGATCTGGAAGGGGCTGATGGTGGCAACAGGGAGTGAGAGTCCCATTGTGGTCGTGCTGAGGTAAAACTCTGCTGGGACTCTTTGCATACAACCAAGCGGCAGTGTGAGGTTTTCACGGGGGAGAAGCAGCTCAAATAGCCTGGAATGGCTCTTAAGGTCCAGAGCAACTGCTGGACGGGGCTTCTGCCCACCTGGCACGAAGCAGTTTTTAGCGCTGGCTTGATCAAAGGGCACATGAAGCCGAGGAGAAGCTTCTCTGGCACACGGGCCTTGACACACCTGACACTATGCTCCATGCACATCTCTTGCCAGAACCTGAGCTGGGGAAGCCAGAAGGCTTTCTGTCTCTCTGCTTGTTTCTTCCTCGCTCGAATCTCAAGTGTGCCCACTCACTGCAGGCGTAACGCAAATATGCAGCCCTGAAAGTTCATTCACCCGGCACCAGATCAGCCATTCTGAAATTTCAAAGGCTGAGGATTTCGCATCACTTCTAAAATGCCAGTAATGGGTTAACAAGCCAGCCGGAGTTGAGGAGGTTGTTGATGAAGAGAGTCTCAGAAACAGCTCTGCGTGTGACAAATTACAGTCCTGGAAGTACATGACAGTTAATTCTTTGGATACGTATGATGAGTCTAGTAATGCCGTCTGGTGCAGCGCAGACAGTACTTCTTTTCGTATCAGCTGCTTAGTCCTTGAAAACCTGCCTGGTTGGTACCATCTCCAGGCAAAGGTGCCTGCTCTGAGCGTTCTTGTTCACTGACCTCTTTGTCTTCCAGTGGCAGCATGGAGCCGGCATTTCACAGAGGAGACCTCCTGTTCTTAACCAATCGCATTGAAGAGCCAATCAGAGTGGGTGAAATCGTGGTCTTTAGGATAGAAGGAAGAGAAATTCCAATCGTGCATCGAGTTTTGAAAATTCATGAAAAGTATGTTTCAGATCTTGGACAGCAAAGCTTGCAAAAGTCTGTTAAGTTGGCTTATGCCGGGGTCTTTTTGCAGACACATCTGTGCTGCTGAGTTCTTGCCCTTGTTCCCAGAAAGGTATCTGTGTAGTAACCAAAGGACCTTTCTTTTTGATGGAGCCCATCTTTGGTGTGTATCGTTCCTCCCACAGCCCCTGAGTACCTCCTTGTCCTTTAAACCAGCAATCCACCGGATGCAGCAGGCGGTTCCGGTGGGCTGAGTGTAGGAGCCACGGTGAGCACGCCCTGTTCTGCGGAACCGCTCCTGGCCTCCTTCCCCACGGAAGTTTGCTTTTCGGGACAGGCGTGCTCGGTTGTCTTGCTGACCTTTGCCCTGTTCTGCAGCCCTGCAGTGCAACTGCATCCTTTTCTGCGGGGGGCGGGGGTGCGTACCTTCTGCCTTGGTCATCTTCTAGCAGCTGACCTGACTCTGCCTTTGCTCTCCTCTGGTAGGCAAAATGGCGACATCAAGTTTTTGACGAAGGGCGATAATAATGCTGTCGACGACAGAGGCTTGTACAAGCAAGGGCAGCACTGGCTGGAGAAGAAGGATGTTGTGGGAAGAGCGAGAGGGTAGGTGACGAAGGGCCAGCAGGGGGCGCTGTGTGGCAAGTGTCCTTGAACCCGTGGACCCATCAGTTGTTTCTTGTGGTGGACCGTGGAAAAATGTTGGGGGCTATAATGCTTCAGTCCCTTACCATTGGCCAGGTTGGCTGGGACTGATGGGGACTGTGGTCTAAATATGAGCAGGGCCCCAGCTTGGCTGCTGCTGCAGAAGGCATACCTTACACTGAGCCAGACCTTGGGTCCATCCGCTCAGCGGGCCTGAAGGAGGACTCCTGGCACGGTCCGCTGGCCTGGGATCATTCTCACTTCTCCCCCGCAGCAGAATAAGACCTGCTTTGATTTTGGACAAAGGTGGCCAACGGAAGTGTCTTACTTTAGACTGTAGGCAAGGAAATGTCCCTTTTTAAACTGTTCCCCTTGATAGAGTGCACCCTGCAAGGAGAAAACCAGCATGGCAGGGAGAAGGGCTGGACTGGAAGCTTTCTGCCTGATGTGCTGAGCTTTGATTTGTAAGGACTGTTCTTAAGTGGGGAGGGCAGACTGCAAGAATTTTAATCCCAGTTGCCGCTTGGAATGGTACCTTCTTGGGGTTCTGCCACCTTGTTCTCTTGGCTGCCTAATTCAGGGTGAGGTCTCGCTCTGTCAGGCAGATGGGGCCTGTTTCGCAGAGCCCGCAGCCAGCCCAGGGCTGGTGTCTCAAACAGATGACTTTGTTTTCCATTTTAGATTTGTGCCATACATTGGAATAGTGACCATCCTAATGAACGATTACCCCAAATTCAAGGTATGACCAGTTCACCCGATCGCTTGGAGCCAGAGCCTTGACTTGGGGTGGCTTTTGCATGGAGGGTGGGGGTGGGGGGGCTGGTGTGCTCCTCTCTGCTGTTCTTTACCGCAGTGCCCAACCTGGGCAGCTGATGCTCTTTTAAGGTGCTGCACCATTCAAATCGGTTTGGTTAGAGGACATACAGCAACTTTCCCCAAAGACTGGGTGAGCCGGGAACAGCCAGCTCTCTCAGGTCCCCATCATATAACCCGCTGCCTTCAGTCCAAACCTAAAGGTGCTGCAATGCGGGGCATCGCTACTGAACGTTCCTGAGGCGGAGGGAGGCGCCAGGGGCTGTGGCATTCATGCCTTTGGTGTTAAAATCGGGCGGATTTCCGCAGCCAGGTGCCCCTTTTCCTGTTGCCCTAGCTCTGCCAAAGAATCAGCTGGCTTATGCCAGCGCATCGTCAGTGCTCACAGGCACACGCCTGGATCCTTGCTTTGATTTTGGGCTTCTGCGGAAACGCCAGGTTTGTCTTGGAAGCCACTCCCCACGATGCAAGGCACAGTTGTGCATTTCTGTGCCTTCTCTAAGTGGGCCCGACGGCTGGAATACTCACGTGTGTGTTTTCCCCTCCCGACAGTACACAGTCCTCTTTCTGCTGGGCTTGTTCGTGCTCGTCCATCGAGAGTAGGCCTGCCGCCAGGAAGGCCGGCTGGAGATGCCGGTGGCCCAGAGCAGACAGTGGGGTGTTATCTGTGTACATTTCACTGCTTCTTAACCGAGTTGGGTTTGGCTTTTGGTTTTATTTTCTACTACTGCTGTGTACCAGGAAAGTGGATCCCAGTATTTTGAACGGTTTGTCACATTTTCGCATTTTTGTACGTCGGTGAATTTTTATATTAAAAGTTTTGAGCCAAAGCCCTCTTGCCTGTCTTAAATCTGGGAGTTCTCCTTTTCCCCTTCTGTGATTACATTTAGCTCCACGTCCCTCTTCTCCAACCTAGCACCTTCCAGATGTGGTGGGACCACAACTCTCAGCATCCCCAGCCAGGGTACAGTGCCCCAGCCTGGGCTGGCTGAGAATGATGGGGGAGCGGGGGAGCTCTGCTCGACCAAAGTGAACCCGCTTGGCAAAGTGCTCTGCTTCTCAGCTTAAGGGCCTCCGAAGTGGCAGGAAGTCTGAGGCAGAGGTATGTATCCAAATACAGATAGAAGCATCGTTACTATAGAAATCCTGACTTCCAATTCCAGTTGTAAAGCTTTATGCTCGCCACTGCTTCTGAGGCTTCCCTTGGAAACAGCAGGGAACAGTGTCAAGTCTTGCATTTGGCTTTTACTATTACTGCCTGGTTTATTTCACAGAGCGTAAGCTCCTTTCCTGAACTGAAGGCCTGCAGTGTCTAAGGAAAATCAGATCAGAGAACTCTGCATGGCCAACCAAGAACAGGTATCCTGGTCTCTCTGAAAGTGAGGCAAAAGACAACAGAAACTATATGCGACCCCTTCTGGAAGGAATCTTCTCTGCTGGAAGCAACAGAATGAAGTCAGCAAATCCAAAGGTGGTAGCACACACCACTTCAGATGAGGGGTGGCATTTTTAACACTTTCTCCTAGTGTAAAAACCCCTGCAGATAAAAAACAAGCACACAAAGGAATTGTGGGAATTCTAGCTCAGCTCTTGTACTTCTCTGTGCGATTCCTGTTCACAGGGAAATGCTTCCGTTCTTAAAAATGTCTGTCCAGCTCATCTGAGGTGGAACGATCCATTCTGTACCGATTCGTCGTCCCCCGAATCTGGGCACTCAAGTGCAGCTTCTCAGATAAGGCCCTCTATTCTGGGTGGAGATGAAAACGGACTAAGCAATGCTTTGTGGTCCCTGTGTGAGAAGGGAATGATGTGGCTCCATGGCAGAGCACGTGGTTGGCATGAAGGAAGTTCCTAGACGCCTCCGGTGAAAAAGGGTCAGGTTGCCGGGGTGAGGGCACATTGTTCTGCCTGAGAACAATAGGCGACAAAGACTGGATTGGGGTGAGCAAGCTATTGGCCCCGAGGGGCGCGTGCTCCCTGCTCGCCCACGTCTGTCACTGCTGTGGCTTTATGGACGGGGTGACTCACTTTGGCTGCTCTCCATGGAGAGCAGAGAATGCGCGCTCATTATTCGCCTGATCGCTGCCCCAGGTGCGTCACACTTTCTGAGCAGGTCACCAGGTTGTGCGTTCGCTTTAGCACAATCGCCTCCCCACAGCAGCAACCGCAGGGGTCTCTTGGAAGTCGCCAGCACGGCTGCTTCTCGCGTGCCCATCGCAAGCTGCCAGGCGAATGCTCCCGCCCCTTGCCGAGCGGCCCGCAGCAGGAGGACCTTCTGGAGAACTTCGAAGCCGAAAGCCAGTGTGACGGCGTCGCTGTAGCAGTCCCCCGCGATCTGGTGCCCCCACCACGGCCTGGCTAGCTGAGGATGATAGGAGTAGTAGTATCGCAGTGAGAATGGGCAGGGCTGATCCCTACTCAGCCAGGAAGCTCAGCCAGAGGATCTCGGTCTCACAGGGCCCTGCGGTTGCCGTGGCTGTGAGCAGCGGGGGCACGTGAGCGGCCCTCTGACACGATTGCCTTGTCTTTCCAGTTCTGTCCCCATCAGTAGCTCTGGTGGGTGCTTTCTGCAGAGCTTCTGCTGTGCTCCAACCTCACTCTGACGAGGCTGCTGCGGATGAGGGGTAGGAGTGAGTAGAGGCACCAGGTAGGGGCACTGGACGATCTGGAGTGGTTCTGCTGGCCAGTAAGCTCAGTGCTATCGATGCCGATCGGTCCGGGTTTCAGGCCTGCCGAGAGATGCTGGAGGTTGAACCCAGAGCCATGTGCCTAAAAAGGAGCTCGGCCACTGGGCTGTGGCCTCTGCCTAAAGCGCCCACAGATGCCAACGACGTGGGCCGCTGTCAGGTTAGGACTTCCGAGGAGACCCCCCCTCAGCCGTGCCTCTTGGCTCAAGGACTCCTGTGGCTCTGGAACAGGTCGCGGTGTGACCGATTCCCGATAGCTCACCCGACGTGTGTCACCAGCGTGGCAACCTCTTAAGCACCAAGCTCTCCTCTCCTTCCACAGCCCAGCCCAGTCTGCAATCCTTTTGGGCTGCTGCAAAAGTTCTGCTTGCAAGTTCTGTCCAGGTGGGAAGCACGTGGTCACACAAGCATAGCAGTAATTTTAAAATATCCCTTCAGGCTGAGCATCGGGCAGATCTGGAACGCTTTTCCCCATCCCTTCCACTTTTCATCAAGGCTGCTTGAAGCACCTTTCTGAGAGGTGTAGCGTCTCCAGCATTAGCTATGGCTGTCAAGAAGCACCTGAACCCCTTTCTACAGGGGCCCTCAACCTTTTGAGGGCAATGGGCACGTCTGGAATTTTTAGACCGTGCCATAAACACTCACAGAACAGGTACTCATTCATAACATGCCCTCCTGGATAGAGGATCTCCAGTTACAAACTCATTTTCCCGAAGGCAAACTGGGAGATGAGAAGGACCTAAGTGGAAGGCAGAAGGGGAATCAGCGCGAAAACAGAGCCATTCATTTGAACCCAAGGAGACTGGAAAAGCACAACAGCACGGAAGCCCCCCGGGCAGCGGCTGGGGGACGGCGTGGCCCCTTGCCCATCCTGGGGAACTGGGTTTGGCCCCCTGGCCTGACGTCTTGTGCCCGTGAGCCAAGGGCAAGGAAGAGACGCCTCCCTGCATCACCTCGGCCTCCTGTGTCACGTTTCATGCTCTTTCTAGATCTGGCCCCCGCTGAGGCCTTCTCTCTTGCCTTTTCCCAATCCCCTTATGAAAAGGTTGCTAATTAACACCTTCCATACACATTATGCAAATGCCGTTGTTCTATGCGCAAGCAGCAGCTAATTGCTGTGAAGAAAGGTGTTACCCACCTATAAGGCATAAGAATAATTATGCTTTGCTTTTAAGCTCAAAGTTTCTGCTTGCACCCCTCCCACCCCCAACCCCACGATTTAATTTGTAGTGAGAAGCCCAGAGGAGACAATCCAGGAAATGAGGCAGCCTTTGGAAAGGAGCGGAAATGTTCTCTGTCCCTCTGCCAGATTCCTGAAGGAGCTCCAGCTTCTCCCGGACCATTCCTTGGTCTCCTTGTGCTACCAGCATCTCTCACTGCTAGGCATGACTGCTCAAACAGGGCTGCGTAGCATCTTGCAGGCATGGCATCGTCGGAGGCGGGGGCTCTGCTCCTCCTCCCTCTGCAGCCCCCCCTCTTACTAGCCACAGCCTTCTGTGTGCTGGCACAAGGGGAGCGAGTCAGCCACGTGCGAAGCAAACAGCCCCTCATTAGATGCAAGCCGCTGTGTGCAGCCTGCGCAGAAAAGGAACAGATTGTGGAACTTGCAGGATGCTGAAATATGACAGGTGCCATTTTTGAGCAACGGCTGGTGTTTAACTGGGGGGAGAGGAGAGACAAGGTTCTTAAGAGGTCTCTTTATGGTCCCACCGCAAATGGTCCAGCAGCCGCCTGTGATGCGCACATAGCCACATTCCGCCTGCGCAATGGCACAGCAATGGATGCATTATTTGCAAGAAGTAGCATGCTTTTCCGGCGCAAAAAATACTGTGTCCGTAACACAGAGGATGGCCCGGTTCACACCTCACGGCCAAGACCTTGCTTGTACGACCCAGGAATTGACACAGCCACATGTAGGGACTTTGCCCACTGCTGCTACTTTAAACCAGCCTTCTGGAATAGCCTCGGAAGGCGCCCTTCCTGGGTTGTTAGCAGGATGCCTGAACATCAAGTTCTGGATTGTTCATGTGTTGAATCCAGCTTTATTCCAATAGGAAACCATGAAAATTGTTGTTTAACTCCTAAACAGCTCAGAGTTCAAGCTTCAGGTAATAACCCAGGGACAGGGCCTTCCTGGGTTGTTTCAGCCAGCAGAAGAGGTGAACAAGGAGGAAACGGAGCTCTCTCTCCTGTGTGGTCATCCCGATTCATAGGTTGTTTAACCCAGGGACTGGCTGTTATGTGTGAACCAGGTCAATGTGATATCTCTGCACCTGTATGCTTGGCTTTACCTTCTGTTTTTATACGGGATGGCAGAGAACGCTATGTGATCAATTTAGCATATTGGCTCCAGAGCTCAGGTCATTATGTATTGTTTTCTTAAGAACCATCCAAGGTTTGCTATGAACATAAATTAGGCAAATCAGGCATAATTCGCCTTCAAAATGCAAGCTTTAGGTGTAATTGGCTGGTCTGCAGGCATTATCCTTTAAGGGCTGAGAAGTGGCTTTCAGAGAGTTGTGAGTATTTCCCCTTCTTCCTTCTCCCCTTGTCCCCGTATTGAAGATGCTTAACGGAGAATGCAGGAGAAGATTAATTATTCTGTTATGGTGTGAAGAGTGAAAGACTGAGCTGGCTCGTGTGTCACAGCAACGAATCTTAATTTGCCACGATTGGCCATTGTGCATGCTGGTTGCATTCAAATATTCCGCCTCTGGTGGGGCTGATTTGGGGTTGCTATTTGACCTTCAAACTTGGACGTTCTAGGTTAATCATGGGTTGAGTAAGGCACAGCTCACCCTCAATTAGTAGTTAGGTTAACTGTGGGTTGTATAATCTACCGTTAACCTATAGTATCAGTGTTCGGATGTCATGTAGCAACTGCTGCTTAGCTCCTGAGTGCTCCTGCGACATGCAGCAGGAAAGCTAGGGACCATTTGAAGGAAACGCGTCAAAGGTCCACCGATAGACTGGGCCTCTGCAAGGCTGCAGGGAGGCATCTCTGCCAGCCCCCCCCCCCCGAAAGGGGGAGCCTTCCCACGCAAAGCAGGCCTTGTGCCACCAGGCCGTGGCCCCCTCCCAGTCAAGCAAACTGCATGGGAGCAAATCCGCGCCACGCTCGCCACTTCAAAGGATGTACCAATTTCTCGCATCTTTTCAAGCAACGGGCTCTTGTTTTCCTCCCAGGTAATCCCGCTAAGGCATCCTGCATCGCATCAGACGTGCCTCAGTGCCTCCAGTAATTGCCCCGGGGAATATGAAGCGGTTGGTTCCTCCGCCAGCCTGGCCTGTAATTGGCACCCGCTTAGCTTTGGCCCGCACATCTCCGCTGTAATCCCTTCAGGAGTGCTGGCTCCTTCGCGCCCTGGCCAAACAACACCCCCCCCTCCAAACCCCGAGCTTGAGGTGCTCAGTATTGGCCTGTACCCAATCCAAAACTTTGGAGCTTAATCCCCAAATTTTGGCAGTTCTCGGGTTGCAGATTTTTTAGTCTTTATTTTTTTTTAGCAGCTTTTCAACCAGCTCTGGGTGTGCTCCTTCAGGCCATGCCACTGCTCAAGGAGCAAAGCTCAGGGAACCAGGGTTCAATTTGGGTGCCAGGAAGCACTTCCTGACAGTCAGGACCCCGAGGGTGTGGAATGGGCTTCCAGGGGAGGTGGCTGAGGCCCCATTGGTGCAGGTGTTCAAGGACAGGCTGGATGTCTACATGGTGGGAATGTCGTGAGCGGAGCCGGCTGGTGCTGGAGGTCAGACTAGATGGCCCGGGAGACCCCTTCTGACTCGCTCTGTCTCTATGTTTCTAACACAGGGAATGTGAAACCTCAAAGCAGCTGAGCTGCCTGAAATTGTTCTTAAGTAATTCATGTTTCTAGACCTCCACTTGTGCACCCTTTCAGGTAAGGCTGAGTAAATCATTCAGTTAAAACCTTCTGGTCGAATCAAGTTCTCTGCCCAGTATACCAGGTGGTGGTTGCTGCGGCTGGATGTTATTCTAGTGCTGATACGCCTGATAATAGCCACAACAGCAGATGCTAAGCCCCTTCTTTAAAAAGCTTCCTCTCCTGCAGATGGATCAGAGAAGTGTCTACTTTAGCAGAGGCAGGCGACATAACGGGAGAACTCGGGAGGCCTTTTTCTCGCCGTTGGTGCTGCTGGTTCCTCTTCCTGTGTTGTGCAGTGTACAGCAGAGCCCTGCACAAGAAGCAAGGCCCACCCAGTTCTCTGGGGGCGTATCCCTTGGCAAAGGGATCGAGAAATACAGCCCCAGGTTTGAAGCAGCAAGCTCAGCCCCCCTTCCCTGGGAGGGAGCTGCCAGGTGCTGCAGGACAACTGGGTCTCCCCTGCCTCTCTGGGGAAGACCCAAAGGCCTCTGCCCAAGGACACGGGAAGAAGAGCCAGCGGGCTGCATGGCCAGGACACCCCCCCCCCATCAGCAGCTGGTGGCTCCAGCATCAGTGGGGTGCTGCACCCACTCTGGCCTGAGCTTCTTAAACTGCTGGCTCAGGATTCGAAGCGCTG
This sequence comes from Varanus komodoensis, assembly GCF_004798865.1. Lineage (NCBI taxonomy): Eukaryota > Metazoa > Chordata > Lepidosauria > Squamata > Varanidae > Varanus > Varanus komodoensis. The sequence continues at coordinate 3,194,195 of NW_025336308.1, forward strand.
TACGGCTGTTCCCTGTCTAAACGCGCCCAGCACCTGGAGCGGATTTCCTGCCCAGGCCCACCCGCACGCCGGCCTGGAGTCGGAGGGCAGCCGCGCTGAGTCGGACGGGGCTGCCTCCCCTGCCGAGAGTGGAGCGAGGGCGCTGCAGGCAGCGGGGGACCCGGCCGCCTCCCCCCCCCCCCCGAGGCAGCTGCCTCTGCCCCTTGCTAGTCCTCGGGGAGGATGCTCCGGGGGCTGATCTGGCAGCCGCCGGTGCCACCCCCGCCAGCGGCCTCAGGCCCATCGGCCTGCGCTCTGCCCTTGCTCAGCAACACTGTCTACCAAATCCCCAGGGCAGGGGAGGCCCCCGCATTCCTATGGCGCCTCATCGGAGAGCTCCCCGCGCCCTGTGCGGGCGCCTCTTTGGGGGAGAGTTCAGCACCACGGATAGTTCCCGCGCGGCTGAACGGCCCGCCTGCGGCGGCCGCGCAGCTCCGGCCCTGGCCTTCCCCGCGCCCGGGCGCCCCCCTTGCTGCCCCGCAGCCGCCCGCGGGAGGCGGCGCATCCGGGAGGCGGCGGGCCCGGAGCTCCGCGCCGGGGCTGGACGTGCGGGCGCCGGGGCGCGTCCCCGGCCCCGCGCGACAGTCTCCGCCCCGGGAGTCGCCGGGCTATTTAAACCGGGCGCGGGATGCGGAGGGGAGACGCGGCGGCGGCGGCAGAGGAAGGCTCGGCGAGGAGGAGCGGGAGCGCGCCCCCTGGTGGCCGGACGACGCGCGGCGGGCGCCCCAGCAGCCCTCGGCCGGTCCGTCGAGGGTCCTCGCAGCCTCCCGAGCCATGGCCGCGGCGGGCCTCGCCCCCGGGGCCCTGCGGGTGGGCTGCCTGGCCTGTCTGCTCCTCTGCGCCGCCTCGTCCTCGCTGGGCGACAAGCGCAACGGACCCTTCCGGCTCAGGGAAAATCTCTGGGCCACAGGTACGGCCAGCCCGCCGCGGCCCCCGCCCTCTCCCTGGAAGGGGCGCCCCAGCCGCCCCGCGCCTTCCCCCGGCCCGGCCCGGCCCGGGCAGCGCTCGCGCTTGCGCACAGAGCCAGGGGCGCCCCCGCCAAGCAACGGGGCTGCGGGACCCCCCGTGGGAAAGCAGTTCGCTCGCTGCGATCGCGCCCGGGAAAGTGGGCGGCTGCACCTGCGCCGGCTTCAGCCGAGCCTTGAGGCTCTCCGTGCTCGCGGAGCCCGCGCCCAACACGAGGAGCTCCGCGGGTGGCTGCTCCTCCGACGGTCGGGCTTCCGTCCAGAGCGGGCCGCCGAGGTGAAAGCTGCCAGCCAGGGGTGGGTGTGTGGCGGGGTCTGGGTGGACAGGGCGAGGCTGCCGGGATGCCTTAGGCTGGTCTGGCTCGCCAAGCGGTCGGGACAGGCTGTTGGAGTCGATGGGAGAGCGGCGGCGGCGGCGGCTGGAAAAGCTTCCCAGCTGTGAGACCCACTCGGCCGTGGGACCAGCTGCCTGGAGGGGTGGGGGGCTCTCCCGCACTGGAGCATTCAGAAAGAAACTGGGCAGCCGTCTGGCTGGGATGGTGTGACTTGGTGTCCTGCAACAGCAGGGGGGTGGACTCGATGGCCTTCATGGCCCCTTCCGACTCCGCCACTCTATGATGCTATGAATCCCTTTACCCCAAGACTCTCCCGGGCCAGTTTGCAGAAGCGCTGAGGGCGCCTCCAAGCTCGTCTCTGGAGAAACGGGGAGCCGGTGTGGTGCATTTGGCTCCGCTTTGGTCTCTCCCCGTGGGTCGCGTGCATGTTGGCGGGCGAGTCTGGGGGAGCCAGTCTGGGCACCAGGCTCGGCCAGTGTTCTGCCTGTACCCTGGACTCTCATGAGCCAGCCGTCAGGGACACGGGACCGAGGGTCCAATCCGCCTTTCGTAGCTGACAGTCTAACTTCAGCAGCTGACTGAAATGCTGCATCTTTTAACTAAGCGGCCGGTGAAAGCTTTACGTACCTTAAATGCTGTGCCCAGTTTGGCAGGGTGGGGTTTGCTTTTTAAGCTATTCAGGGTGCGGAAAACAAAGCCTTCAGCACCAGCTGAAGAACAGCTCTGGACAAAACCTGATAAACATACATTATTTAGCCCCCGTAAATAAATTGAGAAAATATGAATATTAATAATATATCACTTGCAATGTCCCTCCCAGGTCCATTTCAGACATCGCTAGCAAACTTTAATTATAATTTGTGTTGTATTAATAGTTATTATCATATTCGGATTTGCTGGACATGTCTGGGATGGAACCGGACGGGGGCCACCTTGAATTATTCTTTAAATGTATGGTGTTATTTTACAAACAAAGGGAGAGGAAGCAGGGAGGGGGAGGGAGAAAGGATGCCCCGATACTCCCGTAATGCCGAACATCACTTTCACAAGAGACGGTGAGCAGATTTCTCATCTTTTAAAAATGCAAGCTATTAATTTTGAAGCATGCTTAACAACTTATAAAATCCACTTAACCATCCCGCATTCTCTCCCTTCCTTTCAACTGCCCCTACTAGGAGTTCCTCCTGATTAAAAACTATGGAAGCTTTCAAAAAATTCACTTAAGAATCTAACCACAACTCCTCTCTCTCTGTATACAACGTCGGAAAAATCAAAGAAACACCCGTAAAGGTGGCCTCTAAGCAGGGTCAGGGGTGTGAGAGAAGAAGAAATGTATCCACATGGAGTGGGAGAGAAAGATCATTTTTTAAAAAACCGAACACTCCAGGTGATTCTTAACTTGCACACGCGAGTGCTTCTTTGCCTGCGTCCTGCGTGTTTGCCACCCGCTGAATCACCACGGTGCTGCTTGTCAATGTGTTTTCCAACCCCGTCCAATGAATTGGGTGAGTTAGGATAATGCCCCGAACGCCTGGTAATGCAGCACCTCTGTATCGACATGCTGCTATTCTGCTTCATGCTTCCAGTTTCCTTTCTGCTTTATGATCAGGGTGTTGCGGCATCGCCCCTTCCACAAGGAAAATCCAGCATGGCACGCCAAGCGAGCGAGCGATGCAAGCTGGCAGGAGATGGGCCAGGTCTGGCCGGCTTGGGACCCAAATCGTGCCTCGGGAGGCCCCGTCCCCCCACACGGTTTATCACAGGCAGGCAAAATCCGCAATGCAGCAATTCCACCTTCCAGTTCTTGGTGCTTTAGCGCCGGGGTTGAAATGAATCAGAATAGGCGCGACCAAAAAAAATTCTCTACCAAAATTCCCCCATTCAAATTTGTTGGCACATATTCTCATCTGTATTCTGCTAATTTCATCTTTCCCTGATGTGGATAGTGTAAGTGCAAATTTTAGCACTTTTTTAAAAAAGGCAAATATTGAAAATTGCAAGAGATATTTAATTCTTTTGCCATAGTCTATCACAACATTGATAATTTGCTCACAATGAGCATTTATTTTCCAATTGCATGCACTTTTTAATATATACTTTAAGATATTGGGAAGACTATACAAAATTAAGATCCAATATCAAATGTTATTAAATGGACAGTTCTTGTTTTTCTTGAACTCGCTTAACCTCTGCACTTTCTTGCCTGTGGAGGGGCCATCCATCCATTCCCCCACTTCCAAAAAAATTATTCGGTTTAGGACAAGAGAAACCACGCCTTGTTATTTGCATGTGCCAGTAAGGGCATCTTTCCAACCCAGCTACAGTGGGACGGGGCTGGATTCTGCAGAATTCTGTTTATTCAAGTATGTCTCCCTGGCGTAAGAGATCCGGAAAGGTGAAGACAGTCATATTCTGCTGACCAAAGGCAGGGAGCCTCTTTCAGGACCAGGCTCGGCTTAGAAGATCCTACTGGGACCTCATTCCAGTGGTAGGAGTGGTAGAAAGGAAGGGAACGGCCCCATAGCGACCGCAGCAACTGCAACCTCCAGCCTGTCTTGGCTTGAAGCTCTTGCTTACTGTAACTAAGTCTTGGGAGAGGCATTGCAAACCCCCGGGAGACCCCGGGAGCTGCCTTGGGACCAGGGAAAGCAGAAGGCTGAGGTTTCGTTCTGCGTCTATGCACAGAAGCATGTGCGCATGCACCAAGGTTGCATAGAGAAAAGCTGGGGCTGGGACGAAGCCGTGCCGTGAGCGCCACAAATGCAAGCAGAGGTGCCCTTCGGGTCACCGCTCTGTGCCGCGCTTGGCTCTCGGCAATGGCCTGGAAACGGACCATTCTCGTTCGCAAGCGTGTGAATACACCCACGCACCAGCTGTCTCAGGCTAACGGGAGAGCGCAGAGCAGGGTGGGCTCTCCGGGAAGGCCAGAGATGGAGATGGGCTGATTCACAGAACCATCAGGTTTGTGTGGGGACCCTTGAAGTGGCTCCAGGGTGGGGTTGTCCTCTTGGCAAGCAATATTGCTTGGAAGGTGTTGGCCTGCAGAGATGTGTAGGAGTCGTGCAAGAGAGACAAGGTACCTTCTCTGGTCGACAGGATCTCGGGTGAGCCCAAGAAGAGCTTGGCACCGGGCTGGCGTCACTGAGCGGCTGCCGAGAACTGCGCCCCAACAGGGCTGGCCGAGCAGCCCCCCTTTCCTTTCCTTTCCTTTCCTTTCCTTTCCTTTCCTTTCCTTTCCTTTCCCTGCCCTCCCCACCTCTTGCCTCACAGGCTGCCCAGGAAGGATCCGGCGGCTCTTGCCAGAGGCCTGAACTGCTCGGCTGAAATGAGGCCGCAGCTCCCCGCCCTGGATCCGGGGGTGACCCTCTGGTCCACCTTGCTCAGCAAGTTCTTGCCAGCCCTGCCCGGACATGCTGGAGATTTGGGGAATGCAGCACAGAGGGTGGGCTGCTGAGCGATGCCCCCCCCCCTTGAGCCATGGCCTCCACCCACCTGCAGCTTGGGTCAAACGGGGGAGAGCAAGTCCACGGGTGCCCGTGGCCAAGAGGAAGGGGGCCGTGTGGGGTCACTCCCCAAAGAGCTGCTCCACCCGGCCTGCGTCTTCTCTGAGCTCGGCGGGCCCTGCGCCTCCCGCCGCCTCCTCCGCACACACCCTGTCATTCCAGGGCACTTCATGGGCAAGAAGAGCGTCCCGGGCACTGCTCGGCTGCAGCCCCTCCCCCCGGAAGTGGCGGAGCTCCACCGGACCCCCCAAGCACTCGGCCCGCTTCTCGCAGGGGCCTTGGAGGACGTGAAGGGCCTGCTGTCGAGGCAGCTGCTCAGGAACTTCCTGCAGCAGAGGCTGCTGGAGGAAAACCAGGAAGAGCGTGACCTCAAGGACCAGGTGAGGTGCCTGAAGGTGGTCCCACGGGGCACGGGCAGGCGACTGTCCGCTTCTGCGGGGTTCGTTGATGGGAGGCGAGGGGAGAAAGTGGTCCTGCTCACATTTCGATGCGCAGTTGCCTCACTGCACTGTGAGAGGGAAACTGGAAAGCCAGCAAATGCTCAGCCCCAGGGGAAAGGGACACGGAGAGCTGAGAAGCTCTGGAAGGCTCCATACCCGGAGCAGAAGGGGGCTCACGGGCACCAGCTCGGCAGAACAGCCCATCCCAGGTCCCCAGGGGGACGTGCAGCACAGGTCTGCTGCTTCATAAGTCACCACTGCACCTTTTCCATTTCAGGAAATCCCTTCCTTAATGAAGCTGCTGGCAAAATACGCTTAAAGCGAGCGCGCGGAGGAAGACACCGTGGACCTCTGGGGACAGGGGGTGGGGGAGCTCCCAGAGGCCCTTCCCAGTGGAAAGATCCAGGATGCCAGAACTGGGGTATAAGATATCGAATGTACAAGCATAATCCTAGTCTTGAACCCCTCTCTGAAAAGCCACGTAGATTGTAAAGAGAATCCCTGCTGGTTCCCTGCACTGCGGCTGCTGTGCAGGAGGCACTGTGAATAAATGTCGCCCTTCACACCTGCGGAGTGTCATTTCTGCTCAGGGGGGGCATTTTCACAGGAGATGGGAGAAGAGTGCGCAGAAGGGAGGCGAGGAACCGCAAAGGGACCGGCTGTGGCAGGTCCGGTGATGACGGTCCTTAAGTGCAGCCCATCCTAAGCCGTTAATAGCAGCTGTTGTCAGAGCTAATTGTGGTGCAGAGCTAATTGTGGTGTGGGGAAGTGTGGGCCGACCAGGGGAGTGTGGTGGGGCAGGGCAGGGCCAAGCAAGGCAACTGCGGGCAGCCCTAAGCGCCTCTCGTCTGGGGCAGCTCTGCCATGCACCCCTCCAGCCCTGAAAGCTGGAGTGCTGCAGCCCCGATGGCAGCCCAGTCCCCCCCCCCGCCCCCAGCCACGATTCAAGAGTGCAAATGCAAGGCAGCTCCTGCCCGTGTGCCTGCTGTGAGAAACCTTTTATCGCCGCCACAGGCTTCACGTGTGGGACCCCTGGTGTTCCCCTGGGGCATCCCGGCTGCTTCGATGTGACCGTCATGCTTCTCCTTGTAGAGCCCGGATCTTTCGAGCATCCGGATGCTGCCCATCTCAGCCCCGTTTCGAGGGGAGCGTTAGCCAGGGCTGACTTGGCATGAAACGCAGCTGCAGCTCTAGACCCGCTCCCCGTGCTGAGAATCATTATGAACTGGCCAGAGAGTTTTGGCCACTGGGTGGCACAGAAATGGAATGAATGAATGAATGAGGTCGAGAAAGTCTGAGGAACATTCCAGAAGAAGTGAGTGTCAGCAAGGCTGGCCTGCTCTCTCCTTCCAGGCTGCTTGTGCAACCGCAGCCACGGCACGCGATGTGAGTACGGAGAACACAGAACTCTGTGCCTGGGAAAGCCCCCGGAGGCTGCATCCCAACGGAGATGCAAAGGAGATGCAAAGGAGGAGAGGGGTGGGGCCCACATGCCTGCAGAGTTTCGCTGAAAGCTCCAGGGCCAGTAAGTCATCCATCTTTCAGCATGTCAGCCTTTTGGAGTAGTGCAAGAGCCCCCAGTGGCCAGCAGTTACGGAAGAGTCAGTGGAGCCGGGAAAAATCCCCCGGGGAAGCCCAGGGGCCAGATCTGCCCTGGTACAATGGCTGGATTTCACCTCTGGTTCTGCAGCCCTGAGCCAGGATCGTGGCATGATGGGTGCAGTACCCAAAGTCCTGCTGACCCAGCTTGAAAAATTGGTCATGCTTGCACTGGGAAGGTCCCTCCTAGACAAAGATCCTCCCATCAGCCAGTGGAGCATTGCTTGATGCCTCCGCACTGGTAAAGACCGCAGGGTCCTGCCCTGTGCCAGGCTGCCTACCCCAGACACACTGACAGACACTGCGGAGACCACTTAGAATTTTATTCACAAGTCTTGTGCCCACGGTGGCCGGTACCAGACACAGAGATGCAGCCTGTGACCAGAGCACGCCCAGCTCTGAAAGGTAATTTGCCAGGCCACGTCCCCGTGGCTCCTGCATTGTCCCACAAGTGTCCCACTAAAGGAAGAGCATCCCCTCACCGAGATGTGGGAGGGCCGCCCAGGCACCGCTGCGTCCAGCCATCCATCTTTCGGGAGGTTTAAGGGCCCATTCCCACACTCCGCTTGGTGGATCGGGTCCCGAAGTGCAAAGAGGGAGTGGAACAGGACAGCTGTCCTTGCGAAGGCAGAGAGAAAAACGCTCTCAAAAGAGCGACTGTGCAACCCACGACTCCAGAGCAGGGGCCTCCAGACACTGAGGGTGGTCTCCTGGCCCTCGGAGCACCCTTGAACTTGAATTCCCACCATGCGGAGCGGGTCCCCAAAGGCTGGAGTACGACGGACGTCGCTCGGCACAACGGCGGCCTCACGGCAGCCAGCTGCCCAACTCCTGCCGGGTGGAGCCACAAGGCTCTTGCCGCTCAGCGCGGCGTTTTGGCTCAGACGAGCACAGGCTTCTTCTGGGATGAACTTGCCGGCAGAACGCCTGGCTCTCTCACACAGGCTCACAGTCGGGGCAGCCCTTACCAGCAGAGTGCCCCGGATGGTACCGCCAGCCTGACGGGCCCAGTTAAAGTGGCAGGACCAGCTGCGCCTTCCTCCGCCAGCCCTTCTTGGCGGGGTGGCCAGGGCCTTTGGAGAAGCGCTTGATGGTTGCTCCCGAGGCAACGAGGAGGAGGCTGAGCTGCAGCTGCAGAGGCCCCGATCCGCAGGGGCCTGCCAGGGTCAGTGCAAAGAGCAGCGTCGCGGCTCCCCGGGGAAAATCGGTCAGCGGCTGTGCCAAAGAGCAGCCCCCTCGAGTCCTGGGCCAGGCGGTGCTCTAGCTGTTCGTGATGGTCAGCTTGAAGCTGGGCTGGGCAGCAGCCCTCTGCAGGTGCGGGAAATAGGGGTTGACGTACGCCTCCCCCAGCGGGGCGTCCTCGTCCTCTTCATCCTCGCACAGGTCGAAGAAGGCCTTCAGGAGGTGCGGGCAGGCGTGGTGCAGCACGATCACCACTGCCCCGATCAGGAAGCAGAGCAGCCCTGGAAGAGCGAGGCGGGCGCTGAGCAACCCGCGCGGACGAGCCCACCGCTCGTCCCCCACGCAGGGGACGCACGTTGGCCAGCCGGGCCAAAGCCGTGCCGCCGGACCTCAACGCCAGGCGGCTCACGTGTCCCGGGGCACTTGGCCCGAGGGGTTCCTCCAGTATCGCCAGGAGTCCGGGGGTGGCCAGGCTCGCCCAATCGTGGGGCCTTCTAGTACCCACCGAGGAAGAAGAGGGCTTGCAGGAGAGAATGGCCTACCCCACAGGGTTGTTGTGTGGATAAAGGGAGAACAAGCTATGCCCCTGGGAAGCCTTTTCAGAAATGTTGGAAAACTCCGCTGTTCCCCCGCCAGGTCCCGCAGCAGTGCTGACCCTTTCACAACCCGGGGGGCAGAATTCACTTCAGAAGGGCTCACGGAGGTGCCTTTCAGGTACAGGCCAATAAGGCAGAGCCAAAGGTGGAAGTGGTGGCGCAAACGAGGAAAAAAACCAGGATATTGAAGGCTGGTGGGTTGTTGAATAAATTGATATACTGCTGTGCCAATCATATCCAGAAGGATCTCTGAGTGGTTAAACCCCTTATCATTTTTCACTAAATTTTAGAAGCATGATAAGCTTCCAGAATGTTTGCAAGGCACCTGTCATGGGTTGGACAAAGGGGCCGGGCCAGGAAAAGGGACGGGGCCGCCCAGGGATCCCTGGTGGCCTGACTGGGAGGCACGGCAAGCCATCTTTGGCCCACAGGCCTGCGGTCAGCACCCCGTCTCACCAGAATTTTATTTATTTATCAATTTATATCCTGCCTTTTTCCTACAAAGGGCTCAAGGCAGCTGACATCCTTCTCCTCCTCCATCTTATCCCCACAACAACAACCCTGTGAGGTAGGCTGGGCTGAGCATCTGTGACTGGCCCAGTTCACCCAGTGGGCTCCATGGCCGAGTGGGGACTCGAACCCAGGTCGCCTGAGTCCCAGTCCCGTGCTCTTCACCACGACCCCACACTGGGAATCAGAGAGGGCTTCTGCGAAGAGGCTGCCTTCTCCTCCACCGCTCCTAAAAAGCCAGGTGGGCACGCACCGAAATCCTCACCTGTGGCAAGGGTAAGCCAGAAGGAGGGGCCGTAGGCCAGCTGAAGGGAGGTGGGGCCAAACTGGATGGCACACATGGGAACGTTCCTCCCGGTGGCGAAGGACAGCAGGCCGAAGATCATGAAGGCCCCTGTGACGATGATCATGTAGCCTCCGTAAACCGGGACCGGCATGGAGAAGAGCACGTTGGCGATGAGCCACGCACAGAAGGCGACCCTGCAGGGAGACAGGGCACCGCTACCGCCTGGCTCGGGGTGGAGCCCACGCTGCCCCTTCCGAAGGTCCCCACTTCCGTCCCTGCCATCCCTTGCTGAAAAGGCCAGGGGCAAGTGATGGGAAAGACCACCCCCTGCTGCCCAGGACTAGGCGAACCCTTGGCTTGATCCAGCGGGACTCTTCTGGGGTTCTTCAGCAATGACCAAGAATGCTGGGAGTTGTACTCCAAAACATCTGGAGGGCACCAGGATGGGGAAGGCCACCCTCAGCTCTTTTCCACTCCTGTTTGGCATCAGTTGAGACCGTTCCTAAAGGGGAGGGTTGTCTGACCATGCAGCAGACCACCTTGGGAGACGGTGGGCTTGCCTTCAGTAGAGGCATTCAAAACACAGACTGAGCAGCCATCTGCCGGGGATGCTGTTGTGAGATTCCTGCACTGCATCGAGCAAGCTGCCCTCCAAGACCCCTTCCAGTTCTGTGGTCCTACACTCCCCATGTGAGCTGAGTCTCTCACAGGCCCCAGATGTTGTCTCAAGGATCTCGGGCTTCCCTGTCTCCACTGGAGGGTCCCACCCGCAAGCCCACAGGGCCCACTCACCACAAGGTAGCAGAGGCGTAGTGGCCCGCCATTCTGTAGAGGACGCTTAAGCCGCAGGGACTGTGCTCGGTGAACTTCTCCGCCACGTAGAGGATGGGGTTGGGAAGGCCCCGCTCCAAGCCTTCCTCAAACTCATGTTCATAGTCAGCCCCAGACCACCAGGAAAATTGCTCATTGTAGTTAATGGTTTCATTGAGCTGAACCATGGGTTTTCCTGGGGATCCAAGGTAGAGTGCGATTTAGGAAAAGGAAAGAAATGGAGAGGTACCCAAAGCAAATGTAAAACAAGGACCCTTATCTACACTTCTGCCGTGACGCTATTAGGTTTTCAAGCTGGTTTGTTTCAAGCAAGCCATAGTTAACATTAAACATGGTTTGCTAGAAAGGAAGAAATGACAAACCACAGTGACAGGTGACACGAAAGCTTCCCAGCCCCAGAGAGGGAAGGGGAAAGAAGCGTGTTCTGGCTCATGCGCGGCACCCAAGCAGCCACCTCATGGCCCCCCAGATGCTGCGGCCGCCACTGCCACCTGCCCCGCCTGGTGGGAGCCATGGGACAAAGCATCCACTGCTGAGGTCCAAACCCTTTCGGCTTGGTGGGCACATCTGGAGCTCTGAGAGAGTCATGGGGGGGGGGCATTCTCTCAAAGTGTTTCATAAAAGGGCTCCCCCAGAGGAGCAAGACCAAACTCTCCCGGCGGGGGGGGGGGACTTGTGGAGACATAAAGGGAAGCCTTTCAGTGCACGGCAAGGGTGGGGTCAGAACTCCAAATCAAAAAACCACTCTTTGGACCCACCCAGTTAAAGATCACCCGAGACTGGTGCATTCCAGTCTCCCAGCTAAGCATAAAGAAATACATTTTAATAAATGACATTGAAACCAGAAGAAACAAGGATTCTGGGAGTTGTATCTGCTGGCACCACGTTGGGTAACCTGGATCTGGGGGGCGGGGGGCGTGTCCTGACCTTTAAAAGACAAAACAACTCTTTTACGTTCAGATCAACCACGCTTCTGAACCAGACTGAAGGGGACACCGGAGGGCACCCCTAACCCTGCAGAAAGTCAGTCTCCCCGTTAAAACTTGCTGTCATTTTGAAAGTCTTACAAATAAAATAGCAACCAAAGGGGCAAGGATCCAGGGGAGCCGTGTGTGGACACGCAGGATCCTGCTGACACCCGGAGTCGCCACTTGACCTGAAGCGGGGTGGGGAGAACACAGGCGGGCCCTTCAGGGGACCTGCAGTGGGCCCCAGTCCCCTCAAGTGGGCTGACGGGTGTGCGGGGGGGGGGGGAGACAGCCAGGAGTGACCTGGGAGGCCGCTCCCGGGTGCCCTGGCGAGAGACACGTTGCCCATTCATGGCTCGGCAGGACGTCCTGCTGTCGCGTGAAGCACCCCCCACGCACCCCCCTTTGGCACGGAGGACTCACCGAGCAGCGTGACGTTGATGCCGGCCAGGCCGACGTGCAGGCCGACGTCCGCACGCACCACGGCGGCGCTGAAGGACTTGTAGGGGGTGCTGGCCGTCACTCGCCCGCTCTCCCAGTCGGAGGTGAAGTGAACCGCTGCGGGAGACGGGGGGGGGGGGTGGTCCGTGAGTGTCGGCAGGAGCGGTTTGCCAGGTCTCCACCGTGGCAGCCCTAATCCAGGGTCAGTTTGCCCCTCCCGGGGTTGACAGGAGGGACTGTCAGTGGGGCCCCTCATCCATTGCAGCCGTTCTTTTGAGCGTTCTAGGAACTCTCCAGGGAACTGACTGGCGCGCCCCAGAGGTTCTCTGCCCTGGAGCTGCCCCTGGCCGCTGGGACGCGCACCCACTCGCTGCAATCGCAAGACTGGCAGGTGGGAATTCGCCCTCCGGGACGCCGCGCTGCCCGCAAGCGGCTGGGGAAGGCGCCTGGCAGAGCCAGCCCAGCGACTGGGGGCCCGGGGGGGGGGGCCCTCCGCCCGTGCAAACGGGCCTTGTCGGAGGGGGGGCTGGCTGGGGGACTTACCCACGATGACGGCTCCGACGAAAAGGCTCGCGGTGACCCGGAACAGCCAGTACAGCCGCTGTGGACACAAGGGGGACGGGGGGCTTCGTCACGCGCTTGCCGGCGGGGCGCGCAAGGCCTCGCAGCGGCGGAGGGTCTCCGCCCCGCTGCTGTCGCGCACCCACGGCGGCTTCGCGGCAGGGTCTGCCCTGGGCAGGAGTCGCGGCGGCTACTCACAGCTCTTCCGCGGATGCCGGGCAGGATGAGGAGGAAGCTCGCCGCCAGGACGAGGAAGACGACGATGACGATGACGAGGCTGACATCGAAGCCGGCCGGCTTGCGCGGCTGCGGGTAGAACGGGAAGCTGCCGTCGGAGAAGGTCATCCTGCGGCGGGGTCTCTGGAGGGAGGGAGGGAGGGAGACGAGGCCGGCGGCGGCTGCGGCAGATGCTCCAGGAGGGAAGCAGCGCCCCCCACCTGCGGAGCCCCCCCCCCGGGGAGGTGGGCATGGGGGGGAGACCTCCCTCCCACTTAGTCTTGCCCCAGCCTGGGGGTGGACGGGAGCTGCAGCCCTGCACCCACCCGGGAAGGCAGACCAGCCTGGGACGGCTGGGAGGCACGCGAGGAGGCGCCCGGAGCTCCAGCGCCCGCGGCCCCCCCAGCGCGGCTCCCACATCCGAGCCCCGGGAGCGCCGCTTGCCGAACACCCCCAGACAGAGCCCCGAAACTTTTCTGGTGGAGCCCTGAGGTCTGCGATGCAGGAAAACGGATCTTTCCGCCTGGGCTCGCCGAGCATCTCCCACAAGGGGGGACGGGGGACGAGGGGCTTTCAGACTTCCAGGCTGAGGGTGGTGCCAGGTGGTGCCAGGTGATCCCCCCCCCCCCGTTTTCCCCCGGGGGGCCCGGGGGAAAGGGGATCGGGAAGCGCGCGTCTCTCGCTTCCTCCATCAGAGGATCGCCTCCCGCCGCGCACGGCTCTGATTCAGACTGACGCACCCGAGTGGAAGCGGGCGCAGGTGCCTGGCTGGCCGCCTGCCTGGACGGAGCCTCGCCCCCCCTCCGGAAGGGGCCTTCGGCGAGGGGCAGCCGTGGCTCCCAAAGGCAGAGCGCCCCTCCTCGCCCCTAAATCTCCCCGCTAACGCCCCAAGGGGAAGGGGCACTCTTCGCACGCTCTGAGGCACGCCGCTCTGGGTCTGTCTCCGGGCGCTTGACGGGACCAGGCGAGATCACGGGGCTCGTCTGGGGGAACTGAAGCGCAGCCGGCGCCGGGCGGAGACTCACCTGCGGGATCCGCAGCGCTGTCCAGCCCGAGCTGGGCGCATCGGCGAGGGCGCAGGCCTTATATGCCCGCGGAGGGTCGCGGGCAGGTGCCATGCAAATGAGGGCGCCGCGGCCCCGCCCCCGCCCCCGCCCGGGCCCTTCCACCTGGCCGGCCGCGACGGGGCGGGCGGCATTCCGGCCACACGCCGCCGCGGCTCTCGGACGCAGCGCCAGGTGCGCAGGTGAGCGGCAGGTGCGGACAGGTGAGGCCGCTCGCGAGGGGAGCCGCCGGCGGGGGCGGGGGCGTCCGTCGCGCTTCGCCCGGGGAAGGAGGGCCAGGCTGGGCGCGGGGGAGGCCAGGCAGGCCGCGGGGGGCGAGCGCGGAGCCGCCGGGCTCGGCCCCGGCCCCGGCCTCTCCGCAGCAGCGGCAGGCGAGGCGCCGCCCCGCTCCCTTCTGCGCGCCCAACGCGAGCGGCGCTTCGCCGCCTTGCGCATTGCTGCGCATCCGGATCGCGCGGGGTGCTGGAGGGGCGCCGGCCTGGCCCTCCGGGGCGCCGGGGCCCCTTCTGCCTTCCGCGCAACCTCTGCGCGGATCCCCCGAGCTCGCGCACGGGCGCCCGCGGCCAGCGCAGCACCGGCCCGGTTCCCTCCCGGGACATCGCTCCACTGAGGGTTGTGCAGCCACCCCGCCTTCTTCGCGGCATTTGGGGGGCGGTCTAGACTGGGTCTTCCACTAGGAACCCCCCAGGCTTTTCCTGACTCGTCTGTCCTTTTTCTCCCCGCACAAAACCTGCCAAAGAGCACCGCGGGGCAGGGCGGGGGGCGGGGGCAGAGCAGCCACGGGTCGCCTTTGGAGCGGTGGATTTAACCTGAACCCCTTTAGAAAGTCTGGACAGTTGCCCCCATCAGCCTCTTCCATGCTGGCTGGGGCTGATGGGAGCTGCAGTCCAAAACACCGGGAGAGCAATAGGTCGAGGAGGGCAATGTCGCTGAGCTAGTAGGACCGGCTGTTCCACACCTGAAGGAAATTCCTGTGTCAGCTGCCAGCGGCAGAGGCGCATGCTTTGCGCTGCCACAGTTCCCACACCGGCTGTGGGGAGTCTGCCAAAGGACGGGGCAGCTGGAGAAGCGCCTCCCCGGCTGATCCCTGTCGCACATCTCGCTGCAGGAGCCCCCTCTGGCTGGCTGGCTGGCTGGCTGGCTGGCTGGCTGGCTGGCGCTCGCTCGCTCTCGCTCTCGCTCTCGCTCTCTCTGTCTTCAAGTATTTATTTATATGTTTATGCTGACTTGGCCTGTGCAGAATTTTGTTTGAGGGGGGATCTGCTTTCTCTGCACAAGAGTTAACGGGGCAGAGGTCTTTTCCCCCCAAAGAGCAATGCTGGAGAAATAGCCCACTGCAAAAGTAGGATTTCCACGCCAGTCCTTGGCTGCAGCAAAGGGCAGCCACCTGGCACTGCATGCGCCCCCCCCCCCCGCCAAGGGGGCGAGAACCGGGCAGCACATCCTGCTGGGGTGACGGCCTCCCGGACAGGGTCAGCGGTGCCCGTGGCACTCCTGGCAGAGCGGGGAAGGGCCTGCAGAGCCACTGCTAATCCAGGTAGGGTGCCTGGAGGGGGGCTGAATGCCCCCTCCCCTTTCGCCACTGGCCCCACCGACTGTGGCCCTTGGTCCCTTCCTCTGCAGGCGTCCCAGGCAGGCAGCGCTGGATTCACCTGGAAAGCCACTTGGTCCAGCTCCCTGCTGCTCTCCCCAAAACGCTTCCCTGCAGGAGCATTTGGCGCTCGGACTCAGCACTGCTCCCCAGTTCTGGGGCAGATGAGGGCAGTGAAGCCATAAGGTTTCCTGGGCCTTTTGGATAAAGGGTTTGTTTTGTTTTGCTTTTTTTGAGGGGGCAGCATGAGCAGCACCTTGCAGCTTTCCCGACAGAGCCTGAGCACAGGGGGCAGCCCTCCCACCCCACATCTGGCTGCCCCAGGGGTCCTCATTGCAGCCTTCCCATTGGGCAAGGAGCTAGTCTGGTGCTGCTTTTGCGAGCCAGAAGCCCCTGAGGGCGGAATGCAGAGACTTCTCAAGACGGATCTGGGTCTTGTGCAGGAAACAGCCCTGGGGGCTGCTGGCTTCACCGCACGCGTCTAACCCTAGAGAGCAGTCCCAGGGCGTCTAACGGGACTGGCAGGTGTGTTTAGGGTTGCCCTCGAGCGCGTCTGGCGCCGCAGCGATGGGGCCGAACAGCAAGAAGTGGAGCACTTGCCGGGAACTAGCATTATCTGTCAGTTCCCGCCAAGAGGGTTTGGGTGGAAAATCCAGATTTCATCATGCCCGGAAGACCAGCATTGCAGCCCCACAATCCCGGAAGCCTCCGTGGCGAGGGATTTCCGTGACTGACAACCCCATTAAACTGAATTCGCAATCGGACATATTAACTGAGAAGGAATGTTCCGAATTTGTACATTTGTGTGTGCATGTGTGTTTGTTTCAACATTGGTAAATGCGCACACGCCTCTGAATGACTCATGCCTAGTGGTTATTCCGAGGCGTATTTATCCAGCACAAATATCCTGTCTTGTGCTTTCCCCTATCTACACCCTTTGAGAGTCTTTTGTAAAGAAGTGTTCTCAAGAGCAAAGGCTGGTTCGTTTCACGGAAGAGTCGCTTCATACAGAGGAGGGCGATGAGCCCCTCATCTCTCTTCCTCATCATTTTCAACCTGCAGAGGAGGAGGAGAAGCAAGGCCGCCTCCAGGAAGGGACTCCATGCAGGCCAGGAATGCACTGAGGTCCAACTGGGAAATGGAACGGAGTATCTTGGCATCTCCGCTCTGGCTGGCTGGCTGGCTGGCAACCTGGGCCGGGGTCGGCCATCCTGCAGCATGTTCTGTGGTCCCTCATTTGCGTCAAGCATCCGCGTATTTTAACACGAGAAGGAGAGATGTGTCAGTAGCGTGTGAGTCAACAGATTCCTGCCCCCTTTTGGCTGCACAAGCTGCTGCTTCACTCTGCATCCATTCAGTGGTCTGTGGAGTCTTCTAGCTTAGATGAGGGTGCAGACTGGCTTATTTATCAAATCTGCAGGCTACCCAAGTGGCAAAAGCTTTCAGGTTGGCTTGCAAGCATAAATCCTGAGAAGAACCATACAGTCACCCGTACAAAAATGAGAATATAAAAATATCTGAATATCTAAAGTAAGGGCGGTGTCATCCAGTGAGGCTGCCTGTCAGTCGCTGAATTCAGAAAACTGTGGGCAGTGTACAGAGAGCAGGAGACGGGCAGAGGTGAAGGCCGAGTCCCGCCTCCAAGCTTGGAGCAGGTTTCTGGGGCAGGCGCTGGGGACCCCCATGGCCACTGGGGGGCTCCTCAAGGGCACGCTCTTGTGCATGGTTAGGAAGAAAGAAGGAAGGGTGGCCAGGCAGGCAGGCAGGCAGGCGACAACAACTCCTGTCGTTGCCCAGTTGGCGTGTCTGCCTGGGAAATGCGTGGGGCTGCACGGCTTCTGGGGTGGGAAGAGGGTCTGAACATGCATAGGAAACCTTTAGACAAAAGCAAACAAAAAGGGACACCCTCTAACCATCCCCTTAATTTTTTCACGGCACCACGCCCGTAACCTCTTAAACAGGCCAACAGTAACATTACTAACCAGACAGAACAACAGAGGAAGGATTAAATCTCTGCGGGAATTAAATGTCTGGAGGGAGATTTCTCTTCCTCGTAGTTACCCATGAAATCCCCTCGTTCTGTTGAACTCCGGTCTTCCTGGTTCAGCGCGGTCTTCGGCACAGGGGCCCCTGCAGGACTGCCCTTCCCCTTCCCCTCCTCATCACAACCCAGTTTCTCTGGAACTCATCAAACTGCTCAGCCAAGGAGAATGTTTAGATGCCGCCTTCTCAAAGAGAGACTTGCTCTGAAGGCTTTCCTTGCTTCACTTGGAAGTGGATGGGCGTGTTTAGGTCTCTCCTAGGCCATGCTGCGCTGTGTGTGTGTGTGTGTGTGTGTGTGTGTGTGTGTGAGAGAGAGAGAGAGAGAGAGAGAGAGAGAGAGAGAGAGAGAGAGTGAGTTGCACCCACATACGCTTGCATTGTTAGGGAGAGTAGCTTTTGAACCCCATGCAATGCATCTTTATCGTCCCGCACCGTTGGAGAAATCATAAGTCTCATTCTCGCCTCAAAACAAGAAAGTGAGAGATTTTGCATGCGACTCTCCCTGGCTCATTAACTTGGGGCCAATAAACCAATTAATGAATTGTGGCATGCACCAGGTTTTGTTTCTGCTCTGCGGAATGAGTGATCCGCTAAAACGAGAGCACATTCCCTGAGCAAAGCATTTCTGCTTCCGCTCAGTGCCACGTTGGACGAGTGCTCCTGGGCTAATCACAGACTGATACATTTGCTCCCAATGCCACAAAGGATTAGGTCAAATGCCCTAGTGGCACTGAAGCCAGGGCCGGATTTCCTGGGGCTACTGTTCGTCCCTGCCCAGGCTTGTAACCGGCTGTTGGCTAGGCTAAGGCAGGGAGTGGCACTCCGCGCTGGTAGCCTGGATGGTGTCCACAGGCAGGTGGCTTAGGAAGAGCATCTCTGAGCGAGTGGCCTCTCTAGACATGACTTGGCTCATAATGTTGTCTGGCTAGTAACTTTTCAGACTCCATTTGCAAGGGCCCATGTGCCCCGCTCTCCGAGGGCCTGCACACGGCGTCTCACGCTTGCTGCCCTTCTGGCTTGTCAGGGCCCAGCTGGGCAGGGCTCCTTCCACATCACTTACTGAAAGGGATTCTGACGTCAGGGAACTCTCGCTGTGCATTTCCTCCTGCTTTGGACCTTGAAACTGACACAGCGGCAAGTCAGTAGGTTTCGGCATCATTTCCCCCCTCACCCTGCAGGTCTCTCTGCAATAGGAAGCAGACCAGCGAGGGTGCCCCGTTCAGAGAGGACGAGGGAAAGCCCCGGCCTCCGCCTTACGCCCTCCTCCTTCCTGCTTGGAGAGAGGCCAGCTTTCCTCCTTGGACATTTCCTCCCTCCCTCCCCGCTCCTCATCAATTTGCCTTTTTAAGCTTTCCTTCGCTGCAGAGGGTCCCTGCACAAGGCTTCCAAACTGCCTCTTTGTGGGATTCAGATCCACTCCTTGACTAACTCACATGCTGATGCCGCAGCACAGCAGAACTGCTTCTCGTTCGGGTTCATTCAGCCGTTTCCAGATAATGTTGGACTTTTCTTGGTCTGACAAAAAAGACATGGGAAGGCCGGGAAGCTCCCATGCCATGAGTGCGGAATCGCAAATGCACCATGTGTGATGTTATGTTAGTCGCGAGGTTGGGTCCGACCCATCGCGACCCCATGGACAACAGTCCTCCAGGCCTTCCTGTCCTCCACCATCCCCTGGAGTCCACCTAAGCTCACACCACCTGACCCAGTGGCTCCATCCAGCCTCCTCATCCTCTGCCATCTCCTTCTTAAATCGCCCCCTTTTAATGGAACTTTAGCCCTGCGTTAGGGTTAGGGGTGTGCACCAGGGTAGGGTTAGGGTTAGGAAAACTAGGTGTCCTGGCATGATTCTGACGGTTGGGATGTTTTTAGAATGGGCAGAAAAGTTGAGCTGCGCAGAAAAACCTACTCAAGGAAGGCCTTTTCAAAATTGCCCTCTTTTCAATGGAACTTTACCCCTATATTAGGGTTAGGGTTGTGCACCAGGGTAGGGTTAGGGTTAGGAAAACGAGGTGTCCTGGCATGGTTCTGATGGTTGGAATGTGTTTAGAAGGGGCAGAAAGGATGAGCTGGGCAGAAAAAGCTACTCAAGGAAGGATTTTTCAAAATGACCTCTTTTCAGTGGAACTTTACCCCTGTGTTAGGGTTAGGGGTGTGCACCAGGGTAGGGTTAGGGTTAGGAAAATGGGGTGTCCTGGCATGATTCTGATGGCTGGAATGTGTTTAGAATGGGCAGAAAGGATGAGCTGGGCAGAAAAACCTACTCGAGGAAGGCTTTTTCAAAATCACCCTCTTTTCAATGGAACTTTACCCCTATATTAGGGTTAGGG